>NC_064629.1:11033500-11373000 GCF_023864275.1 Schistocerca cancellata | reverse complement strand
GCAGATGACTCCGGCAACTATAAACATATCAGGGTTGTAGGAAGTTGAGAAAAGTAGTATTCTACTCATTCGAGTCATGTGTTTACAGGTGTAAGAGAATGTTTACGCAGGTAGGCTGAAAGGAGCTACCCTACAGCAGGATATCGTCCAGCGAGTAACAACGAACGGCCTTGTACCTGCCGTTAATCCTCGTCCCTAACCAGCAGAGTGCTGCTGTTGTGTTAGATACTTATATTCAGGTCTGTAAGCCTACGAGCCGTCGTGATTTGTGTTTGACATATGACGGCGTTCCTCTGCGCTCATCGGCACTATGTACGTACACAGACACCACCGTTCCGTGTCAGCGGTCCTGGGTCTGCTGAGACAGATGTATGAGCATTTTGTATGATACACTTGCACATTTACACAGTATGATAAATTACACACTCTCATTTGTCTTGAACACCACTGGTTTTATTATTTTCTTATTTTTATTATTTTCTTTATTATTATCTACTGTCAAATGAGACAAACATTCATCTCTTTGTTATGCGCACAATTTGCTAACACAACCCCTTTTTACTATGTCACAGTGTATTGTATTCATGCTTATAGAAGCAGTGGTCCTACATGCTGCTTATAGTGCGCATATTTTTATTTGCTGCACGAAGCTGGCCTTGTATGTCCAAGCAACATTAACGCATGGAAGAGTACATTCGATTTCGTAAAGATACTTTTTTATGTTAAACTGTGTCTTAAGCTTTGCAGAATCTGTGCCTATAGCACTATTGCTTTACTTTTACAAGGGCAGGTTCCATACTCTTTACGTGGTAACACTTGAACTGAGAGTGAAACGTAAGCAAAGCTCCACTATTTTTATTATGATACATGGACTGAGTCACACATATTTTCCCATTAAGGTATTAAGTGCAAGGCTGTCAGGAATTCATTTTATTCGCGTCTTGTTTTGATATTAAATTGGAGAACAAATTCTCTTCTCTTGTAGAGCCACTAAGCAGTGACGATTGAGGATACATATCAAGGGAGCTTTTCTCGGCATTGGTTGACAAAAATGAAAATCCCTGCGGGTTCCCACCAGAAATTCTCTTGGGCAGTAGGCGGGCGAGTAAGCTACTTTGAGTATCTCTTAAGCCAGAGTGTTTAAAGTGCGTGTTTCAAAGCTGTGCGAGCCACGTGACGTCATGAGAAATTTGAACCAAGCCCATAGGCAGTCCTGAAGATGGAAGCAGAAAAGCAGGGTCACCGTTACGCTCCCGTGAGCAGCATTTGAAGCGATCTGCATTTATGTACTAAGAAATTTTCCCGCCAGTCTTAAGGCGAGTGTCGGTATTCTGCAGACTGTCAGTTTGTTAACAGAGAATAAAAGTGCTGTGTGAGAAAATTCTGCAGGCTCTCCCTGCAAGCAGGAAGAAAGAGGGAGATTTTCAGTTATCACTTTAGCAAACCTTGCGATTTTCTCCCCTCATACGGTAATTTTGAGGAGTGTGAGGGACAGAGTTTGTCGCCTTTAGCGGTTTTAAAGTAACTGTCGCATTTAGCTTTTGCGTTTGTGTTTGCAGTGCATAGTTCACAATTTGCGCGTCTTTTTCTCAACTTGTTATGCATTTTATCGTTCTTTCTTTATCATACTGGGCTCTAGATCAAATGGTTCAAATGGCTCTGTGCACTATGGGACTTAACATCTGTGGTCATCAGTCCCCTAGAACTTAGAACTACTTAAACCTAACTAACCTAAGGACGTCACACACATCCTTCCCCGAGGCAGGATTTTAACCTACGACCGTGGCAGTCACGCGGTTCAGGACTGAGCGCCTAGAACCGCTCGGCCACCGTAGCCAGCACTGGGCTGTAGAGATAATGCTATCTCCTATATGTACATTTTGTATGTTGCACATACTTTAGAAAGTGATTTGCATCTCAGTCCATAGTCTTCCACAGCGCATTCACGTATCCTCTATACAGATAGAGTTTTCAGCATCTTCATTGTTATCATATGGTGATCCAAAGAAGCCTTGAGCTTGTAAGCGTATTTCTATCCAAGCATTAGGTGAAAACAATTGCGGATCAATACAACCTCAATTTAAATCATAATAAACGTAAACACGCCTCACATTAAGATAAAACATTAATATTTTATCTTAATATGTGGTGTGAAAAGTGTTATTTATACATGGCGATGTATGCAGACAATGTAGCGCTTTTTCATGTTGGTTTTACAGGTGCTTGACAGTGACAAGTAGTCGCAATTAGCTAATCGCACGGTTAAATATAAATCACATTACAGCCTACTGCGGACCATGTTTACGTTTATTAAACATCTGGTGGCTGTAGATCCCCACAAATAGAAAATCTTAAGGCATAATTATTTGGACCAAATAAGTTAATGCATTTAAAAATAACTTTTATTACTCCATCCTTTCCTCCCACACTCAGCAGTGTGAACAACTATCAGTTTAACAGTTGTTCAGTTGTGTTGGATTCTATATGAACATATAATCGGTTCTTTGGTCTTTTGGGTGTTAAGTTCACGAGTGTGGGAGGCAGATTACACTAACGACTGCTAAACTCCAGTCAACCGTCACTCACGTACAACTGAAGTACAGAAGACAACATTTCAAGAGGATGAGCGCAGAATCAAAAAGATCGGGCAAGGGAATTGGCTCGTCCTTTTCAGAGGTACCATCACAGAACGGAAATCTGGATGACCAGACGGGGATTTGAACTATTTTCCTTCTGAGTGCGAGTCTCACACCTCACCACTGAACCATTTTCTTTGGTGGGTGACAAAATGACCGGTGACAGCGAAATGACAGTGTCTTGCATGTGGTCTGTGCTGGTGTGTGATCAGAGCAGGAAACTACCATGTCGAACGCAAGCTTTGAGATTCAGAAGCACTAGAGTCTGGATTGAGACTAACATGAGCCCAGCTTTGTTGATGTGTCACACAGTTCCCATGTCTCATCAAATCCATCGGTACCGGTTACCTAGTATGCCATTGATAGAGCTGTCTACGAACCTGCTGCCATGTGCGAATACAAAGACTTGTTTAGGTGGTCACTAAATTTCATTAGTTTCGAAGGTTTTGGGTACCAAAAATAACAACATATAAAATTTAACAAGCAGTCGATAAATTGTAAAAAATGTTTGTATTCTTAAAGAAATGAACCAGACATAAAGGTGAAGTCTAATGACATTGCAGAAGTAATACCACAGGCGGTTTATATGGTGTTACGAGACATGAAGACGGGAAGGTCTCCAGTACATTACCATGTTTTACTAGGAATAGTGAAAACTGGAGGTATAATTAATACAAAGCGAAAAGACATATTATTTACGGAATGTCTACAGCAGAAGTTAATTCACCAAAATTAAAACAAAGCTTTAAATATTCTACTTCGCAAAGTAGGCTAATAGAAATCAAAATAAAGTATTGGCCAATCAGCCTGCTCCCCATAACATACAAGATATTCACCAACAACACATTAGAAGAGCAGTCGATACAGCAAATGCGCGACTTCAAAGTTCTTAACGAAATTACGGAAAAGAGCAGTGGGGTGTATTTACCGATTTGTCAGATATTCATAGATTTTGAGCAAGCTTTTGACGCGGCTTCAATATATTCTATACTATCAGTCCTCAACAAAGAAGTACTGATACAACTACTGTTGGTATACTGACGAATATACACATTACTACTGTCCACTGAACGACGGAAAGATTCACTGTGGACCTACAGGAAGAGACAGGAAAACAGTCGTGTGGTTTAGGGAGAAATTTTCAATTCATTGTAAATCGACCGAGGAAGTTCTTTGCCGGATTCCACTATTTGCGTACACAAGAAGTAAAGAGTGGTCACCACCTGTTTTGTAACCCACCCACAAGTGGTTAGATTAACATCCCGGAATTTGTGATCACATATAGATGGCTGAGAGTATCCTTTCGGTATATCTTTCGTAGCTGTTGTTGTGGGACGACGTGGTCAACTATCAGTGCCTACAGTATACAAAACAGAATAGTACATTCTCGGGCATCCCGTTTCCCCAGTTGTAATGTTAAGCTTCTCGCTGTTCTCATTTCTGCTACTTCTCATTACTTTCGTCTTTCTTCGATTTACTCTCAGTCCATATTCTCTACTCATTAGACTTCATTCCATTCAACACATCCTGCAGTTCTTCTTCACTTTGTATGAGGATAGAAATGTCATCAGCATATCTTATTACTGATATCCTTTCACGCTGCATTTTAACCCCACTCTTGATCCTTTGTTTTATTTCCCTTATTGCTTCTGTCCATTCACCGATCGACCAGTAGGAATGAAAGACTACATTCCTGCATTACATCCTTTTTAATCCCAGGATAGAAATGTCATCAGCATATCTTATTACTGATATCCTTTCACGCTGCATTTTAACCCCACTCTTGATCCTTTGTTTTATTTCCCTTATTGCTTCTGTCCATTCACCGATCGACCAGTAGGAATGAAAGACTACATTCCTTTCTTCGATTTACTCTCAGTCAATATTCTCTACTCATTAGACTTCATTCCATTCAACACACCCGATCTTATTGTTCCCTCCTGTACATATTGCATATTATCCGCTTTTCATTATAGCTTACCTCCATTTTTCTCAGAATTTCGAACATCTTTCATCATTTTACATTGTCAAACGCTTTTCCAGGTCGACAAGTTCTATGAACATATATCGATTTTCTTCAGTCCTGCTTCCATTATCGGCTCAACGTCATAAAGGCCTTTACCTTTCCTAAAGCCAAACTAATCATCATTCAACAGATCGTTAGTTTTCTTTTAAACTCTTCTGTATATTATTTTTGTCAGCAACTTGCATGCATTAGCTGATTGTGCGATGATTCTCGTACTTGTCGGCTCTTGCAGTCTTCGGAGTTGTGTCCACCAGTATCATACATTCTACCCACCAGCGTGAATAGTCGCTTTGTTGTCACTTCACCCAATGGCTTTAGAAATTCTGATGAAAAGTTATCTATCCCTTCTGCCTTATGTGATCTTAAGTCTTCCAGACCTCTTTTAATTTCTGATTCTAATATTGGATCTCCTATCTCGTCCCTGCCGACTCCTGTTTCTTCTTCCATCATGTCATCAGGCAAGTCTTCCCCCTCGTAGAGACCTTCAGTGTAACCTACAACTATCCGCTTTCTCCGCTGCATGTAGCAGTGAAATTCCCTCTGAACTCTTAACGTTACCGCCCTTGCCTTTAATTTCACAGAAAGTCGTTTCGACTTCCCTATATGCTGAAGCCGTCCTTCCGACAATCATTTAGTTTTTGGTTTACTCACATTTTTCATGCAGAAATTTTGCCTTAGCTTCCCTGCACTTCCTATTTACTTCGTTCTTAAGTGACGTGTATTTCTGTATTCTTAAATTTCCCTGAATATTTTTGAACTTCAGCCGTCGGATCGCTAAAGTATTTCATCTGTTATCCGTGGTTTCTTCGCAGTTGTCTTCCTTTTACTTACGGTTTCTTTCCAACTTCTGTGATTGCCCTCTTTAGAGATGGCCATGCCTCTCCAAATCTACTGCTTACTGAGGTAATCATTATCGCAGTGTCTATAGCCTCAGAAAACTTCAAACGTATCTCTTCATATCTTAGAACTTCCGTAGTCCACTTCTCTGATGACTGACTCTTCTCGACTAGTCTCTTGAACTTCAGCCTACACTTCATCACTACTAAATTGTGATCAGTACCTATATCTTCTCCTGGGTTCACATTACAACCCTATATCTGATTTTGGAATATCTGCCTGACCGTGATGTAATCTAACTGAAATCTTCCCGTACCTCCCGACATTTTCCAAATATACCTCCTCCTCTTTTGATTCTATAACAGAGTATTCGCTGTTACTAACTGGTGTTTATTGCAGAATTTGTTAGCCTTTCTCCTCTCTCGTTTCTACTACCAAGTCTGTATTCTCCCATAACCCTTTCTTCTACTCCCTCCCCTGCAATCGCATTCCTCGTTCAATACTCTCATATGTGTAGGTTAGAGTCATAACCCACATGCTCCAAAATAATGAAAATTGAGATGCCGACATATTCTCATATAGCTTTATACACAGAACATAATTCACGAAACAGATATTCACATTTGGCACAAGATCCTTGAGAAAACCGGTGTTAAACTTTATGGTTAGTTTCTAAACTCTCATGATCCACGGCTTTTTGTGAGTTTTGTCCCGTACCTCATCTTGACAAATCAGCGACTAGCTCACTCTTCGTCATTTTCTTGTGTAGTAGTAAATATTGATGCCAGTGGAGTGTGTTTTCTGTTCTGTTCAGCTATTTTGGGGAATATAATTCAATATAATGGTTGGAATAAAAATTATTTGAGACACAAGTCATGGAAGAAAACGTTTCACCCATTGGACAAAGAGGAAGGTCAAGGAAACGTTCACAGCATCCAGAAATGTGGAAAAGTCAGGAAGCCAAACGAATTAGGTTAGAATATCCTGTTTTCTTCATTGTTTTCAAATTAAATTGATTCTGGTTATTGGCTTGATTTGTTTCTCCACGTAAGAATGTATAGGACTCTTTCTCTGGAACTTAAGAGTGAGGAATCGCAAATTCAATATTTTAAGTCCATTTTTGAAAAATGAAAAGAATCTCACAGTGTAGTTTGTTCTATCATTATAGCTACAAACCTTCAGTGCTGCCCCAGTATCTGACATGTCGACACCGTGGAGGAGCATTTAATTGCTGTTCACTTTCTGAACGATATTAAAAACTTTCATGATTTGTTTTATAAAACACCGGAAATAGATTATCAGAATCAGTTCATATTGAAGCATGTGGAAATTCGCTACGTCATCAGACATCGTCCTAGTTGATCACTAAACTGTAGAAATGTGCACAGTAGACATTTCTTTTGTGAAATTGCAAACGGTATTCCAAAGTAGAGAATATCTTTTGTAAACTAACACAAGCAAAGTCCATAAAAGATGATTAATTGGTACTTATCACGATTGACATCGGAATGTAATATTATATACACGCCGTAGAAGAGAAAGTGGCTTGCAGTCGGAACCAAAAAGTGTTGCATATCGAGTCGCAACACAATAGTTCCCGCGAAACCAACATCGTCCAAACAGCTCAGTACCAAAACTCACAAGAATCGATATGGGGATTGTCAAAACTTACATGTTCCATAGGTCATTAACAAAACTCACATGATCCATAATATAACCTTAAATAATTGTAATTCCTCAATAAGCAAACATAATCTGAAATATACATAATGATTTATAGCTATTGTTCTGGCACATACTGATGTCAATATATGGGACAAGAGCACGACACATGTAAAACACGTTTTCAGTCATTTGTGAAAATTTATGTTTTTTGAGCATATGAGTTATGCTCCTAACCCACTCATATACTTTCTCTGTCTGTTCATACTCCGCTTGCGACGTCGGCATATATAGCAGAAGTATTGCTTTCGGTGTTGGTTTGCTGTCGATCCTGATGAGAATAACCCTATCAGTGAACTATTCACAGTAACTAAGTCTCTGCAGTATCTTCCTATTCACGCCTAATCCTACTCCCGTAAGACCATTTTCTGCAACTGCTGATATTACCGTATACCCGTCTGACCAGAAAGCTTTGTCTTCCTTCCGTTTCACTTCATTGACCGCCACTATGTCGAGACTGAGCCTTAACGTTTCCCTTTTCGGATTTTCTAACTTAGCTACTACGTTGAAACTTCTAACATTCCACGCCCCGACTCGTAGAACGTTATCCTTTCGTTGGTTATCCGATCTTTTTCTCATGGTCACCTCCCCCTTGGTAATCCCTACCTCGAGATGCGAATGGGTGATTATTCCGGAATCCTTTGCCGGTGGAAAGATCATCATGACATTTCTCCAATTACAGGCCACATTGTGTCTTTACTGCAGTGATTTCCATTGCATTTTGCATCCTCATGCCGTTGATCATTGCTGATTCTCCGACTTCAGGGACAGTTTCCCATCCCAAGGGCAAGAGAGTGTCTTGAACCTCTATCCGCTCCTGCGCCTTCTTTGACAAGGCTGTTGGCTGAATATGGGAGACTTCTTATGCCTGGAAACGTCAGCCGCCAATTCTGATGATTTTTACTCAAAACCGAAGTTGTCACAGGTTTCGGATCAGGAATCGAGCTGGTTTTTGCACACGTACCCAGCATTCTACTAGAACTGGAAATGAATGTTCATTATGCTTGATGACTGACATGTGAAAGCTCGGTCTGCAGCCCACTGAATTTTCAAAGAATATTCATTTGGAATGAGTTACCATCTCAATCTTTGGTTAACTTTCCTAAAAAAAAGTTGCTACGGATGGAACTTGTGGCATTGTTTACCGGTTACTCGGGAATGAAGATAGTTCTCCACACTGATACAAAGCTGTAAATATTTTCCTTGACAAGGAAGTGGACAGACAAGACATAATACTCCAGACCTGTCAGTCTCTCCTGTGTATTGTAACTAAAAATGGACTACCGTTTTCACCAACAGTATAAATGATACTTTTCATCACGCAACGTAACAAGTTGGCATCAGATGTGAAAAAAGAACAATGCGCCATTTGCAAATCATTAGCGAATTAAGGGGGTGGACTCGTGAATATGAATATCGCATAAGGAGAAACTATAAACAGGAGTGAGAATTTCTCGTACAGATTCGACACTTTTCCCTGTAACAGAATATTCATGATTTTTCCATGTATATAAACTTTTACATTACATAAAAGGTCGAAGGTTTTGTTTTATATATTACAGCACAGAGGTCTCCATCATACACGTGACACACTGAACGTGAGTTAAACTAAATATAAGATGGCGGCCACGTCTTTACTAATGACGTCATGTTATCTAGTAGTTTCACTGGTTGCACCAAAGAACACCATGGTACATTAACAGACTTTTGCTACAGCTATGACAAATATTAATGCAGATACTGTTATGCTTAGCATAGATCGCGATGCAAGCTATATAATTACCTCCTAAAAATCGTGGCAATATCCAGTCAAGGCTTTTTTTCAGTAATGTTTGATTTCTCTTTTTGACTAACTAAGCTAACTATGACAGTGTACATATTCCTTTCGTCGATATGACATTACAGAATTTGTATTAAATTTGTAGCTAAATCCGCTTTTTTAACTCTTGTTATGAATATCGCTGTATATTTCTATTTCTTCCTACAAATTCATCCGAACTTGCTTCTCGGCAAAATATAGTTTCCTTCAAGTCTGTTCTCTGTGTCTCTGTGTTGGCTACGTGAGCAGCGTAAGCTGATTTGTTTTTAACCTGAATGTCTCCACGTGTTCTCTGTAAGATATGTTAAATTCCTGCCAGTTTAGCCATCATAAACTTCGGGCCAAACAGAAGAGTTCAGATTATAAACACCAGATTTGTGATCTCCTTCATCTTTTTTTAACTAATGAATTTTTAATGTTTTGTTCTGTTATTTGTGGAAAAACTAACGTGTATCTTCTAGCACGAAACAAGATTGGTATCTGAAATGGCCCTTAGCAACGCAGACATATTTCACTGATTTGAGGAAGCAGTATAACTGTGCTCAAGTGTTGTTTGCTTTAGTTATGTAGCTACTTTTATTATTGTGTTTGTTATAATTAGTGATGTGAAGCTTACTGGTAAAGGTACCTTTTTTCTTGACTGATATTTTCCAAAACAACAGAGGTGTTCTCAAATCATCATTCACAAAATAATGACACGAATACGAATTGCCACTCTGGGATCCACAGATGTTTCCTCAGTTGCCCTTGTGGATCAGGGCATTGGTTCAACCTTTGCCGATGCTACGTCAGTGGTGCAGCTACCATTAGGTTCCATGAGGATATTAAGAAAATCAAAATTTAGAGATTTATAGAGTCAGACAGATTCCATTTCGCTTAAACTGTTTTCACCATCCTTATACGTTTTCTCATTCTTAAAACGGAAAACTGGAGAGAAATACGAGTAAGTGTTAACGGAACGTACGTCAACCATTAATGTTTACCTGATGACATTCTCTACATTTTGCCCGTGGCGCAGATAAATTTAAAACACGAATGTAAAATTGTAATAGAGTAGTTTTCATGTAGGTTAAAAAATTAAATACAATTATATTAAAAAAGTCTAATCAACATATCAAAAAGAAAGCAATAGAAATTAGAAATGAACTTCGTAGAACCAGTTGACGACTTTAATTGTATTCTAGGCTGTTGTAGACAAAGATAGGATAGAGAGCAGAAAGAAACAAACAGAACTGCGAAACTGGTAGGTAGACGGCGTTAGGAATATCCGGTACCACAGGAAAGTGTGATAGGACCGTTGCTGTTTACAATATAAATGATCTAATAGAAAGTGTCGGATGCTCTTTAAGGCTATTCGCAGATGATGCAGTTGTCTATACCAAAGTAGTAACGCCAGAAGATAGCAAGAATTTGCAGAACGACCTGCAGAGAACTGATGAATGGTGCACGTTCTGGCAGTTGACCCTGAACGTAAATAACTGTAGCATATTGCGTATGCATATGAAAAGAAATACACTACAGTACAGCTACACTATTGACGACAAACAGCTGGAGACAGCGTCTGCCGTAAAATATTTAGGCGTAACTATCCAGAGCGACCGTAAGTGGAATGACCACATAAAACAGCTATTGGATAAAGCAGACACCAGGCTCAGATTCATCGGAAGAATCTTAAGGAAATGTAACTCATCCACGGAAGAAGTGGCATATAAGGCGGTTGTTTGCACGATTCTTGAGTATTGTTCATCTATCTGGGATCCCTATCAGGTAGAACTGATAGAGGAGATAGAGAAGATCCAACGAAGAGGTGTGCGTTTCGTCGTGGGATCGTTTAGTTGGCGAGAGAGCGTTACGGAGATGCTAAACAAACTCTACTGGCAGACGTTACAAGAGGGGCGTTGTGCATCACAGAGAGATTTACTATCGAAATTTCGGGGCAGCACTTCCCCCCAAGTACATCTCGCGTATTGACCACGAGGAGAAAATTCGAGAAATTAGAGTCAATACAGAGGATTACCTGGAATCATTCTCCCCACGCACTATTCGCTAGTGGAACGCGGTGGAGGAATTAGATAGTGGTACCGAAAGTACCCTCCGCCACACACCATTAAGTGTCTTGTGGAGTATGATGTATATGAACATTCAGCAACAGCACGGATGCTAACAGCTGTCATTCTTAGTGGACGAGAAAGGACAGATGACACTTTTACGTACATCGAATGTCATATTTATTGACTCCCATCATATACTTTCAAACTGTAATTTTGTTCATATTTGACGTTTCAGGGTTAGAATTTTTGAGGTAAACTGGACCTTAAGGGGCTCCGTAACGCCCTATACTTGCAATGTTAAAATAACGCTTATAAATTACATCTTTCCTCACAAAGTATTTGAGGTAGGAAGTTGAACTTTTTACAGATTATTTATTGGAATATGGGCTACAACTTAACACAGGGATTTTACAAAATTTTAGTTCAGTTATTAAAGATGATTTTTTTTCAATTGTAATGAAAATTCACAACATTTTTTTGCAATTTTTTATTTATATATTCAAAAATATACAGTTTTTTTGGAAAAAGGCTGTGTTAAATTATGCAGAAGGTACTGTGTATCATTTACTGAAAGTTTGAAATAAATATGTTTGGAAGATCCTCAGAAAACATGTAATTAGTATGAGAAAATAAAAGTTTTGGGAATCGAGCGACAAAGCTTGGATTAACTTTTTAGTGCATTCCAGGTCCATAGGATGGATTACCTTCATCCTCTGCAAACTCCTCCTCCAGCTTCCTCTTGTTCCTCCTCCTGTTTACTCTTGCTTGTATTTCTAGACTCTTTACAGCCCTGTCTGCCACCCGAAGGCGTTCCTTGTCTAAAGCAAGCATCGCTCGTACCATGTTAGATTGTTATTACAGTATTTACAGTAATAACACATACCTTTGGCTTTCCAACATTTCTCCTTTTCTTAAAAGCCATCAGAGGATTTCTAATAACTTTACTTTTACTCATTATCATACCTCAACAAAACAGAGACTCAAGAAACAGAATTAATTACGAATATTTTCGAGATAACGACAGAGTAAATAAACATGAAACAATCGACAATCACACCAGCGATATATATTGAACCATCACAGGTTAGCCACAACACATACTTCATCTCACATCACTAAAATGTACCTGATGAACAAGGACGTTAATAATAACACCATTTGACAGCAGTTAAACAGCGCCACAGTGGGTCACGCCCATGTAGAACACATTTCAAAAAAAATTTAAAAATTGTTGTAGTCTTCGGAACTGAATAAATTATATATCTATTAAAAGGTAATAGTCTGCAGATTCAGAAAACGCAAAAAAGTAAAAATTGAACTTTTCATGATTTTGAGCCTTTCCGGAGCCCCTTAAATGTTTGATTAGCCCTGTTCCGACACGCCGACTTCTAGATGCAAGTAGACGAATCCTGGTGGTGGCGAAGCTTCTTTACTCAAGAAGCCTTCACGAGGCTGAGTAAATACCCTTCCAGACTTCCTAGTCTCAGAAAAAGATTTGAGACGGTAACGGGAATCGAACCTGGGCTCTTCCTCACAAAATACATAGACAATATCAGATTTTCGCTTTGTTTTCGTCTTTCTTTCGGTCTGTTTCTTCACCGTTTCCTTGTCAGGTTTTCTGGGTGGATGTCGCATGACATCGTACAAATCCAGTCAATGAGAACTTGACTGGACGTTTTCTTTTACAAAAGGGGGAGGGGCGCTCTCCGGTTACATGTCATATGTTCTATATATGTATGCTAAAGTGATTTTTGTGCAGATGCAATCAGTCAGTTAACGAAATTAAGTCTACTTTGATTTGTGTGTTATCGAGAACGTGATGAAGGTCTTGTGGATCGTAATTAGTGGCACAGTGAGGAGATTTACTTATCAAATATCGACCTTTCTCCCTACACGAACTTACAGACGTTAGTAATACTTCCAGAGCAGTTCTGCAGCGAAAAGCAGAGACCTAAAATTTTGGACACCAGTGTTGGTGTCCAAAATTAAAGCAACAAACAGAAATTTTGCAAGGTTGCGTTTATTTTGTCACAAAACGGTACAAACAAGTAATAGTAAAGTAGAAACAATCTAAAGAATACAGAACGTAAACAGCTGCAACGTCCATAACGATAGACGAATATGTTCTGCGTTTTTTTCCAACTTAACCGATTTACACACACATTAACGTGCTCAGTATGCGGTGTGATCACCTCTGGCAGCAATAAAAGCCTGACTACGACGGAGCATGCTATGAATGACGTCATCAATCTCATATTGAGGCAATTACGACTATGCCGGCCTCTGTGGACGAGTGGTTCTAGGGGCTTCAGTCCGGAACTGTGCTGCTGCTACGGTCGTAGGTTCGATTCCTGCCTCGGGTGTGGATGTGTGCGATGTACTTATGTTAAAGTAGTTCTAAGTCTAGGGGACTGATGACCTCAGATGTTAAGTCCCATAGTGCTCAGAGCCATTTGAACCATTTTGAATAATGACCATTATTTCTACAGAGTTGTTCGCAAGTTCAAAAAAATAGCTCTGAGCACAGCGGTCGCGAGGTTGCAGACTGAAGCGCCTAAAACCGCTCGGCCACAGCGGCCGGCTGTTCGCAAGTCTTGGAGAGTTGTTGGTGGATGCAACGCATCTCCCTGATACATCTCTCACATTCTCCACGGGAGAGCGAGCAGGCCGCGTCATGCGTGCAATATGTACCGTTTCCAAGAAAACATCAATCACCTGTGCTCTATGAGGTCGAGCATTATCGTCCATCAATAAAGCGTCTGGGCCCTCGGAACTCACAACGACCGCACGTTAGGTCCCAAGATCTCGTCTCGATATCTGTCAGCAGTTAAACCTTGCCGATTCACCTGTACAATTTCATGAAGAGTTATGCGAATGGTCAACGTATTTCCTGCACCCACCGTTAGGAATCCTCCTCAGTACAGGTCTCTTTCCATAATGTTTGGGTCTCGACACCGTGTTTCCCTAACCCTCCAGATGCGAATCCGCCGAGAATCACTGTCCAGACCAAATCGGGACTCATCTGTGAAAAGAACATTGGCTCACTGTTCGACTGTCCAGGTGGCATGTTGACGACTCCACTCTAGGCATTCCCTTCCGTGAAGACGCGTCAAAAGGTACACATACAACAGGTCTCTGACAATGAAGGCTGTTCTGCTGAAGCCTTCTCTACGCCGTTTGCCTCGATACAACACGTCCAGTTGATGCTGCGAGGTCAGATGGTAGTTGCCGTGTAGTACTAAGGCGGTGCAGTCCTGCCCTTGCAGTCAAACAAAGGTACTCTCTTTCTGGCGTCACACATGGTCGGTCCTGCTCTGGTCTTCGGGATACAGTTTCGGTCTCTATAAACTGTTGCCAGTTCCGAGAAACAACCGAACTATTCACATTAAGCCATCGAGCGACATCAGTTTGCGACTGTCCTGCTTCCATTTTTCCTGTTACCCTCCTCCACAAAGAATCTGGTAGGCTTCATCTCTGTGCCGTATTGCACCGTCTGTGGCGGTGTACACTAATTTTGTGGCTGTGAGACCAGTCGGCAAGACTGTCCCGTCTGATAGGTGCCTTATGTCATAGCTGGCGTGGTTGGTCATTGACGAGAACGCCATCTCTCGTGCAAAACAAGATAGTATGGACATCTGTTGTACCGTGAATGAGACACAGGACGGGGAAAAAGCGGTTTGTTGCTTTAATTTTGGATACCAGTGTATACCTACGATCGGATATTTGGACATGTGTTTTCCATTGTTGTCCCAAATCATTTACGCTGAAAACGATTTGGTTCCTCTAATACTATGAAGGTATGATGCAATAATCTTAGATCGGCATCGAATCCACGTTCTCTTCATTGCTATTACGTATCCTATGAATAAGATTACATACGTAAAGGTAACTGAATGCACCTGGCGGCAGTGATTATGTTCTGGATTGGCAAGACAGCCAACCCACTATGACAGGAAGCCGAAAGGCACGCGTTTTAGCTCACGCAGGCTGGCGTGAGGTCTGAAACAGTTAAAGGAATTGAGACTAGTAAAAAAAAGTACGTAGCTGCTGGAATACTTAACTTTAATCCATAATTGGTGAACATCGCTCTTGACGGTACATGTTTTACAGCATCAATAGTAACTGGTAATGGCGCCTTGCTAGGTCGTAGCAAATGGCGACAAGCGGGTCCGACGTATACTAACGGACCGCGGCCGATTTAAAGGCTACCACCTAGCAAGTGTGGTGTCTGGCGGTGACACCACAGATTATTTATATTTTCTTTCTTTATTATATTTCAAAACAATTCGATTAACTTACAAGAGGTGTGGCATTCGTGCGTGTCGTAAACATAACAGATTCACTAACAACATCCTTGTGTGACTAGTGAAACTGTTAATGCGTCTGTCATATAATTCTTTTTACAACAACGGCTTCTTTTATTTTTTAAACGTACCCTGTAAACATCGTTGATTTGTTCATGTACAAATGAATGCAGTTGTGTGTAACAGTAACTTTTACCGAATGTTGTAAACGTTTTGTGAGAACTAATTGTAGTGAGAGTTCCGGTAGGGAATGTTGCCAGAAAACAGACAAGAACCCTTAACAGACATAAATCGGCTTGCCCGCCAAAAGAGCACTGTAGTTAAGTGGCACCTTGTTCGTCGTTGAATGTGAGCGATAACACACCTACAAGGCGGGCATCTCCGATTCCATGGTGTAACATTACCTTTGGAGGAAAAACTGCTCCTAATACTCCGTGGAAGATGGTGGACGTTGTGTGATGTGGACCATGAAATACTTCTGGGTGTCGGATGGAAGTTTTTCTCCCGGCGCCACGATTCATAGTCGCTTACTGGTAGTAAAATACGCATTTCGTTTATTACACGAAACATGCTGCAAACTAAAGATACGAAGCGTTAACTTCTAACCACTAATGCCACATCTCTGGTAATTTTACACAAAGTGTCCATTAAATGTCTGGTACAATATGAGTAACTTGAATTCCACAGTTAATTCTGTGCCAAACTATTTATAGTCATATCTGCATTAAATTCGTGCATTTTACAGGGGGCTCGAATGCAGTGTTTGAAGTTAGTTGAATGAGCCTGCTGCAGAACAGTTCTCAAAAAACGTTTAAAGTCGCACGTGAATTAATTTTGAATTTTCTAGCAAATATTGCCGTAACATGTAGTTCGTATAATAAAAGACCGTGTAAAAATAACGCTAAACTCCATCAAAATTAATTATCGTCAGCTACTGCTACCACCTGTGTTTCGAAGCTTTCCATTACTGCAGTGGAGCGACACACATTTGAATCTGTTCCCCATCCAAAAAGTTAATTACTGCATTCAATCAAGCTGTTATATGGACTGGCTGTGGACCTGACTTTTATCAATACGTGAAACGTCCCCTTAGAAAAATTATACATGACTGTGCTTAAACTAACACACAATGTTTTTAGCGCAACGCAATCTGACTTTCAAAAATCCCTACAAAAGAATGGCCCTGACTAAAATTAACCTATACGTTTCACAAATCACTTACCTCACAAAAATCTTCGTTACTCAAGCTACTGCAATACAGCGAGCGCCACTACTGCCAGCTAAATAAAAGATTCAAACTACGGAAGGCACTAACTACTAATAGGCATAATTAGCAAATGAAAGATTTTTATAGAGAACAAACAATGTATTTACCTTAATAGTCATCAAAAGTAATAATATATATAGCAGTTCATGACATCCAGTCTTACAAATTTCAAAATTCCGCCATTACTCTCTCCACATCCACCACTACTGGCGGCTCACCTCCAACTGCGCAACGCTACGCGCTGTTCACATCCAGCTGCCCAACACTACAATGGCAGACAACAATACAAACCAGCCACAGACTGCACACAGCACAGCCAGTGATTTTCATACAAAGCGCTACGTGGCGTTACCAATATAAAAACCTATACAGCCTACTTATATAGCCCCCATGCTCCCCACAAAAAATTTTACAAATTATTTTGGGCAGTGGCCAATAATGATTTGATAAAATGTTTCATAATTACAACAACAAAGATATCGAATGCACACACATTGATACAGTGTAGGTCAAAAGCTAAAATTTTCTCACAGTCCATAAAGACAGTCCTGATCATCACAGTAAAGTTGCAGTGGTTTTTTGTTTTTTTTAAGTCTAAGCAGTAAAAGAGAATGCACATGAAAGTAGTGGATTTCCATGCAGTCTTGAAGTAGTGTTGTCCTTCCAACGGAAAGACAGTGCTGACTCTTGACATGCAGACAGGTAATGGGCCACAATAGAGCAAACCCACAGCAGAGTCAGTCGAAGTTTTGAAGAATATTGGTAGGTAGGTCATCACAGAGCAGACCCACTGTAGTCCTGGTAGAGATTATGTTATTGGTGGGCCACCAGAGGTGCAGACCCACTGCAGTCCTTGTAGAAATAATGGTATTGGTGGGTCATCAGAGGTGCAGACCCACTGCAGTCCTTGTAGAAATAATGGTATTGGTGGGTCATCAAAGATGCAGACCCACTGTAGTCCTTCTAGAGATGGCCAATAGCCATCTGTTGTGACTGTGTGGGTGCACAATCACCATTGAAGAGTCTTGCGGATAATATAGCAAGTCCATAACCACCACTTGTGCACTCACAAAGTTTTTGGAATTGTCCTTAGAACCAGCAATGCTGTTATCCAGTCCCTTGCTGAATTATTAACACACGTGCAAACACTATCAGTCCCTACTCCTCACATATTGTCCATATACTATGACCAACAGAAACTTGTGCAGTGAAATATAACTTACAAGTTACTTAATTTGATGAACTGGTGTCAATTACAATTTTATAACATAAGAATACAATAACAAAGGTACAAAATACATCATTAAAAACATAATAATACAGATAACATTTGTAGTAATACAGGCTTTACAAAACAATAGAAATAAACATATTCATCAGTGTTACAGGAATTATGACATAAGTAAATACATTGAAAGGGTACAGTACCATACGACATTGAAAATAGGCACAAAATACTTCATTATTTTCGTCAGAACACCACATTTTTTTGTAAAATAACTCAATTTCAATTAATACAGCGAAGCCGGATACCAGTGTGGGAAAGAATGACAACTTATTTATTTAATTGATCATATGTGCACTCCCACAAAATAAATCCCTACATCCAGTTTGGTGAGATCTGTGAAATGAATGAATGTATGGTCGTCTGCTAACCGCAGATAGTGAATGTGAATATATGATCATCTTTGAGACGATCCTTTGGCCACCTTTGGTGGGACCAAAGAGATGAAATTTACCTGAGCTTTGAGCGCCTGAAATGTGGCTGACCAATACGGTAGCAAGGTGCTCCCCCACTTCGGCAGAGGTGCGAGAGGACCTGAAGAACGGCCATGTTTCAGCGCTCTGCCGCTGGATCTTGTGCTGTTAAGACCTGTCTTAGGTCTGCTCCGTAAAGAGAAAAGAGTGGAGACATGGTATGCATGTGGAATATTTCAGAGTAGTTTGAAATAATAATTTCTCTATTTCAGGAACTTTTGTGGGGAGAATTAAATGTCAGGCAGGTAATATTAATGGGATCGTAGTAATCTTCGGAAGTGACCAACGGTCACAATGAAACCACGTGTAGCAATAAGTTGAAATACTTCCGTGTGCTTAAGTTAAGCTGAATTACTAGCGTGTGTACTATAAGTTGAAATATTTAAGAAATAGCGTGTGCAGGACTTGAAATTAGAGGCGAGTACTTCCATGTGGTAAGTACTGTGTGAGTCTCAATCTGTGTATGAGACACAGGATAAAGAGAAGTACTCGTCCGTGGTATCAGTTGAGGACTCGTGTGTGTGATGAATGTGTTCTTAATATTACTTTGCGAGATATGTTTCCGTGTGACGCTTGATTCAAATTATAATACTCTGAGAGAGAAACAAGGTGAGTCAGCCGTCTATCCAGCAACGTCACTTGGCTTGCATTGCACAGGAAGACGTGCATATATCTCCAGAGTTCATAGTGGGAAAGTAGAATTACGAAGTAGGGCAGTGTCGTGTGAAACTGGGATAAATATTAATTGAAGTGGGAAAGCTCAAAGTGATAATGTTATGACTATTCCCTGTGTAGTATTTCATGTTGTGGTGTGGTGTATGTCATGTAATTTAAGTATGTGTGGTTTGCATGGGAGAGTAGCAAGGTAGTTTCAGAGGTAGTGGGTTATGCGTGTTCCTTTCGTACTGCTCGGTCTGGAGGGAAGTTTCGTGATTATGATTGTGAGAGTCGAAGTGTGAGAAATAATAAAAGATCCATCATCCTATCCAGAAAGTGCACTGCAGCGTTAAATAATTACGAGACCATAAGATAGAGATTCACCTATGTAAAGCCATGTCCACTGGGCGGAATTTCTCATGTGTTATTGTTGTAGGTTATAGAATTTGTGTGTTTAGGTTATAGAATTTATCGGAATAAATAAGACAGTGAAAAGAAAAAGATTGGTGGCCTTTTCCTTCGAATTGTATGTTGTCATGATATTCAGAATTTATAATGTGTGCGCCACTCATATTCAGTGCGATGGCCACGTGTTGATAAAAGCCGTTAAATAAAAAAGAAAGAAAATGTGGTATTGCCAGTGCGTAGTGAACGGTCAGAGTTCTGTAAATTACTGATAGTCAGATGTGCGTTTCCGTTGCGTATTACTCATGTTGTTGTTGTTGTTGTGGTCTTCAGTCCTGAGACTGGTTTGATGCAGCTCTCCATGCTACTCTATCCTGTGCAAGCTTCTTCATCTCCCAGTATCTACTGCAACCTACATCCTTCTGAATCTGCTTAGTGTATTCATCTCTTGGTCTCCCTCTACGATTTTTACCCTCCACACTGCCCTCCAATGCTAAATTTGTGATCCCTTGATGCCTCAAAACATGTCCTACCAACCGATCCCTTCTTCTAGTCAAGTTGTGCCACAAACTTCTCTTCTCCCCAATCCTATTCAATACCTCCTCATTAGTTACGTGATCTACCCACCTTATCTTCAGCATTCTTCTGTAGCACCACATTTCGAAAGCTTCTATTCTCTTCTTGTCCAAACAAGTTATCATCCATGTTTCACTTCCATACATGGCTACACTCCATACAAATACCTTCGGAAACGACTTCCTGACACTTAAATCTATACTCGATGTTAACAAATTCCTCTTCTTGAGAAACGCTTTCCTTGCCATTGCCAGTCTACATTTTATATCCTCTCTACTTCGACCATCATCGGTTATTTTACTCCCTAAATAGCAAAACTCCTTTACTACTTTAAGTGTCTCATTTCCTAATCTAATTCCCTCAGCATCACCCGACTTAATTTGACTACATTCCATTATCCTCGTTTTGCTTTTGTTGATGTTCATCTTATATGCTCCTTTCAAGACACTGTCCATTCCATTCAACTGCTCTTCCAAGTCCTTTGCTGTCTCTGACAGAATTACAATGTCATCGGCGAACCTCAAAGTTTTTACTTCTTCTCCATGAATTTTAATACCTACTCCGAATTTTTCTTTTGTTTCCTTTACTGCTTGCTCAATATACAGATTGAATAACATCGGGGAGAGGCTACAACCCTGTCTTACTCCTTTCCCAACCACTGCTTCCCTTTCATGCCCCTCGACTCTTATAACTGCCATCTGGTTTCTGTACAAACTGTAAATAGCCTTTCGCTCCCTGTATTTTACCCCTGCCACCTTCAGAATTTGAAAGAGAGTATTCCAGTTAACATTGTCAAAAGCTTTCTCTAAGTCTACAAATGCTAGAAACGTAGGTTTGCCTTTTCTTAATCTTTCTTCTAAGATAAGTCGTAAGGTCAGTATTGCCTCACGTGTTCCAACATTTCTACGGAATCCAAACTGATCTTCCCCGAGGTCGGCTTCTACCAGTTTTTCCATTCGTCTGTAAAGAATTCGCGTTAGTATTTTGCAGCTGTGACTTATTAAACTGATAGTTCGGTAATTTTCACATCTGTCAACACCTGCTTTCTTTGGGATTGGAATTATTATATTCTTCTTGAAGTCTGAGGGTATTTCGCCTGTCTCATACATCTTGCTCACCAGATGGTAGAGTTTTGTCAGGACTGGCTCTCCCAAGCCTGTCAGTAGTTCTAATGGAATGTTGTCTACTCCCAGGGCCTTGTTTCGACTCAGGTCTTTCAGTGCTCTGTCAAACTCTTCACGCAGTATCTTATCTCCCATTTCGTCTTCATCTACATCCTCTTCCATTTCCATAATATTGTCCTCAAGTACATCGCCCTTGTATAAACCCTCTATATACTCCTTCCACCTTTCTGCCTTCCCTTCTTTGCTTAGAACTGGGTTGCCATCTGAGCTTTTGATATTCATACAAGTGGTTCTCTTCTCTCCAAAGGTCTCTTTAATTTTCCTGTAGGCAGTATCTATCTTACCCCTAGTGAGACAAGCCTCTACATCCTTACATTTGTCCTCTAGCCAACCCTGCTTAGCCATTTTGCACTTCCTGTCGATATCATTTTTGAGACGTCTGTATTCCTTTTTGCCTGCTTCATTTACTGCATTTTTATATTTTCTCCTTTCATCAATTAAATTCAATATTTCTTCTGTTACCCAAGGATTTCTATTAGCCCTCGTCTTTTTACCTACTTGATCCTCTGCTGCCTTCACTACTTCATCCCTCAGAGCTACCCATTCTTCTTCTACTGTATTTCTTTCCCCCATTCCTGTCAATTGTTCCCTTATGCTCTCCCTGAAACTCTCTACAACCTCTGGTTCTTTCAGTTTATCCAGGTCCCATCTCCTCAAATTCCCACCTTTTTGCAGTTTCTTCAGTTTCAATCTGCAGTTCATAACCAATAGATTGTGGTCAGAATCCACATCTGCCCCAGGAAATGTCTTACAATTTAAAACCTGGTTCCTAAATCTCTGTCTTACCATTATATAATCTATCTGATACCTACTAGTATCTCCAGGATTCTTCCAGGTATACAACCTTCTTTTATGATTCTTGAACCAAGTGTTGGCTATGATTAAGTTATGCTCTGTGCAAAATTCTACAAGGCGGCTTCCTCTTTCATTCCTTCCCCCCAATCCATATTCACCTACTATGTTTCCTTCTCTCCCTTTTCCTACTGACGAATTCCAGTCACCCATGACTATTAAATTTTCGTCTCCTTTCACTACCTGAATAATTTCTTTTATCTCGTCATACATTTCATCTATTTCTTCATCATCTGCAGAGGTAGTTGGCATATAAACTTGTACTACTGTAGTAGGCATGGGCTTTGTGTCTATCTTGGCCACAATAATGCGTTCACTATGCTGTTTGTAGTAGCTAACCCGCACTCCTATTTTTTTATTCATTATTAAACCTACTCCTGCATTACCCCTATTTGATTTTGTATTTATAACCCTGTAATCACCTGACCAAAAGTCTTGTTCCTCCTGCCACCGAACTTCACTAATTCCCACTATATCTAATTTTAACCTATCCATTTCCCTTTTTAAATTTTCTAACCTACCTGCCCGATTAAGGGATCTGACATTCCACGCTCCGATCCGTAGGACGCCAGTTTTCTTTCTCCTGATAACGACGTCCTCCTGAGTAGTCCCCGCCCGGAGATCCGAATGGGGGACTATTTTACCTCCGGAATGTTTTACCCAAGAGGACGCCATCATCATTTAATCATACAGTAGAGCTGCATGTCCTCGGGAAAAATTACGGCTGTAGTTTCCCCTTGCTTTCAGCCGTTCGCAGTACCAGCACAGCAAGGCCGTTTTGGTTAATGTTACAAGGCCAGATCAGTCAATCATCCAGACTGTTGCCCCTGCAACTACTGAAAAGGCTGCTGCCCCTCTTCAGGAACCACATGTTTGTCTGGCCTCTCAACAGATACCCCTCCGTTGTGGTTGCACCTACGGTACGGCCATCTGTATCGCTGAGGCACGCAAGCCTCCCCACCAGCGGCAAGGTCCATGGTTCATGGGGGGGTATTACTCATACAGGAGGATAATTTGTAACTTAATTGTGAGTACGAGATTTCATATTACTCGATAAATAAGAATGAATCCACTCGCTTGGCAGACTACTCATCTTGCAGGCCAGACTGCTTGATGCCACAGTATGAGCAAGGCATGTGGGTGCCTCTCAACATAAAAGATCAGAATAACTTTTAAAACATCAACTTCACACATGAGCACACACAATAAATAATGTCTAAACATCTTTACAGAGTAAATAACATATTATTAATGCCAATATATTATATTTGAGGATAACAGTATTCCTCATCATAGTGAATGTAGGTCAGTATTAGAAGAGAGAAAAATTCTATGAAACAGTACACAGAGACAGGAAGAAAACAAATACACAAGGGTACACAAACACATAGTGGGATAACACAAAAGGAAAGGACAGGGTTTGTTTTCAGTGTAACATTTGGTACTGAAGTCCAACCCAAAACTTCATTCCATAGATCGTCCCTCTTATTTCGACATTTGCTCCAGCCAAAAAAAAAATACTATCCAAGCATGCTTTCTGTATTCTGTTCACATCCTCTTTCAAAAATAGTTTTTCTCCACTGTACACTACTTTTTTGGTTAAATAGTGAGAGAACCATAGCTCATGTTTCTGTTTATAATGCAGCACAAAGAAACACAGTTCATAATGAGATGAAATAGTTCATACGAACAAAACATAGTATAGGTCATTTAAAGCACCATATTCTTAGTTTCGTGCATATTTTTCTGGGGTTACTAAGTGGTGAATCTAAAAAAATTAGCGGGGAATAACTGAGTCATAGCTGTTCTTCCGTATGTAACAGTAGCTGTTGACACGTAGAAAGATGTTGCCAGTGCCTACAGCTTCGTCAGTGATGAAATGCACACTTGTCTAATCGCATTGTTCCACCTCGAGTCGACGTCTACGCACAGGCAATCAAATGGTTCAAATGGCTCTGAGCACTATGGGACTTAACATTTGAAGTCATCAGTCCCCTAGAACTTAGAACTACTTAAACCTAACTAACCTAAGGACATTACACACATCCACGCCCGAGGCAGGATTCTAACCTGCGACCGTAGCAGTCGCGCGGTTCCGAACTGAAGCGCCTAGAACCGCTATGCCACTGCGACCGGCGCATAGCCAATCAATCCTCTTGTTGTGCCCATTTACAGATGCTCAGCACTCCATCACACGTTCATTCATACTCACAGCTAGCCACCTCTACTTAATCGAGAGAGGTTGCGCAGTGGTTAGCACACTGGATTCGCATTTGGGAGGTCGACGGCTCAAATCCCGCGTCGGGCAATCCTGATTTAGTCTTCCGTGATTACCCTAAATCGGTTCAGGCAAATGCCGGGATGGTTCCTTTGAAAGGACACGGCTAACGTCCTTCCCTAATCCGATGAGACCGATGAATTCGCTGCTTAGTCTCTTCCATCAAATCAACCGACCACCCAACCTCTGCTTCCACATGCCCTTGATTTTCTTACTCGTGACACAGAGTTGTTTCAAATATTTTACAGTGCTTTCGTGAAATAAGTGTGGTCCGCAAAGGCTATTGAATATACAGGGTGATTCACGAAGATATGCAAATATTGTAGTATGTTATTCTACAAGTAAAACCAAAGACAATAGTTCATATAGACATAGGTCCGCAAATATTTGGTTACGGACTTACGGCTAATAAAATATTTTGCTGAAATTTAGCAGCGTCGCTAATATGAAGATATCCCAAAACTCTACGTGGTTAAATTATAATAAAACATGTCCCAGATGTGTATATCCAGAACAGCCAGAGAAACAAAGATTATTATACAGGTAAATTTGTTTACTTTCCATTGAGAATGCAGATATGTTTATGTCATTGTTGCCAACCGTTAGTGAGTTGTTTCAGTCGCTTCCTAACCTTGAAACGAGTTAGTTTTCTGTATTTTTCCGTGTAAGAACATAATAACAACAGTGTATTTAAGTGAAACCACATAGTAACTGTTGTGGTTTGTAGATTATTTATGAAATAGTGATGTCTTTAAAATGTAAGACAGAGGAATACGCCGATATGGTGCTTATTTATGGCAAATGTGATGGTAATGCTACGGCTGCAGTTAACAAATATCGCGTCCGTTGTCCAATTCGGAGGATTCCGAATGCACGAGCCATTAGTGGAGTATTTCGAATGTTAGGGGAGACAGGTACTCTACATAGCGTTGATAATCAGTACGATATATGAAGACGATGATGAAGACATTATGGACGCTGTTCAACGTAGCCCGAATACCAGTACAAGACGTATCTCTCAACGATTAGGCATTTCACAATCTAAGGTATGGAGACACTGAAGTACAATAATCTGTATCATTACCCTAAACAAAAAGTAGATCACTTACATCCGGGAGATCCTGCCCTTCGCTTGGAGTTGTGCAACTGGTTACATACTAATCGGCAGTTGCACAAATACGGGGTGCTTCTAAAGTCACTATACATTTCAGTAATGTAGTAACGGAATATTTGTTTCTTGCAGGTACTACGGCAGAATGCTTACCGAAGAAGAACGAATCGCTGTTGTATCTGCTCGTCTTCGTGGAATGACATGTGAACAGGTGTGGACAGACTTTGCCCGTCGATTCCGGAAAACAGGTCCCACCAGGCTTGCTGTCATGACCCTAGTCAATAAATTCCAGCGTACTGGAAGTGTTGCAGATGAACAACGTCCAGGGAGGCCGGCCATAACACCAGACACCGTGCAAAGTGTGCAGGATGCGATTACACGTAGCCCTTTCGCATCTACCAGGAGACTTAGTAGGGAGCTTAGTATTCCTCAAACCACTGTATGGAGAGTTCTTCGTTACAAGCTGCACAAACGTACGTACCATATCCAGGTCGTACATAAGCTTGAAGCGGAGGTTCAAATGGCTCTGAGCACTATGGGACTTAACATCTGAGGTCATCAGTCCCCTAGAACTTAGAACTACTTAAACGTAACTAACCTAAGGACACAACACACATCCATGCCCGAGGCAGGATTCGAACCTGCGACCGTAGCGGCCGCGCGGTTCCAGACTTAAGCGCCTAGAACCACTCGGCCACAGAGGCTGGCTGAAGCGGAGGATTACGCAGCCAGACAAGCTATGTGTCATGACCTGCTACAAGCTGTGGAAAATGATAATTTGATGCAAAATGTCTTGTTCATTGATAAAGCTACATTTCATACCTGTGGACATGTGAACGGACACCTCTGCAGGATCTGGGCAGACGAAGAACCAAGTGTGCTGCAGAAATGGCAACGGGACACAGCAACAGTGAATGTGTGGTTAGGGATTACGAGGTCAACAGTGTACGGGTTCTTTTTCTTCGAAGAACGAACCGTTACTGGAACCACATACCTAGATATATTTTTGGAGCCCCAGTTGATATCTGACGGGATTATGAATACTGTTGTTTTTCAACAGGATGGTGCACCACGCCATTTTGCCCTCGTTGTTCGGGATTATCTGAATCAAGCATTTCCCTGCAGATGGATCGGTCGTGCCTCTCCACGGATATGAGCACCCCTCTCTCCTGACTTGACAAAAAAAATGGTTCAAATAGCTCTGAGCACTATGGGACTTAACATCTATGGTCATCAGTCCCCTAGAACTTAGAACTACTTAAACCTAACTAACCTAAGAACATCACGCACATCCATGCCCGAGGCAGGATTCGAACCTGCGACCGTAGCAGTCGCGCGGTTCCGGACTGAGCGCCTAGAACCGCTAGACCACCGCGGCCGGCCTGACTTGACACCCTTAGACTTTTTTGCATGTGGGTTTATCAAGTCTAAGGTATACCAGGTGAAGATCCGCAGCATCGAACACTTAACACAGCGGATTCGAGCTGCAGATGCTCAGATTATACCAGATATGCTTGGGCAGGTTTTTCGGTCTGCAGTGGAGCGCTGGGGGGTGTACCTAGACATGTAAGGTGGTCACATTGAAATTTACTGAAATCATGTCATATTGTAACATAAGCTGCAGTGCTATTACATATTGGTTAATAAAATTTGTTTAAGTACAAAATGTATAGTGACTTTAGAATCACCCTGTACATTTTATTTACTGATGAGACACAGTTTACTCGAGATAGTATAAACAATTTTCATAACGAGCACGTATGATCTGAATCAAACCCACATGCAACAGTGCAACGCAGTTTCCAGCAGTGATTTAGCATAAATGTGAGGACCATTAATTTTCCTAGCAAGTCTAATTGGCGAGACGTACTTACAATTCCTTCAAGAAGAAATTCCCCTTGCTCGAAGATGTTCCTCTCGCTACGCGATCGTAAACGTATTTTCAACACGACGGCACGCCTCCACATTTGTCCAACGCCGTTACTACGCATTTCACTGAACATTTTACCAGAAATGGACTTGTCGTGGTGCTACACGTCTGTGGCCACCCAGATCGCCCAATTTAATACCAATGGATTTTTGTGTATGTGGATGGATGAAAGACATAGTTTATGAGGACAAAGTCATTACCCGTGAGGTATTACTTGCTCGAATTATGAATACAATAGACGAAATTAAGAACAACCCTGTGAAACTGAAACGAACAACAAAATCTGTTCATACACGTGCACCTAAATGCACTGAACTCGGTGGAGGCATTTCTGAATATTTATTATGAATGTATTGTGAAATTGTATGTACACTGTAGAACTTCCTTCACTCTGAGCTTTGTTTTTCCTGGTTAACATGAATCCACGTGTGCTATGGTATTAATAAATGCAGATTATCTGACACGTTCATACAATTTCAGTTACCGTTATTACCATCATTTTTCGAAAACTAAATTCCCTACAACTTCTGTTGAAAACTTTGTGCAATTGTCTGGAATTTACAAAACAAATTGGCTCATGTATCTAATAAATTTAAAAATTTAAGAAATTATGTCTTTGCTTCTCTGGATGTTCTGGAAAACTACTGCAGATACACGTCTGAGACATGTTTTATTAGATTCACCAGATCAATAATAAAATAAATGGAAATTGTGCTTTACTTTAACCTTGCACAGTTTTGCGGGCTTCATAGTAGCGAAGGTGATAAATTTCAGGCAAAATCTTTTGTTAGCCGTAGCTCCGTAACTAAACGTATGCGGACCTATGTTTATATGAACTTTTTTCTTTAGTTTTACTTGTAGAATAACATACGAAAATATTTGCATATCTTCGTGAATCATCCTGTAGAAGTTTATATCGTGGTACTATACTTCTATGACAGGTGGTTCCACATGTGTAAAGATCAAAAAATGGCTCTGAGAACTATGGGACTTAACACCTGAAGTCATGAGTCCTCTAGAACTTAGAACTACTTAAACCTAACTAACCTAAGGACATCACACACATCCATGCCCGAGGCAGGATTCGAACCTGCTACCGTAGTGGTTCCAGACTGAACCACCTAGAACCGCTCGGCCACACCGGCCGCCCTAAATATCAAAGAGAATCTGAATATGACAGTTTATAAAAAATTAAATAACTACTTCAGCGAGTTACGCAAACTCCCTACGGCTGTTACCACGGCCTTGTGAAATAGCGCTAGTGAAGGGTCAATACAGAAAATATAATCCGAACAACAAAAATATAATCTGTAAACGTGGAGAAACGAATAAAAAACATGTATGTGAATAACCTCAGTATTGCAAGATAATCTTAGGAAACTTATAATGTGTGTCAATCGCTGGAAAAAAAGCAAATCGTGATAACTTTTTATTATTAACAACAGCGACTCTTCATTCAAAGTGTTAATTATTGAAAAGCGTGGCTCAAATTGTTACTTTGCTGTACTGAATGTATGCATGCATGCCTTCCTTCAGTTAAATTTACCATTGCTTCAACTGTGACTGAAAAATAATCCATTGAATTGTGTGTTGGTAAAAGCTAAATGGTTTTGTTGTTTTTCACAGTAGTGATACCAGTATTAAAAGAGGAAGTAAATTAAATTTCAAACTTCGTCCTTTTCGGTTTGTCCTGATTTTTATTCAAAGTGTGATGCATGATAATCAGTCACAAAGAATATTTTCTTTAAATATATTGAACTTTCCATTTTTATGTAGTATGTGTAATTGTATAATTGTTTATATAGTCATGTTTGAGGGTAGGACTATGTATGTCTAGAATAGTGTTTTCATGTCTCTCCCCGTTCTCCTCCTTCCTCCATATTCTAAGTAGTGCACAATTTTACTACCTATTTCTTTAGTCGAAAATGTTGTTTGATTGCCAGTTTAGACAGTTCAGATTCACGACATACTGTCACGCCTTTCACACATTCGGTGTTCGTGTACTATACTAATTGTGGTGTGGGAGCAGCAAAACATCATGTAGCCAAGAGTTCCTTGCTACAACAGGCTCGCAAATGTCCGGTGGTCACAGGGTATTACACCGAGGTTCCTCATTTGGAGAACTAGAAGGTTCCTTCTGCCTATTAGTGGCTGTCACGATCATTTTAATGTCCTATGGAAATGAAGCGACTCTTTAATTCATTTCTTGCACGCCTGGGACGGTGGTTCACGTGGTTTATGTCCCCCTGGGCTCCTCGGTAGAAAATTCAGATCGATATTCACGGCTGTGTCCCACCGTAAAATGTGGCGGCAGTGCGGGCTCACTTTAAACTTTCCCCTCATTCCGGGAGCCTATATATTTCCTTCGAACAGCCGGCAGCCATCGCAGTAAGCGGGCGGCGTTCTCAGCTGACGTAGTTTGCAAAACTTTGGAGGCTGCCCAGCAGGCGTTCGTGCTTGTTGTCCGTCTGCCGCTGGTAATCTGCAACGGAGAGGAACGTCTCAAAGAGAAGCGTTTACAAAACTTAAAATTCCCCATTTCGTTAATGGTTCACCAGATTCACCCCGGAATAACTTTTGCTGCTTCGGGCTGCAAGAGTCAGTTTACGATTTTCGGTTAAACTCTAATTTTCCCTGTCGTTTAATGCTTTTGTCTCTGTCTTCTCTTTAATATTGTGGACTCTTTCTTTCCAGCATTTGACGATATTTGATTGTTTCCCTTTTTGACCAACTGACACGATTCATTTCTCTGTAGATTGTCCCTATCAAGAACGATCACCAAAGACGTCAACGGTTTGAAGAACTTGAAAGGAACTGAAGATCGACAATTCGAAAAGGAGTACAAGTGCAACCTTTCACTCACACATGAAGGATGAACAGACTTTCGAATGGTGTGTTTCCACACTAAACTACCAGACACATTTAGCCTGGAAAGCATTCACCTCACTGAAGCACACCACATTTCACCAATAAACTGAATGGCATACTGCTTGTACCATTTCTGGCTTTACAGCCATCACATTCACCCACAAGGAGCTCTTCTTAGAGCAGGTGATAAGGCACCAGTGGGAAGACGACGTAATTTGATGTGAGGTACCGAAAACAGACGGTTTGGTTCGAATGGCCCTGAGCACTATGCGACTTAACTTCTGAGGTCATCAATCGCCTAGAACTTAGAACTAATTAAACCTAACTAACCTAAGGGCATCACACACATCCATGCCCGAGGCAGGATTCTAACCTGCGACCGTAGCGGTCGTAACAGATGGTTTATTCGTTTCGTGTATCGTGAGAAAGATCGCCCAAACTTTGGTCCTGCTCCGAGGTTGGCTGCTGTGTCCGGAAGCAGCGTGCCTAAATGATGAAGTTCTGTTATTGACATGAGAAAAACTAAACAGTGAACTGCCGGCCGCGGTGGCCGAGTGGTTCTAGGCGCTTTAGTCCGGAAGCGCGCAACTGCTACGGTCGCAGGTTCGAATCCTGCCTCAGGCATGGATGTGTGTGATGTCCTTAGGTTAGTTAGGTTTACGTAGTTCTAAGTTCTAGAGGACTGATGACTTCAGATGTTAATAGTGCTCAGAGCCATTTAAATTTAAACAGTGAATTTACTTGCATGTCTCAGTAGCAGGCTATCCATTATGTCAAAAGTGTTACTTACTAGCAGAATAATAAACGGTTGCTAAACGAAAAGGCAAACGAAGTACTCAGAGATCTTCTGATTGCGACTAACTTGAATGGCGGGCGAGGTTATTCGGCTGTAAGATCAGAGCTGATTCGGCAGTCTCGGAGGATAGACATGTTGTCTGCCGCGTCTGTACCAGTTAATACTTAATTAGCAATGTCTGGTTTGAAAATGTGAAAGCTGGCTGGGCAGTCTCGGAGGGAAGGCAGGTTGTCTGCCGCCGTCGATACTGGTTAAGAACTTAATTAGCAATCTCTGGTTGTTTGGATATGTAACTGAGAAATAGTTTGATAATAATTATGGAAACACACAGTCCATTATTTTGTTTATTCTGTGTGAAAGTGCGAGGAATGGAAATTATTTGTGAGTCATAATGTGGACTGTAATTGTGAAATCTCTCGTGTTCTAATAAAAAGCGAGTGACATCCCTTTTAAAGAAACCAACTCAAAATTCATTTATTTTTACTGTACCAGTTCCTCGCCAACAGTTTATTGCATCCTCAAGTTAGCGGATTCACGACCTACGTGCTGTTTTCTGGGTAGAGGTCAACTATAGACGACTGCAGGTTGATAAACAATACTCGGAACTGAGAGATTCCACTCAGGGTGATGGCAGCAGCTACGCAGCTAGTGTGTGCTGCAGTTGAGGTACAAATGAGATCAGTGACACGTCATCTGTGGTAACACAGAAGAGGTATCAAAGAAGGAAATTTTCGAGAGAGGGATTTTCAACTCATGAAAATCCCTCTCGCTATATCTCTCCCTCTTTCACTTGCCTTACATGGCATCTCTTGCGGGGATATCTTTGAAGTCGAAGTCTTTCGAATCATGAGACGAGATTTTACTAGCGAGAACTGTGAACTGCGACCAGAGAATTGTTTAAGGGCTGTGATTCAAGTGAATTGTTAAGGACCATAGGACTGTATACGAACTCTGATAATTAGGCGTGGAACTGTTTTGAATTTCATTTGAACTATAATAACTGATGGTGGGTAACGGCCTTGGAGCAGTGGATACACCGGTTCCCGTCAGATCACCGAAGTTAAGCGCAGTCGGGAGTGGCCTCAACTTGCATGGGCGTCCATCGGGGCCGCCATGCGCTGTTGCCATTTTTCGGGGTGCAATCAGCATCGTGATGCCAATTGAGGAGCTACTCGACCGAATAGTAGCGGCTCCGATCAAAGAAAACCATCATAACGACTGGGCGAGCGGTATGCTGACCACACGCCCCTCCTATCCGCATTCTCAGCTGAGGATGAGACGGCGGTCGGATGGTCTTGATGGCCCACTAGTGGCCTGATGACGGAGTGCTCGCATTTTTATAAGAACTGATGTCGGAAAGTGAAATTTTTTGTTATTATGATAGTACACTACTTTACATTGAAATTGCTACACCAAGAAGAAATGCAGATAATGAACGGGTATTCATTGGACAAATATATTATACTAGAACTGACATGTGATTACATTTTCATGCAATTTGGGTGCATAGATCCTGAGAAACCAATACCTCTGGCCGTAATAACGGCCTTGATACGCCTGCGAAACAGAGTTTTGATGGCGTGTACAGGTACAGCTACCCATGCAGCTTCATCACAATACCACAGTTCATCAAGAGTAGTGACTGGCGTATTGTGACGAGCCAGTTGCTCGGCCACCATTGAATAGACATTTTCTATTCGTACGAGATCTGGTGAACGTGCTGGCCAGGGCAGAAGTCGAATATTTTCCGTATCCAGAAAGGCCCATACAGGACCTGCAACATGCGGTCGTGCATTATCCTGCTGAAATGTAGGTTTTCGCAGGGATCGAATGAAGGGTAGATCCACGGGTCGTACCACATCTGAAATGCAACGTCCACTGTCCAAAGTGCCATCAATGCAAACAAGAGGTGACCGACACGTGCAACCAATGGCACCCCATACCATCACGCCGGGTGATACGCCAGTATGGCGATGACGGATACACACTTCAAAGTGCGTTCACCGCGATGTAGCCAAACACGGATGCGACCATCATGATGCTGTAAATAGAACCTGGATTCATCGGAAAAAATGACGTTTTGCCATTCGTGCACCCAGGTTCGTCGTTGACTACACCATCGCAGGCGCTCCTGACTGTGATACAGTGTCAAGGGTAAACGCAGCCATGGTCTCCGAGCTGATAGTCCATTCCGCTGCAAACGTCGTCGAACTGTTCGTGCAGATGGTTGTTGTCTTGCTAACGTCCCCATCTGTTGACTCAGGGATCGAGACGTGGCTGCACGATCCGTTACAGCCATGCGGATAAGATGCCTGTCATCTCGACTGCTAGTGATACGAGGCCGTTGGGATCCCGCACGGCGTTCCGTATTACCCTCCTGAACCCACCGATTCCATATTCTTCTAACAGTCATTGGATCTCGACCAAAGCGAGCAGCAATGTCGCGATACGATAAACCGCAATCGCGATAGGCTACAATCCGACCTTTACAAAAGTCGGTAACGTGATGGTACGCATTTATCCTCCTTACACGAGGCATCACAACAACGTTTCACCAGGCAACGGCGGTCAACTGCTTTTTGTGTATGAGAAATCGGTTGGAAACTTTCCTCATGTCAGCACGTTGTAGGTGTCGCCACCAGCGCGAACCTTGTGTGAATGCTCTGAAAAGCTAATCATTTGCATATCACTGTATATTCTTCCTGTCGGTAATATTTCGCGTCTGTAGCACGTCATCTTCATGGTGTAGCAATTTTAATGGCCATTAGTGTAATATCGGTGTAAATCAGTAATATTAGGTGCTGTATTGCTGCGAGAATAAAAGTTAATGTTGCGACCGCGGTCTATGGGATTAAGTTATATATCAGCACTTCAAAATTCTTCATCCTACGAGAAGGCTCTGCGTGCAGAGCAGGCCGAGGCCGCCACAGGCAACAGGTGCGGCTGCAGCAAGCGGCGGCCGGTGCACTTATCTGTACAGAGGGCGTCTGATGTTTCATCTTCATTCAGCACACGACAACACTGAATTTGTAGCCAGCAGTGCGGAGCGTCAATACGTCGAAGAAGTAGTTTAGATGTTTCTCTGTTACATAGCAGTCCAAGTCTTATAATTGGAACATTAGTATTTGTAAAATGTCTGGGAGAAAAGGAATTGAGTCATATGTGGGTTATATATGCGTTTAATGATATGTCAAATTTAGTCCAAAATAATTCAAGTGGAATCATAGATTCAAACTTTGGTGACAAATCCGAAATAGTAAATTCAGTCACCAATGATCTCACTGAGTATTATGAAGTACCCACGAATGAATGTAGAGTTAACTAATTGTAGTGGATGGGTGCCTGGAGGTGCCGTATTAAAACTCGGCAGAGCTTTTCAAATGATTTATTCGTTTCCACTACAGTGCTTCGTTGACCTCGGTCCGCGTCACAGGCCCCGCAATGCTGGGGCCACTGCCCCAGCGACCTGTGCAACGCAACACTGTGTCGTGCCGGACTTGTTTGCCAGCTGTTGAGTTCTGATTACGTCAGGATGGCTGCGCCAGCAGCCGACTCAGCTGCCACCATTCTGGTTTACTCTGCGCTGTTCCGTCGGGAGCCGTAGCCCGGCCACGCTGCTGCTTCTTCCTCAGCTGGCGTCGCTGGGAACACGGCGGCAACGACCGCCCGCGATCCGGAGTACGAATCTGCGGTCCTCGACACGGATGTCTCCGGCGTGTGTCGGGAGCCTAGACGACTGCCCGCGGTAGCGAGCCGAAGAGTGGCCCGCCCTGGCTGGCTGCAGACCCCGCGTCGGCCTCGGAGGGTCGAACCGACGACCCGCCGTGGACTGGGATGCTGTCGCTCCATCTGTTGCAGCGTGTAGCTCGGCGGTGTGACAAGCGCCGCCGTCCAGGAGAGATGCCACACTTCAATGAATCTGATTAAAAAAGAACACCTATTTAGTTTCTGCTGCATGCCTCTGCTGCGCTAACGCATCGCTCCAAGTCACATACCCGTGCCAGTGAGCCCCTTCTGCCTGTAGCTTGCGACATGCGAACCGCTGCGTTCACTCTTTTCAGCGGTTCGATGACCCCTGTGGCCTCCATTACACTTCGCAACCGCTGGTCAGCGTAACTTACTGCAATTAAGCCTGCACCTGGCTGTAACTTGTGAGCACCAAATCTAACTTCTCTATCTTAAGCTGTGGTGCTGCTACATATTAATGAAGACAGTGAAAATATAAATTTAGTGTCAAGCAATGATAATATAAACCCAGGACGTGTAGTACCTACTCAAAATGAAGTTATTGATTAGCATGACGATGCCAGAGAAAATTACTCTAACGTCGACGTTACCAATGAGCCAACAGAAATATTACATACATTAAGTCATGGTACAGCATCAGTTGACACTTTGTAAACTCAGGGTGATGATCAGGATATATAGTCTATGCTAAAATTAATTTTGTAAGAAAAAGTAGCAAGGAAAGGAAATAAGTAGGAGTTAAAAGATGTTAAGATACGAATAGCTCAAATTAGCGCCAAGTTCAGTGCTTTGGAACAAAAGGTTACAAATCTTGAAGCTGAAACTGAGGGATGCTACAAGAAAATAGGTTATGAAACAAAGGAGTGAGGCAAAAAATTAGGAGTTTGTGAGTCAGGAGTAAATAAGAAGGTTGATTATGAAATCGAAAAGTTAAATATAGTTCTGCATTATCCAAATTGGGCCATAGAAACAACAATTAATGACATTACTATTGCAAGACAAGGGCAAAGTAAAACTATCAAAGCATGTAATGATAAAAAAAGATACGGTGGAGCAATTTACAGAGAATCAAAAACGACCATGAAATACTTAGTCGTAATATTTCACATGCAGAAACCTCTTGTAAAGGCAACCCAAGTGTGATTCAGGGTAAAATGAGAGAAATAGAGCAAAACGTACTTACTGAGATGCAAGACAAAATAGAAAATGAAGTCGAAATTTGATGCGAACACGAAAGAAAGAAAGAAAGGTGCTGTTCATGATATGGAACCATACACACAGTAGCCTTCATGAGACAGTCATTCCTGAGAACAAGATAGAACAACAAAAAACCAGATTCATGACCAGTATGTTAGAAGACGAAGCTATATCGAGAGGGACTGGGGTCAGTAACTCATGTAAAACATATAAAAAAGTTGTCCAAGAATTCTTGAATCGGTACTAAATACAGCGAAAGGTGAAGTATTTGTAGACAGAAAGTTTAATGGTGAGAATGTCATTCTACCACGAATGGACAGGAGTGAGGTATTAGAAGCTCCCCTACCGAAGTTCAGTGGTGTCAAGATGTCAATAAACATTGACTTGACAGCCAGCTTCTGTCAGAGGCCGCTAGATAAAAGTGGTCAAAGGTATACTGTATTCGGCTATGGGAGACAAAGCTTTCGTTGTAGTTCTAAGAAGCATAATAATGGGGTAGATTAAGGTGTTGAATGTGAGATAATTGTGAATCAGCTGCCTCATTCTAAAACAGAAATACTGCCACAACAATTATTAGCTCAAATATCGATCAATGACACCAAAATGTATTATCAATATTAACCTAAGAGGGCAAAAACGTTCATTGTGTTGCCAGGTAATTGACGAGTACTAAGTGCCGGTGTTAACCGAGAGCATGCTTCATTTTCTTTTCCTGATGATAGTTCTCCCTCTGCTTTCATTCAGAACTATATCTGTCTTCTTTAACATTCTTCATCTTCGAGGTCAAGATGAGAAAATTTCGTTACACAGAATTCTAAAACAAAGGAACAAGCCATGACAAAAACAAAATAGCCCAGCAGCATAAATATGAGCACAGTACGGATGAAAAACAGGCATCAGAAGGAATATACAGGGTGTTCATTTTAAAACTGTACATTGGATCGAGAAAGCTATAATTCTAATTTGTTTGTCTTGGAGGGGGCATCCAAAGATACCACACTCGAGCCGCCACCCCACCCTGTGCGATATGCCGGAGGAATACAACGTCGCAAATGAGGTTTCCTATTAGAAGTCATGAAATACTGATTTGTCCTACCCTCGCAGCATGGACGTGGGGTCCCATGTGCCACTTGATATTCAAGGGCCATTGAGTAGCATGTCATTAATTACGATTGTGTAACAATTTCTATTCCTCCGATTACAGCGCCATCTGTGGCGAAACGAAGACAAAACGTATGTAGCGTTTGTCGTAGAATAGTAATCGGCAATTAAAAGCGCCTGTTCTCATTGAAGATTTCAAAGCTGCTTCCCGCCACCAATGCACTTGTTGGGGTGGGGGTGGGCGTCGAGTGTGGTATGTTGGATGTGCCCCTCTGAGACAAACAAATTGGAATGGAATTTTTTGATCCGATGTGTAGTTTTCGAGATATTTCACTGTCTTCAGATAAAATGAACACACTGAGTGTGGACAAGCCAGAATGTACGAACTATAGGATTACAGATACAGCAACAGAACACAGTAGATAGTTACAAGAAAACACCAATACCACATTAATACACATAACACAAAGACATTTAATAAAGTATGTAATGGAACGATTTTTAAATATATACAACAAAAATAAGCAAACCTTCATATCTGAAAATATTTTAAGAACAGGAAAGCAATACGAATGCTGTTATATACAACACAGATGAAATAACCCATAAAAATAAGCTCAAGGCTTCAAAAGAAGAGGACGATGCCATACCAGGTAAATGAAGAAATTCTGGAGGCAACAATAATGGAAATAAATAAATTTTGTCTTGAGAAGATGTAGAGAATTTATCGCTACTCTTTAGTATTAATTGAAACGGTGAAGTAGTTTTCGCAGTAAAAATGGCTCTGAGTGCTATGGGACTTAACTGCTGAGGTCATCAGTCCCCTAGAACTTAGAACTACTTAAACCTAACTAACCTAAGGACATCACACACATCCATGCCGCAGGAGGGATTCGAACCTGCGACCGTAGCGGTCGCGCTGTTCCAGACTGTAGCGCCTAGAAGCGCTCGGCCACCCCGGCCCACTTTTCGCTGTAATGAATTATGATACACTGATAGGCTAGGAACAGTTCTGGCAAAGAGTTTTATGTTGAATGGAGAGTTATGGTTAGTAAGCGACAGAAAAGTGGGCCATTTAGTTTAGAAGAATGAAATGAGGGTCTAGATTAGGCGACAGGAAAGTCGGCCAGTCATTTGTGAAGAGTGAGGGAGGAAAGGCAAAACGTGACTTGTAAGTCGGCCAATAAGTAGTACAGAATAGTAGTGTAGAATACTCCCTGACGTACTACATACATGATCCAACCCGAACAATATTCCCAGACAGACCAGAAGATGGTGGATCCATCTTTCGGAAGATAACTCGGTTCATACGTGGGTGGATCTATACAGATCATTGTACATGAATTTTCCTATTTGTAGATGGATCCAGCCCGCCGCCGCTTCCAACGACGCCTCTGGCATCGATGGAAGGAGGAAGTTGGATGTCCCCACTTCCAACAGACATATCACTGTTACGCCATGTCTTTTCACAGCAGAATGACGTCAATACACTACCTCCAACTATAGTCTATGTGTTTAAGCATTAGTTTTGCCATTAGGAGAAATAAGTATACACCCTGGCTGGGTTGGAGCTCTGTAACAAAGTCGGTTGGCACAAAACAAAATGTCAAGTCTCATCTGGCCATGAAAACAACAAGAGCATATTTTTAAGTGCACATTTACTTATGGAGAACAGAGATGCATACAGATATATGTGTAAAATGTCAAAAATTCTGTAAAAATTACGATATGGTCACAAAGAATATCCGCATTTGTCTTAGTGTGTGGCTGGAATGTAACATAAACTCTAGATCAAAGTTTCTGGGGGACCTCTTCAATGCTTTGCTAGTAAGTTATGATGGCGAGTAATCTATTAGAATCACTGCGTACTCTACCTGCTAACTGACTGAGATCTGTGCTACAGGTTGAGAGATAGCGAGAGTTTATTGTAGATCCCTTGCGAGAAAATGTATGGATTTTGCTGTAATTTACACCGAGGAAGTGAGAGACATGGCGTCACAGATGTACTCAGACCAAAACAAGATCATTTTACAATTTGATAATCGATCAAGAGGAGCTGTGACGAGTAGATATAGAAAGAGTAGTGACGCCACATATACCATTTACGTAACACCAAGCGATTACTTCTTCATGGAAGAAGGTTGTCAGAGAAACACAGTGTGATTGTAGACAACGATAAGACAGTTGGAATAATCTGTTTAAAGTAGATGACCTCGTATTGTAATGATACGTAATAAATTTACAAGTCAAACCACAAATAATTATCTGTAAGCACCTTATACATTTTTTAGTGTCCAGTCATCTGACTACGTGGACCTTTTACGTCCTCCTTGGCTAAAGAACATTGTTTTACTAGATACGCATACAACAAGCAGTATTTACAATGTGCTCCACTGTACTCTGTGTCAGTTACATCCATGTTGTGCCAACTAATGGTTAACTTGCAGAACAGCTGCAGTTTGTCTATTGGAGGAATACTCGAAAATTCCCTTAAACCGTCCTAAGATTCTCAAGACCGAGAGAAGCTTATTAATTATGTTCTGTTTGAGTACGGTTCTAATTATCCACTACATGGAGATTTTTAACACTGACTCCAACTAAGATGACGTAAGTATTATGCAGAAGTGCTGTATTAAAGCCTGGAAAACATATTTCTCTCAATCCAGAGCATTTTTCTCCACAGTACCGTCAGATAAAGATATCTCCCAATTAGGACTGGTACTCATAAACGATACTCACCACAACAGTAGATCTGTGTGGTAGGTCACGACTACTGCCGTACCTGAATCATCAGGGACGCCGAAATCGTATGCCACACATCAGTCCATATCTCATTTCTACTGGGTGCGGTAGGTCATGTCTGTCACTGCTGAATCGTCCAGGGTCGACGACAGCTCTGTCTACCATCCAGTCATAGTCCACAATTTGTAAAGAATGCTTAATAAGTAATTGCTTCTAAACCAGATTTCTTTTTCCAAACACTACTGCATGTTCCTCGTAAATAAATCAGTTTGGAGTAGAAACGTATTTTTCCCCTTCCTAGGTCCGACAGCGATGGGATAATCGTCCTTCCGTCACACATGTTGCAGCTTGGAGTCTGATACATGGTACTGAATCAAGAATAGGCGATATGGTTGTTATTTATGTTTTCTAAAACCGCCAAAAGCGTCGCCTCTCCCAGAGATTTTTACTGGTGTGTTAAGAATTTTGTGGAAAAATCTAGTGAGAGTAATTTTTATAATGCAAAAAGAGAGAACTAACTGGTGGTTTTATAGGTGTCTAAAGGACACGCAAATGACATCTATGTCGAGCGTATTTATACCAAGGTGAATCAAATGAAAACCTTAAAGTTGAAATAACAAATTGAAATTTCGCGCCGTTATCCTGTAAGTTGGTAACCGTCCTACAAACAGTGTGCAGAATGACCTGTAGGTGGCAGCATAGTGCAGATGCCCACATATCGTCGCAGTATCAGTATAAAGATGGCCACCCCAGTTGTGACTTGTACCAGGGAAGAACAGCGTTCTGTTATTCAGAATTTGCGTAGTGAATGTGTGAAACCTATTGAAATTCATTGAGGAATGAAGGTTCAGTACGGTGATGCATGTTTCAGCAAGTCTACAAATGGAGTAGGAAGTTCGCAAATGGTGGGACTTTAGTGGAAGATGCTCCTCGTCCAGGTCAGGCATAACGGGTTTTGACTCCACAGAACATAGCAGCAGTCGAAGCCATAGTGAAGGAAAACCGCCGAGTGACACGGAATGACATTGCAACTTGTTTACAGATTAGTCATGTGTCAGCACACCACATTGTGCATGATGGGCTCCAGTTTTGTCCGCAGCTCGTGGTCGTGCGGTAGCGTTCTCGCTTCCCACGCCCGGATTCCCGGGTTCGATTCCCGGCGGGGTCAGGGATTTTCTCTGCCTCGTGATGACTGAGTGTTGTGTGATGTCCTTAGGTTAGTTAGGTTTAAGTAGTTCTAAGTTCTAGGGGACTGATGACCATAGATGTTAAGTCCTATAGTGCTCAGAGCCATTTGAACCATTTTTTGCTCCAGTTTCACAAAATGTCTGCAAGATGGGTGCCACAGCAAATGACTCCTGAAATGAGAGAACGACGTGTTGATGCTTGTGAAGAACTTCTTCGGCGCTTTGAACGAGAAGGTGACGGCCTCCACTTTTACCGAGATGATGTTTTCTGTAATTGGTATGAAGACTCGTCATCCTGAGTTTCCCAACCATATACAAAACATGACATATGAAAGAGAGAAGTGGTAAAAACAGGTCGATGTGAGATGAACGTAATATGACGAATCGTCATTCTGTGTTTACCTTACGCATACAAAAGACGTAACATGTGTTCCAGCGGTTAACCTACACAATAGTAGTGAAATGAAGATAGACCAAAGTGCGATCAAGTTGCCATGATATGGAAAATTAATGTAGATATGACTGGATGGCAGCAAGGCCACCCCATCACCTAAATGGGCTGATAAGGGGTTACAAAAAATACCAAACGGAATACCGACAGAACTGTTGCAGCACACCAGTATGATAGTAGTAGGGCAAGGTTAGCGCCAAGATACGCTGCATTGTTTCCAAATTTATTCAAGATGACGGTAATGACGTCATCCAAGATGACGGGATTTAGACTTCGCAACAGCGCATGACGTCATCCAAGATGGCGGATTTTGGCAGGAAAATAGGCAAATTGTGCTACATCCACTAACCTAACCTCAAGAAAAAATGGCAGCAATTTCGAATTTTGGCGAGAAAATAGCCCAATTGGACTAACTAACCTAAACCTCCACAAGAAAAAATGGCAGGACGTTTGAAATCCAAAAGGATAATGCATGCAAAAACCGTACTTGTCTTTATTATTAATTATTATCATTGACTAACATTCATTATCATTTTTTATTATTTATTATCATTTATTATTATTTTTTATCATTTATTATTATTTATAATTATTGACCTGCCTCCACTAGAAAATTCCCTCCAAATTCAAATTCCAACACGATAATGGCTGCAAAACCTTACTTTTGTTTATTATTATTCATTATCATTTATTAACATTCATTATCAATCATTGTCATTTATTATAATTCATTATCATTTATTATCATTCATTACCATTTATTATTATTTATTATTATAGGCCTACCTCCACTAGAAAATTGTGTCAAATTCAAATTCCAGCACGATAATGTCTCGAAAACTGTACTTCTATTTGTTATTATCATTTATTATTTACTCAAGATGTCCGATTTTCTCGGCGAGAAAGCCAATTTCCTTACATCCATAACAAAAATCTATCACAAGTTCAAATCCCAACACCATAATTGATCACAAGTACGAACTTTCTCCGTCACTTATCTTTTTTTCAGTGGTAGCCTATCATAATCGCGTCAAATAATAAACTGCAGTAACGTAAGTCAAGTCCTTCGATTTTACAGGGGGGAAGGGACTAAAGACTTTATTTCAAGAAGTGCAGTCATCACTTGTTCTCCAACACAGTCAGCACACACATCTTTGATATCGCAATGCAGTCATCACGACGTCCGCACTCCAACTGAATTAGTTCAAATCCTCGCCACCCCCTGGCCAGCGTGCAGAGACACTGCCGATGCCTGTCATGTACTGCGGCCGTCCACTCACGCTGGACTGCCGGTATGCAGGGGGCAAGCCCAGCGATCACTCCTACGTCGTAAACATGTTTTCGTTGGACAGGCTGGAACTTGCTGAGTTTGACGTGACAGCGGTACCTTGTCCACTCACCACGTGTATTCGTCGCCTCTGCACGTTTCCCGCCAAAATTGTTTGCCTCGGAGCTGAATCACACAACGGTCGGCCATTCCCTGCCTCACTTTTGGCGCCAAAGTTGTTTTCCTGGGTACGTTCAAACCTGTCGATGCTGACCGCTTACCGTCCACCATTTGTCCTTGTGCGAGCGAGCGAGATCGCAGTGCTACACTTTTGGCGGCAAAGTTTGCTCAACAATGGAATCCGCCATGACTATATAACAGCACGTTTGGTCTGCACTAGAACGCTCGCTAATTGACCCTCTCTCACGCACATGTAATAACTGTACGATCACTGCGCCACCGCCACGCTTACGTCATACAGCCTTTATACACGCGACGGACATAGTCTTCTGTAAATACCTAAGTACTTATTTCCATTTCGCTTTTAATCATATTAAATAATTGAATTTACAATTCCATATACGTATGCAAAGGTGTTCAACTACCTAATTTCAACTACTTTTCGAGGACCAGGCAGCCACCTCTCCCTAGGAACCAGCACCAAGTTTGAATTCTGGCAGTAAAGAAAGGTTACTTCTGCTTTCTCTACCAACCTACCAAAATTGTTGGAAAGAAAGGGCACCTGTGCTAACCTCAGCCACCCGACCGCCACTTCTTCCTAGGTGCCAGCGCCAAGTTTGAAATCTGCCATTGAACAAAGCTCACTGGTGTTTCCGCCACCAACCTAAGAAAAAGATCAATTGAGACAGAGCTGCAAGTAGGTACGATTCAAACGTTGACTCATTTATTCTAGGACAAGTTGCTGAAGGTAGATTTTTTTCCCAGTATTCTATTTGGATGCTTTAGTCACGTGATATAGTCAGCGTTCTAGTGGTATGCGGCTACGTGTTCGGTATGTTATTTAAAGCACTGTCGGTCATTAACGGTGAACCCGTCGGTCATCAGAGGACTTCTATCTCATGTGTGATTAAATTTGACACATTCCTCTAAACGCACTTTGATTAACGCGACCCCCACCCTGTCGTATGCTTGGTGGAAAATCGAGACTTCAGGGTTATAACTAAGTTAGCTGTGGGTATTTGTGAGGGGCTGTAATCAGTGTGTACACACTTACCCGACAGACGGGTGTTTACAGAGTTGGTGACAGGATAACTTGTAATTTTCACATGTTGGACGCTGCTGTTAGGCGTATCTGTTTGCTCCTAGGATGTACTGGCCACTGATAACTATCATTTTTATATAGACCTGATGGAGTAATACTATTATTTCTGACTCGTGATCTGGTGTGATCATTGGGCACTAGACATATCCCCAGGGCTATATTGGGCTCGTATCATAGAAAGGAAAAGTTTTACAATTGGGGTAGAGATAGCTCAGCGTAGGGTGACCGGGGAGAAGGATGTATGTCTGACAGGACGGAAAAGTAAGCGATCGGAGGTTATGGCCCGTTTTTAAATGCTGAACGTTCTAATCTTAGGAGTGTGTGTATGTGTTCATGTTCTCTCTCTCTCTCTCTCTCTCTCTCTCTCTCTCTCTCTCTCCTACTGGAACGTTCGATGTACCGATCATGGACTCTAGAACAAAACTTTACACGTGATAGATTGGATGATTTACTTAAAAATGTATCGAACTACGGTGTGTATAAATATCGCTCCATTCTTGTTCTTCTTAACTGTAGGCTATTAAATTAAGGCATTTTGAGATCTGTTACTACAGATCGATGTGGTGTGCTCAGCTACAAGACTTGGTTACATTTCGAGAAATGTGGTGCACTTGGAGGGGTTAGGACTAGGAAAGCTCTATTCAGTCAAGAGAGGTGGAGTGTAGCTGTATTCGTCTGCTCGGTTGAGGAATAATTGGTTGGCGATGATGCGGGGTAGGTTGGTCAATGCCGAGGTGAGACTGGTCTTTTAACATAAGAGGACTAGATAGCTCTGTGACCGCCATACGCAGAGAGATTGACCGAGAACTATGTGCGAGGTCTTAGAAATATGTATAGTGTTGTCTGGTATAATTTGATCGTCTTTATGTGTTCGTGTGAATGGACGTGCTGAGTAGTCATCTACGAATGTTCACAATGATACTTGAAAAGTAGAAGATGTATGGTTTAGCTATGATTCTGAAATTAAGAAAACAAGCTGTCACACGATTGGCCAGTGTTGGACATACTGTAAGATATTTCGGGATATCAGCTGTGATGGATAATATTACAGTAGATCGGTGGTGCCTTATCCATCGCATCTGTGCATTGGGTACGACATAATGATTGACTGACAATGCTTGCTTGAGTTGGGGGACAAATTTTGGTTCATGGACCGCAACTTCCGGGGTTGCTAGCACCGAAAACGGTGATCCCATACTTGTGTGCAAAAATGACCAATCACTAGAAATGGAATGCAGAGTTATAAACTATTCGGTCACTGCGACATATGAGTTTAAATGTAGAGGTGGTCAATCACTTTCGAGGGAAGTGGCTACAACGCCAGCAGGCTCTTCTAGTTTCCTTGTGTTGTGGCTGTCCTTTAATTAAAATCATTCAATGTTATGCTATCGACTGTAAGAATATGATTTACAAGGTGCAAGGTATAGTTTCCTGTGAGAGGCTGTGCATCAGCCCGTGTTAATGTCTGTTTAGAATCAGACACTGACTTCGAAGTCGCAGCAGAAAGACGAAATGCAAGGCAGTGTGCAAAAGCATGTTAGAAAACACTGTTTGAACAAGGGCCAGAGGCAGCTTCTCATTCACTTAGAGTATGGGTGATCAAACTTTAAAGGGCTCTCTGCAGCGCGTGTATATTTAATATGATCTTGTTCATATAGGCATCTGTAGTTTGAGGGGTCGGACTTGGCGAGCTGTTAGGAATTCTTGGATTGTCGCACTCTGAGTTATTCAGGGGGAGTATCGTGAATTACGTTTGTCCACGCTGTAGGTGGATCGCATTGGTGCCTTTGTGAGTTTTTCACTGTTTAATGGTAGAGGATAAAGATGATAGGTTGTTGAAGATCTGTTGTACTAGTATCTAAGTTGAGGCGTACAACATTGTCCTGTTGTAGTAACTGAGATCGTTCTGTTTATAGACAGGTTGCAGAAGGTAATAGATATGTCTTTCTCTGACTTAAATTGCAGAGATGAGATGGGTGAAGATAAATGCATACTCATCTATGCTTAGAAAGGGAGAATGCTATTGTATTATTAAGTGAGTTTTGCAGGAGTGAATATGGTTTTATATATGCGCGTGTTTAAGATTTGTGAGTGGAAATTGTTAGCGAAGGGTGAATGACGTCGGGTTCGCTGGCTGGGGGAGACACTATTTACATGTCCTGTTGGAGATGCAAGGGGGAGATAGAGATCTGCACTATTCAGGAATCCATTTGTGCACTGTATGTTGTAGACATTAGCTGGAGAGCAAGTATAGGGAGAGCCCACTTCAGCATTCTGGTCCTGGTGGCTGAGTGGGCAGCTGTTTAGATGGACAGCTATGTGGCTTTGACATGCCGCCAGCGGCGCTCGGACACTCGCTTTGTAAGGCGCTATGGGATTAGTTTGAGCATTTAGTACTTGTTTTGGTGGTTATTGGATTAAGAAATGTAATACTGAAGGTCATGTCCTCAGCGGGACCACTGTGTAATTGAGTAAGTGTGTTTACGTAATTGAAGATATGTTTCGCGAATAGTGATGTTAAGTTGATGGCGAATTTAGCTACCACTGTAAAAAAATAGCTATCAGCTGCTGAAAGAAAGAAAGAGAGGGGTGACCTTGCCCCCAGACCTGATGGATGAGTTATTAGAAAAGAGCAAGTGGTAGTTGTTAAATGATGCTATGTGTTCGGACATAGGAGTCTCTAAATGGTGGGGCGAGATTTTTTTTATGTGGAAATTTATGCAATCTATAGATAGTGATATTCGACCGCTAGGGACAGCAGTTAAGAGCGGAAAACATAGGTACAAATCGAGCGCTGGCAGAATGTTGCGGCAATGGTAATAATATTTAATTCAAGGTGGAGGTGGTAAGTATGGACCAGGCTTTGAATATTGGTGTGAGTGTCGTATGTGCTTGATGCTCTGTATAAAAGTTTGACTCTTTAATTGCGTTTGGTATTTCTGGGTGTGTGTAAAATTAATTTACTTTTGAAAGTGCGAGAAAGATGAGTTGATTGGTGTTTAGATAGAGGCTACGTTTGTAATTTAAAAAGAGGGCATGAGAATAGTAAATTGATTGATGGGCATGGTTTGTGGGGTGATATATGAGTGTCAAGATAGGGTAGAGGACGTTTGTGTATGTTGATTGTGGGACGGGTGTGAGGTTAGGTGCAGTGGGAGGTGTAAATTAGATTTTATTTTTAAAAAAAATGTTGTAAAGTAAGAATAATATTGAGAAGGTTTTAGATAGCTGGTCACGTGACGAGGCAAGAGCAGGGATGTGTAGTTATGTTTAGTTAAAGGGCCGTGTAATGTCATGTGAGGAGCAATGCGCAGTGTGGTACAGGGTCATTGGAGGTAAAGACATGTGCCGCTATGATGTGTCTAGCGTATGGAGGCTGCGCTTTGGAATTATGCTACGTTGATATAAAGCTGACTTTCACCCGCGTTCGGTGGTCGTGGCTCGGGATCGCGGTCCTGGACGGACGTATGTGTGTGATTTAACCGCTGACGAGCGCGTTGACCGCGCCAACTCACGCTTGCGGAAGCAGAGCAGGGGCTGTGCAAGGTCTGAAACCAGACGGTTGGGTGACTTCACGATCCTGTGGGCAGGGTGTGGAGTGGGGGGTACATGCGCACGTCAGCTGTGTTATTTTTCGAGCGGATCTGCAGGCTCTGCTATGCGTTATGAGGATAGTTTATGAGTACTGAGCGTATCTACACATCTGCGTGAGGTATTATTTAGTAGCAATTTGCTGTAGTGTGTACTGCAATTATGATTGGGTGCGTGTCTGTGGGCTGTGCAACATGGCCCAGGGCACATCTGGGTGGGTGTTTTGTGATAGCGTGATAGATATACTGTATGGTTAAATAAGTTGCTCGAAAAAATAAATAGAGGGTTCTCAATGATTACACGCGCCTGCAGCACAGATCAGAGTGATTGGTTTTCCGCCACCATCTCGGTTGCATGTGAGTAGTAAATGTTTTCCCGGCCGCATTAATAGTGTGTGTCAACGAATTAAGGGCTATTCTGATAATAGACGTGATGGCAGGTCCAGACCTGAGACGCCGGTGGTATACATGAGAAGAACAATGTAGCTTTGACATGTGTCGGAGGAGAGTGCCCTTTCTGGTCGGCTGTCAGGGGCGCTCGGAAGCTGAACTTGAGTGACGGCTCTGAAACGCCCTCCCCCAGACGAACGCGCGTGCGCGCGCGTGGCCTGGGCCTGCCTTGGAGTGTAATCTAAGGCGCATAGGCGATATCAGTTTCTCCGGTGTTAGGCGCGAATGCGACTGTGTTGAGGTCAAGTTTGGGGAGAGGCCTGCAGAGAATTTTGGTCGGTTTGGCAGCTGTGGGTGTTTGGGCGCGTCTGTTGCACTATTTTGCGAGCACGTATGTGCACTGTGCTGTGCTTCATTTGGAGAGTTTAAGAGTACAGAGCTCGTCTGCTGATATTATGTACTACATTATTTAAGAGCTGTTTGCTATTGTGTGGTGAAATTAGGAGCTGTTAACGTGTTTTTGGCCTGTGTCAGATGACCACAGTGGGATCAGTGCGGGTGTTTAGTGACAAATATACTCCACTACTAAATAAAACGGCTCGAAATAAATAGAGTGCAGTCCTTCCTTACTTCCCCGAGCAGCACAGCGCAGTCTGAGCTGTTTTCGCGCAATAACGGGAATCTGGTCAGACTGTGAGTGAGTCGACAAATAACTGGACAAATTTATCTGTAGAGGAGTTACAGGTCTGGATTGGAATGAATATCTCGATGGGTGTGGTTGTGTTGCCAAGTGTAGTGCACTACTGGAGTTCAGAACATGCCTTAGGTCAGCCTTACATATCGAAACCTACGAGAAGCGAAAGTTTCAAAAAAATATGTCGCAAATAAATAAAGTACACTCGTTCCGCCTTCCATCAGCCTATGCACTGAAATTATTTCCGAAAATTAGCAGTTGTTTGACTATTTGGACGTAAATGTTTTGCATTATTTACGAGTGGTTCGCATGTCTGTAGGCTGTGCTATGAGTTATTTTTAACTATTTACAATTGGCAAGCGTGTGCCTAGAGCATTATAAATGAATTATGTAGCAGTGTTTTTCAGGTCTGTACGGTGTGGAACATGTAGGTGTGATACATATACTCCATTCGTAAATAAAGTAAATTGGTTCCCTCACCCATGGACCTAGTGCAGGGTGATTCCTTTTACCCGAAACGTGTACGAAGAGGTTGAGTGCTGGTGGCGTAGTTTAGCGGTGATGAGCTTGGTTTGCAACAATTTTCTTAGGTTGGTGGCGGAAGCGCCAGTGAGCTTTCTTTAACGGCAGATTTCAAACTTGGCGCTGGTACCTAGGAAGAAGTGGTGGTCGGGTGGCTGAGGTTAGTACAAGTGCCCATTCTTTCCAACAATTTCGTTAGGTTGGTAGAGAAAGCAGAAGTAACCTTTCTTTACTGCCAGAATTCAAACTCGGTGCTGGTTCCTAGGGAGTGGTGGCTGTCTGGTCCTCGAAAAGTAGTTGAAATTAGGTAGTTGAACATCTTTGCATACGTATATGAAATTGTAAATTGAATTATTTAATATGATTAAAAACGAAATGGAATTAGTACTTAGGTATTTACAGAAGACTATGTCAGTCGCATGTATGGAGGCTGTGTGACGTAAGCGGGACGGCGGCGCAGCGATAGTACAGTTATTACGCGCGCGCGAGAGAAAGTCAAATCGCGAGCATTCTAGTGCGGACCATACGTGCTGTTATACAGGATGAGTCACCTAACGTTACCGCTGGATATATTTCGTAAACCACATCAGATACTGACGAACCGATTCCACAGACAGAACGTGAGGAGAGGGGCTAGAGTAATTGTTTAATACAAACCCTACAAAAATTCACGGAAGTATAATTTTTAACACAAACCTACGTTTTTTAAATGGAACCACGTTAGTTTTGTTAGCACATCTGAACATCTAAACAAATACGTAATCAGTGCCGTTTTTTGCATTGTAAAATGTTAATTACATCCGGAGATATTGTAACCTAAAGTTGACGCTCGAAACCTCCGACGTTCAGTTGCATGTTGTAACAAACACGGGCCACGGTCGGCGAGCAGCATCTGCAGGGACATGTTTACGATGACGACCGTGTTTACGAGTGTGGCTGTAGTGCACTGTTGTGGTTTGGTCTAGCTGTCACAGTGTCCGCATGTAGCGCTTGCTGCTATTGTTATTCTGCATTCGTCTCCGCACGCAGACCAACTGTAGTACACCGTGTTACCAGACGTCTGTGATAGTGTAGTGTTGTAGGAACTGTGACCATGGTGTATTCCAACTCTGAAAAGGTGGAGATGATACTCATCTATGGTCAGTGTCGACGAAATGCAGCTGAAGCCTGCAGGGTGTATGCAGAACGGTACCCAGACAGAGAGCATCCAACGTGCCGCACATTGCAAAACATCTAACGTCAACTGTATGCAACAGGTATGGTCGTAGCACGCAGACGGGTCCGTAACAGGCCCGTCACAGGAGAAGCGGGTGCAGTTGGTGTGTTAGCTGCTGTTGCCATGAACCCACACATGAGTACATGGGACACTGCGTGAGCCGGTGGACTGAGTCAAAGTAGTGTCATGCGCATACTGCATCATCACCGCTTTCACCTGTTTCGTGTGTCGCTACATCAGCAATTACATGGTGATGACTTTAATCATCGAGTGCAATTCTGTCAATGGGCATTAACAGAGAATGTGTTGCAGTTCTACCTGTTTACCGATGAAGCAGGTTTCACAAACCACGGGGCAGTGAATCTACAGAACATGCATTACTAGTCCGTGGACAATCCTCGCTGGCTCAGACAGGTAGAGCGACAGCGACCGTGGACTGTAAATGTATGGTGCGGAATCATTGGCGACCACCTCATTGGTTCTCACTTCATTGCAGGGGCCCAAACAGCTGCAACATACATCGCGTTTCTACAGAATGATTTGCCAACGTTGCTCGAAAATGTCCCACTGGAAACGCGTCGACGTATGTGGTATCAGCATGATGGTGCACTTGCACATTCCGCAATTAACACTAGGCTGACCCTTGACAGGATGTTCGACGGGCGTTTCATAGGACATGGAGGACGCATAAATTGGCCAGCCCGTTCTCCTGATCTTACACCTCTGGACTTCTTTCTGTGGGGTACGTTAAAGGAGAATGTGTACCGTGATGTGCCTACAACCCCAGAGTATATGAAACAAAGTACTGTGGCAGCCTGCGGCGACATTACACCAGATGCACTGCGGCGTGTACGACATTCAAAAATGGTTCAAATGGCTCTGAGCACTATGGGACTTAACATCTATGGTCATCAGTCCCCTAGAACTTAGAACTACTTAAACCTAACTAACCTAAGGACAGCACACAACACCCAGCCATCACGAGGCAGAGAAAATCCCTGACCCCGCCGGGAATCGAACCCGGGGACCCGAGCGTGGGAAGCGAGAACGCTACTGCACGACTACGACATGCGGGCTGTACGACATTCATTACGCCAGATATTTCAGTTGTGTGCAGCACATGATGGCCACCACATTGAACATCTATTGGCCTGACATGTCGGGACACACTCTATTCCACTCCGTAATTGAAAACGGAAACCACGTGTGTACGTGCACCTCACCCCTCATGGTAATGTACATGTTCCTCAGTGAAAACGACCAATAAAAAGGTGTTAGCATGTGGATGTAATGTGCTGTTCCAGTCTCTTCTGTACCTAAAGTCCATCACCATTTCCTTTGGATCCCTACATAATTCGGTGCTCTCCGTTACACACGATCAAACAGCAGAGGAGTGGTACTCAAGCATCAATTTTAGTTTACAATATCTCCGGATGTAATTAACATTTTACAATGCAACAAAAGGCAATGATTACGTATTTCTATATATGTTCAGATATGCTAACAAAACTATTGGGGTTCCATTAAAAAAAACGTAGGTTTGTGTTAAAAAGCATACTTCCGTGCATTTTTTTATGGTTTGTATTAACCAATTACACTAGCCCCTCTCCTTACGTTTGGTCTGTGGAATCGATTCGTCAGTATTTGATGTGGTTTACAAAATATATCCAGTGGTAATGTTAGGTGACTCACCCTGTATAGTCATGGCGGATTCCACTGTTGACCAAACTTTGCCGCCAAAAGCGTAGCACCGCATTCTCACTCGCTCGCACAAGGACAAATAGTGGACGGTGAGCGGTCAGCATCGATAGGTTTGAACGTGCCCAGGAAAACAACTTTGGCGCCAAAAGTGTGGCAGGGAACGGCCGACCGTTGTGTGATTCAGCTCCGAGGCAAACAATTTTGGCGGGAAACGTGCAGAGGCGACGAATACACGTGGTGAGTGGACAAGGTACCGCTGTGACGTCAAACTCGGCAAGTTCCAGCCTGTCCAACAAAAACATGTTTACGACGTAGGAGTGATCACTGGGCTCGCACCCAGCATACCGGCAGTCCAGCGCGAAGGGCCAATCGCCTCACGTGACAGGCATCAGCAGTGTCTCTGCACGCTGGCCAGGGGGTGGCGAGGATTTGAACTAATTCAGTTGGAGCGCAGACGTCGTGGTGACTGCACTGTGATATCAAAGATGCGTGCACTGACTGTGTTGGAGAACAAGTGATGACCGTACTGCTTGAAATAAAGTCTTCAGTCCCTTCCCCCCTGTAAAATCGAAGGACGTGACTTACGTTACTAGAAGTGCAGTATTTGAAGGGATTATGATAGGCTACCAGTGAAAAAAAGGTAAGTGATGGAGAAAGTCCGTACGTGTGATCAATTATCGTGTTGGGATTTGAAATTGTGATAGATTTTTGTTATGGATGTAAGAAAAATGGCTTTCTCGCCAAGAAAATCGGACATCTTGAATAAATAATAAATGATAATAATAAATAGTACAGTTTTCGAGATATTATCGTGCTGGAATTAGAATTTGACGCAATTTTCTAGTGGAGGTAGGCCAATAATAATAAATAATAATAAATGATAATGAATGATAATAAATGACAATGAATGATAATGAATGTTAATAAATGATAATGAATAATAATAAACAAAGGTAAGGTTTTGCAGCCATTATCGTGTTGGTATTTGAATTCGGAGGGAATTTTCTAGTGGAGGCAGGTCAATAATAATAAATAATAATAAATGATAATAAATAATAAAAAATGATATTGAATGTTAATAAATGATAATCAATAATAATAAACACAAGTACGGTTTTTGCATGCATTATCCTGTTGGAATTCAAACTTCCCGCCAATTTTTCTCCTGGAGGCTTCTGTTAGTGGACTTAGCCAAAGTGGCCTATTTTCCCGCCAAAATTCAAAATTGCCGCCATTTTTTCTTGAGGTTAGGTTTGTGGACATTGCACAATTGGCCAATTTTTCCGCCAAAATCCGCCGTCTTGGATGACGTCATGCGCTGTTGCCAAGTCTACATGCCACCGTCTTGGATGACGTCATCAACGTCATCTTGAATAAATTTGGCAACAATGCAGCGTGTCTTGGCGCGAACCTTGCCCTACTACTTATGATGACTGTCTATTCATCGTAAGCAAATCAGTATAGGATATTCTAGTGAGAGTAAATTTGAGAGTGATGATACCAATTACGTACGCTCTAGAGTGACTGGTTGGTTGTGATATAGAAAAATTATGCCTTCCTGATACATATAGGAGACTTTTTTTTTTTAAGCAGACTTATGAAAATTATCGAGATCGTTCCGCAGTTTGACTGTTGGGGGTGAGTCATACTAGCTCAGATGGAACTGATCGTAACGAATGTTCTGGTTAAGGATTCAGAAATTCGAATACATTTTTAGCTAGAGGTGTACTTTTTTTGGAAGAGCGTTATCTTAGTGTATTGTTCGGTAGTGGTAGGATGCAAAACCCCGACAGTCTACTTAAAAAGACTATCAAGACTACAATGGTTGATTAGTGGTATAATGGCATGTGTATATTTTTCACGCGGAACTCGGTTACACAAAACAGTTGTACTTGCAGCCGAACTAGTGGTGGAAATGCCAAATGGCTGGAAATCATTTCATCTGACCGGTCATAACGTATCCTACTAATTTTTAGTGCACAAACAGACACATATTCTTTGTAGTACGATGTGCCACTCAAAAGCTAAAGCGAGAGGAACGCTTCTATAGCATCTCATTGTGTTCCCGCAAACGCGGGTGTACAGTGGTGTATAAACTTTCCATAACACTAGTATTTGTCATTATAGTTACTCTTTGACGTTAGTGATACAGACTATTCCATGCCTCTCTTGACGGTTAACTGTTAAGCCTTCCACTCTTGTACGCTATCCTACATAGACGTGTTTTCTGTGGAAATAGATTTTCAGTTCTACCAGATAAAACATATTTGGTGACCCTAACGGTAACACAACACGACCGCGTCGTCTTCAGCGATGCGCACCGCATCGTAACGTGAACGTTCATTATTCCCTCGTCAGCCGCGCCGCGCTATCTCTCACATGAAAATGGACAATCCGCCAGTCACCACAAAGCCAGCTATGAGCAGCACAGTTAATAGGGTTACAATGAAAGACCCGCCGTTCTGTCAACACAACGCGGTGTTGTGGTTTGCGCAGCTTGGAAGCCAGTTCGAACTTGCGCGGATATCAGCAGACGAAACGTAGTATAGCTATGTAGTCGTAGCTGTTGTGGGTTGGCAGGAGAGCCAACACCGGAATGAGAGGAAGCCGAAAGGCACGCGTTTTAGCTCACGCAGGCTGGCGTGAGGTCTGGAACAGGTCAAGGAAATTAGACTTTAGCAAAAAACGTACGTAGCTGCTGGAATACTTAACTTTAATCCATAAATGGTGAACGTCGCTCTTGACTGTACATTATTTACAATATCAAAAGTAATTGAACATGGTGCCTTGTTAGGTCGTAGCAAATGACGTAGCTGAAGGCTATGCTAACTATCGTCTCGGAAAATGAGAGCGTATTTTGTCAGTGAACCATCGCTAGCAAAGTCGGTTGTACAACTGGGGCGAGTGCTAGGAAGTCTCTCTAGACCTGCCGTGTGGCGGCGTTTGGTCTGCAATCACTGATAGTGGCGACACGCGGGTCCGACGTATACTAACGGACCGCGGCCGATTTAAAGGCTACCACCTTATAAGTGTGGTGTCTGGCGGTGACACCACAGTAACACTAACAGAAGACTTAGCCGTTGAGGTACAAGATATCCTTGCTGCACCACCCAAAGCCGAAAGGTATGCGTCAATTAAGAACGCGCTAATGACGCGCCTGTCAGAATCGGATGCGAAGGAACTAGAGAAGCTTTTACGGATTGAGGAACAACTCTGCAAACAACACAGTGAGCGACGACGTGCTGCGCAATGTTTGGCTGTCCCGAATACCCTCAGACATTCAAAAAATTCTGATAGTGTGCACGGGTGATTTAAATGCACTAGCGCAAACATCGGACAGGATCGTCTAGATCTATCCCGCAACAAACGTGTGAACACTGACACCACGGCAAGAGAATACGTCTGCAGTGGCACTCGCATAGCTCCAGTCGCAACTAGCGGAGCTCACCACGCAAGAAGCCGCATTACAAACAATGCACACACGTCATCGACCGCACTGCAGGTCGTCAAGAAGTAACCGCTCGCCATCGGCACAAAATTTGTGCTGGTACCACAAGAAATTTGGCAACGACCCGTAGAAGTGTACATCACAGTGCAAGTGGAAAAATCAAGCGGAAAACGTAGCAGCCACAACTACTCATACCTGTAATGCATGTCGACCTTCTGTCACAGAGCGCAGTACAAAAGTACAATACCTAGTGGACACGGGGACAGAAGTGTCCGTGTACCCGGTAACTCGTGTTCCACCCTGGAGCTGCGACACTTCTTCTCTGTTTGCCGCTAACATACGGTCAGGTCACATTGTTGCTCCAGCTTGGACTACGCCGTAAATTTGAGTGTCGCTTCGCAGTAGTAGCGGGTATATCGCCGCCTACCATAGGAGCCGATTTCTTATCCTTTTATGACCTGATACCTGATCTCCGACGCAAGCAGCTGATCGATTCCACTACAAACCTGCATACTACAGGGAAGGTGTGTTGCATCATCCCGATGGCGGTACGTACGGTCGCAGGATGTACTCCGTACACATGATTACTAAAAGAATTTCCCGAAATCGTGCAACAATCGCCTATTCTCCCGCCGGTTAAACACACAACGGTACATCACATTTTGACAATGCCAGGCCTGCCATCTCGCGCCAGGCCTTGTTTGACGCCAGAGAAGTTGCGTGTGGTGAAGTAGGAATTCCACAGCATGCTGTCAATGGTCATTTCCAGAGTGTCGTATAGTAGTTGGGCAGCCCCAATCCTAACAAGAAGAACGGATGGCGTCCATGTGGCGATTACTGACAGCTCAGTGCGAGGACCATCCCGGATCGGTAGCCGGTGCCATATATATAAGACTTCTCTACCAACGTTAATGATATGATTATATTTTCCACTATTGATCTATATCGGGCTTATTATCTGATCACCGTTGCCGCAGAAAATATCCCCAAGACAGCGGTGACAACACCTTTCCGTCTCTTCGAGTTCACTAGGATGCCTTTTTGCTGTGTGCAACGCAGCACATACGTTTCAACGTTTCATGGATGAGATCACTACGGACTTAGAATTTTGTTATGTTTACATACATGATATGTAGGTGATGTCTGCAACGGAAGAAGAGCATTTACATCATCTGCCTCAAATATTTATTCGTTTATGCACACAAGGCTTAGTAATTAATCCTTCAAAGTGTACTTTTGGAGCGAGGGAAGTGCAATTCCTGGGTTACACGGTAGACACGCATGGTCTGCCTCAAGATAAAGTGGAAGCTATAAACAAGTACCCTCACCCCATTACAATCCGTGAGTTACGCCGGTTTCCAGGGGTCATAAATATTTAGCAAAAATTCGTAAACAATAACGCATCGATAACGGTGCCACTAAATGAATTTCTAAAGGGCACACCAAAGCCAAAGGACAAGCTTCATTGTAAAAGCGAAGCAGGCGAAGCTTTTAAAGCCGTAAAAACAACAACTGCAGTGCCTGCACATTTACCACACCCTGTGGCACAGGCTCCACTTACACGTATGGTTGATGCCTCGTCTGCAGCTGTTGTTGCTGTACTGCAACAATAGGTCGAGCATTGTTGGCAGCCCATAGCAGTCTTCAGGCATAAGTTGTCAGCAACGTTGGGCAACCTATTACCGCAAACTGTAGGCAACTTACGCCACAGTCAAGAAATTGAGGCATTTACTACAGGGCCAACAGTTCACTATTTATACAAATCACAAGCCGCTAACGTACTCCTGCGCTCTAAAATAAGAGAAAGCGTCACCGAGACAACTACGCCATTTAGATTACATTAGCCAGTTCACCACCTGCTTTGCCCCTATACACTACTGGCCATTAAAATAGCTACACCAAGAAGAAATGCAGATAATAAACGGGTATTCATTGGACAAATATATTACGCTAGAACTGATATGTGATTGCATTTTCACGCAATTTGGGTGCATAGATCCTGAGAAATCAATACCCAGAACAACCAACTCTGGCCGTAATAACGGCCTTGATACGCCTTGGCATTGAGTGAAACAGAGCTCGGATGGCGTGTACACGTACAGCTGCCCATGCAGCTTCAGCACGATACCACAGTTTCATCAAGAGTAGTGACTGGCGTATTGTGACGAGCCAGTTGCTCGGCCACCATTGACCAGACGTTTCCAGTTAGGGAAAGATCTGAAGAATGTGCTGGCCAGGGCAGCAGTCGAACACTTTCTGTATCCAGAAAGGTCCGTACAGGACATGCAACATGCGGTCGTGCATTATCCTGCTGAAATGTAGGGTTTCGCAGGGATCGAATGAAGGGTAGAGCCACGGATCGTAACACATCTGAAATGTAACGTCCACTGCTCAAAGTGCCATCAATGCGAACAAGAGGTGACCGAAGCGTGTAACCAGTGGCACCCCATACCATCACGCCGGGTGATACGCCAGTATGGCGATGACGAATACACGTTTCCAATGTGCGTCCACCGCGATGTCGCCAAACACGGATGCGACCATCATGATGCTGTAAATAGAACCTGGATTCATCGGAAAAAATGACGTTTTGCCATTCGTGCACCCAGGTTCGTCGTTGACTACACCATCGCAGGCGCTCCTGACTGTGATACAGTGTCAAGGGTAAACGCAGCCATGGTCTCCGAGCTGATAGTCCATTCTGCTGCAAACGTCGTCGAATTGTTTGCGCAGATAGTTGTTGTCTTGAAAACGTCCCCATCTGTTGACTCAGGGATCGAGACGTGGCTGCACGATCCGTTACAACCATGCGGATAAGATGCCTGTCATCGCGACTGCTAGTGATACGAGGCCGTTGGGATCCAGCACGGCGTTCCGTATTACCCATCTAAACCCACCGGTTCCATATTCTGCTAACAGTCATTGAATCTGGACCAACGCGAGCAGCAATGTCGCGATACGATAAACGGCAATCGCGATAGGCTACAATCTGACCTGTATCAAAGTCGGAAACGTGATGGTATGCATTTCTCCTCCTTACACGAGGCATCACAACAACGTTTCATCAGGCAACGCCGGTCTACTGCTGTTTGTGTATGAGAAATCGGTTGGAAACTTTCCTCATGTCAGCACGTTGTAGGTGACGCCACCGGCGCCAACCTTGTGTGATTGCTCTGAAAAGCTAATCATTTGCATATCGGTTAAATTTCGCGTCTGTAGCACGTCATCTTCAAGGTGTAGCAATTTTAATGGCCATTAGTGTACAAGGGAAGCTGAACATACCAGCGAATGCGCTATCTCGTGTAGAAGCTTTGAAGGCGACAGCAGACACACGCTCACATGTGGAAACTGTAACATCTACCATTGATTTTGAAGCCCTCGCACCGGACCAACAATGTGACAGAGAGTTACAAGATTTGTTGAAACAACCTGGACGAATGAAGTTACAACGCACCGCGATGCCTGAAGCAACTGTTGAGTGGTATTGTGACATATCTGGAGTGAAAGCTCGTCCATTTGTGCCGCAACATTTTCTAGCACAAGCAACCGCACCTGTACACAATCGGGCGCATCCAGAACTACAGGCCACTATTAGATTGGTCAAACAAAGTTTAGTTTGGCGTGGAATGCACGCAGACTGCAAAACATTAGTCAAGCATTGCATTGCATGTCAGAAGAAGAAAAAGATCACGGAGCGTGTCAGGGCACCGCTAGGCCCATTTCTGCTGCCGAATCAATGTTTCGAATATCTACATGTCGATATCGTAGGCCCGCTCACAGTCTCAGAAGTCCATAATTATTGTCTTATAGTTGTGGACCGATTTACCAGGTGGCCTGAAGCATTTCCCTGAAGGATATCACAGCCGATTCCGGGACGCACACATTTTTTCGCGGTTGGATCGCCCGATGCGTCGTACCACTACGGATTACCACAGACCAGGGATGACAATTCGAAGCCTACCTTTTCACAGCATTAGATACATTAATAGGCACGAAGCGTCTACGCACCACAGCCCATTATCCTGCATCAAATGGTATAGCTGAACGGATGCATCGCCAACTGAAAGAAGTTCTGCGACGTCACACGACGCAGAATTGGATGAAGGCACTACCTCTCGTACTCTTCGGACTATGGACCTCATTACAAAGCGATCTGAAGGTTACGGTAGCAGAGCTAGTGCACGGGCAAACGCTACGTTTGCCAGTAGAATTCTTGCACAGCATGCCAGACGATATAGTCGATGCATGAGGCTTTGCAGCTATATTACGAGAGCACGTACGCCAGATTAGACCAACGGCGCTCAGAAGTCAGGCTGCGAGGCACTTGTTTGTCTTCGCAGATCTTGAGAACTGCACACACATTTTCTTACGCAATCATGTAGTACGCAAGCAGTTGCAGCCACCATACGACGGACCATACTACTCGGTGATTAGCAGAGGTGGCCGCACATTCCAGTTAGAATAAATGGTATGCCTGTCACCGTCGCCCTAGATCGACTCAAGCCCGCGTTTCTCGACGCATTGGAGATAGCAAGCACTGCAGGAGGTGAACGAGAAGATAAGAATATGACATAAGAAAACGTCCCCGTATCCCACAGCCACCACTAGACACTACGGACGCCAGGAGTCTTCCAGAAGAAAACGACGCCGAAGACTGGTACTTCACATTCCGCTGGAGCCACTGACTCCAGTGGCACAATGCCAGGTTTCAAGAAAACAGCGGTGACGCGTGCAGGGCGACATGTTGTAGCGTCTCATTCTGTCCGTGCAAACGCGAGTGTTCAGAAGTGTATAAACATTCCATGAGACTAGCATATGTCATTATAGTTACTCTTCGACGTTAGCGATTTAGTTCATTCCATGCCTCTCTTGACAGTTAACTTCCACGCTTGTGAGGTATCCTGTATAGCCGTGTCTTATGTGGAAATAAATATTCACTTCTACCAGATACCACAGTCTACTTTCCCCTCTGTTGCGTTGGCAGTGATTGTTGGTTCTCAATAATATTTTCGGGTGAGTTGAAAGATCCTACCAGTCAAGTATTAAGCTACTATTTTCTTGGGGACGTCATCCGCTTAGTATTTCTTAGTATTACAACGACAAAAGCGTCACTTCTAGAAAGTTGGTCAGCAGTCTTATAAGACACATTGGGTGATCATAGCTCTTTCTTCTTCTTTGTAGGAAACAGTACGTGAGTCTGCCTTGTGATACATCGATCATAGCGTAACACTGCGTAAGTTGTCAGATCGCTTTTTTTATCAAGTCCCATCACGATGGCAAACATGACTCATGCTACTACATATTTGTTTCAGAATGATTTTCCCAGCAACAATTGACTTATTAAAATGTCAGTGTGTAGGTAGACTGCTACCTTTTCTCTCAGAAGAATTAGACACTGATATTTCTTGATATACGCTTCGTCGGCGATGACATTATGTTGTCGAAGCTCTAAAGATACTCTGAAGCGCCAAAGAAACTGGCATATGCAAGCGGATTCAAATACAGAGATATATAAATAGGAAGAATGCGATGCTGCTGTCGGCAACTCCTATGTAAGAGAAAAATTGTCTGGTGCAGTTTTAGATGGGTTACTGCTGCTACAATGGCAGGTTATCAAGATGTGAGTTGTGCGTGGTGCTATTGTCGGCGCACGAGCGATGAGACACAGCACCTCCGAAGTAGCGATAAAGTGGGGATTTTTCCGTAGGACCATTTCACGAGTTTGACGTAAATATCGGGAATCCGGTTAAACATCAAATCTCCGACATCGGTGATGCCGAAAAAAGGTCCTGCAAGGGACCCCTAATACGTCTACATACGACTCTGACAAGTGACACGTACGTAACCATCTTATATGATCACCTGCTTCCATTCATGTCCATTGTGCATTCCGACGGACCTGGGCAATTCCAACAGAACAATGCGAAACACCACACGTCCAGAATTGCTACTGAGTGGCTCCAGGAACGCTCTTCTGAGTTTTAACACTTCCGACGTCTACCAAACTCCCCATACATGAACAATACCCCTTGAACAAGCAAACAATTAACCAACATCGGCAAATAACTACAGGGAACTCTGACCGATAACATCGAAAGCCACCGATATCTCGTCAAGTAACTGTTCCTGTCATTTTAGGGCCTTATCCAGTTCGTGCCTTGAAAATGACAGGGTTTAACATGTGGAAATATCGGACTTCAGGCGAATTTCTCCACCTGTATTCTCACGTGTTATTAGAGCACGCAACATGGTCGGGAAAGCTTAACTTCTCCTTGGGCAATATGTTGGACATAATAGTCTGCAAAATTCAAAGGATACAAAATCCTAATCAAAAAGACTAGGAAGTTCTCATTATTACATATGCAACTGATATGTTGACAAACACATTTTTTAAATCATGAGTCTTTAAAACTAAGAAATACTATTATTTTGTTCCAAAGTCTACATCGTAATACCGTTGTCACATCTATTTGAGTCTGTTTCCGAACAATCTGATTGTAAATTTACGATGATAGGCTCAGGGCTTATATCCATCATCGCCTCTGAGCCAAACTCTTCTTTCTGAAGGTTTTCAGTAAGCCGCACAGACTGTGCCCAAGCTACAGGTGGAATATTGTCTATTGCCTCATGCACAAGGGATTCAGAGTAGAATATGTTATCTTGAATGGTTTGTGTGTGTCTCCCACGTAGCCTTACCCTTTGCCCAAATTAATTCCACAGGGCTACACTGACAGTGACACGCGGGTAAACGTAAAACTGTGTGACCCCATTCACGTGCAAGGAAGTCTAGTTTGTACGCTGTCACGTGACTTGTATAAATTAACGGGCTGGTTTATACTCTGCTTAATATTTTTATTTTTAAGCCAGGGAAAAATATCCGCTATGCTCGTGTTTGTGTTTTCTCTGCAACAGTTGAATTATAACTGGCAATTGCCAACTTCGAAGCAAGGTATTGTCAGAATTGTGAGTGACGTCACGAAACTGACAGTGTTCATTTCCGAAAGGTAGTCACTGCTGTTTATCTTACACGTAAATACAAGTTTATTCTCAGAAACAAAACCAGAAGAAGAGTCAGCACGCAGAATAATTATCCGAGAACTTTTTCCTATGAGAACTTTAAAACCGCCTGTACCATCACTCATTTTCCAGCATAACTTCCTGGTTCCTGGAATGATTGTAATTGACCCACGTTTCATGATGGTAATAGGCTGTTGCCCTACGTCCTTCTCTTGTATCGTGAATCTTTGTATGGTATATACACTCCTGGAAATGGAAAAAAGAACACATTGACACCGGTGTGTCAGACCCACCATACTTGCTCCGGACACTGCGAGAGGGCTGTACAAGCAATGATCACACGCACGGCACAGCGGACACACCAGGAACCGCGGTGTTGGCCGTCGAATGACGCTAGCTGCGCAGCATTTGTGCACCGCCGCCGTCAGTGTCAGCCAGTTTGCCGTGGCATACAGAGCTCCATCGCAGTCTTTAACACTGGTAGCATGCCGCGACAGCGTGGACGTGAACCGTATGTGCAGTTGACGGACTTTGAGCGAGGGCGTATAGTGGGCATGCGGGAGGCCGGGTGGACGTACCGCCGAGTTGCTCAACACGTGGGGCGTGAGGTCTCCACAGTACATCGATGTTGTCGCCAATGGTCGGCGGAAGGTGCACGTGCCCGTCGACCTGGGACCGGACCGCAGCGACGCACGGATGCACGCCAAGACCGTAGGATCCTACGCAGTGCCGTAGGGGACCGCACCGCCACTTCCCAGCAAATTAGGGACACTGTTGCTCCTGGGGTATCGGCGAGGACCATTCGCAACCGTCTCCATGAAGCTGGGCTACGGTCCCGCACACCGTTAGGCCGTCTTCCGCTCACGCCCCAACATCGTGCAGCCCGCCTCCAGTGGTGTCGCGACAGGCGTGAATGGAGGGACGAATGGAGACGTGTCGTCTTCAGCGATGAGAGTCGCTTCTGCCTTGGTGCCAATGATGGTCGTATGCGTGTTTGGCGCCGTGCAGGTGAGCGCCACAATCAGGACTGCATACGACCGAGGCACACAGGGCCAACACCCGGCATCATAGTGTGGGGAGCGATCTCTTACACTGGCCGTACACCACTGGTGATCGTCGAGGGGACACTGAATAGTGCACGGTATATCCAAACCGTCATCAAACTCATCGTTCTACCATTCCTAGACCTGCAAGGGAACTTGCTGTTCCAACAGGACAATGCACGTCCGCATGTATCCCGTGCCACCCAACGTGCTCTAGAAGGTGTAAGTCAACTACCCTGGCCAGCAAGATCTCCGGATCTGTCCCCCATTGAGCATGTTTGGGACTGGATGAAGCGTCGACTCACGCGGTCTGCACGTCCAGCACAAACGCTGGTCCAACTGAGGCGCCAGGTGGAAATGGCATGGCAAGCCGTTCCACAGGACTACATCCAGCATCTCTACGATCGTCTCCATGGGAGAATAGCAGCCTGCATTGCTGCGAAAGGTGGATATACACTGTACTAGTGCCGACATTGTGCATGCTCTGTTGCCTGTGTCTATGTGCCTGTGGTTCTGTCAGTGTGATCATGTGATGTGTCTGACCCCAGGAATGTGTCAATAAAGTTTCCCCTTCCTGGGACAATGAATTCACGGTGTTCTTATTTCAATTTCCAGGAGTGTACTTCGTGCTGCACCTATGTCAGTTCTTTGAACTAAAAGCTCTCTTCGTAACATCTCTGGAACCACCGTCTTTTAAAGTTCTTTACACTGACGAAGCGCTTAGCTTCGAAACCAGTGTTCTCTTTTGTAACTGTAATACGTTTTCGTTTTGTCGGGCATTCACATGGAGCACTTCAAAACATCGTTGTTAAAACCATTCATTTGTATTACAGGTTCCTTACGATTTCGATTCTTTCCAGGCGACACAAAGTCAACTTTTTCTACAGTTCCTACTGTTTTGACACTTTCGTTTACAATTCTCTTGCCGACACCAAATGGTTCTCGAGTCCGTTCTTGTGTCTTCAGATGTCAACAGTAGAAGGCTTGCTTTCAGATTCACGTTTGATGAAGTTGCAAATTCGGTAAATAAACCCTCTCGCCTACTTATGAAGCACTTCACCTTTATTGCCGTCACCTGACTCTTTTTAGTCCCACTTAAACATTTACAGATACACATTCACACCTATACTGCTACAAGGAGAAAAAGAAAACGAAAAAAAACTGACAGCTGCAAGAATAAATTGGTTGTCGCAACGTACGGCTACAGAGCAGTATGTAGGAACGAGATTCTCGTTATCTAGCCTTAACTCGCTGCTAGCCCCTCGGAAAGAGAATGAATATTGTTGGCTTCCAGTGGCTAATGGAGGGAGATGCGGAGAACGGCTCAAAATTGGGCCGCCTTGCCACAACATGACGCGGACTTAAGTGTGTGATCCAGCCCAGAGGACGCCCAACGCAACATTGATAAGTGGGTTCCTACTGCCAATTTCTTTGTAAATTTGACTCTTTTTGCAATTTCTGTTAACATCACATCCTCTCTCGACCCATGAATTCTCATTTTCTTTTCTCCCTCGTTCAGGGCCCTTCACTTTTCGTGTCAGGCAGAGTATTTCAGGATTGTGGTACTATAATGATCACTTCAAAAACAATAAAAAAGCTTACATTTGATACACTCGCCTTAGTCTCTTGTCTCGAATGTTTCCATATGAAGGTCACTTCTCCCAGTAAAATAGTCAGAAAACACGGGAACGATCTCTCGAAGTTTCAGCCACCATGGAACTAGGGGCAATTTTTTTCTTCAACTTCAACAACAAAAATGGTTCAAATGGCTCTGAGCACTATGGCACTTAACATCTTAGGTCATCAGTCCCTTAGAACTTAGAACTACTTAAACCTAACTAACTTAAGGACATCACACACATCCATGCCCGAGGTAGGATTCGAACCTACGACCGTAGCCTTCGCGCGGTTCCAGACTGAAGCGCCTAGAACCGCACGGCCACACAGGTTCAACAACATCTGACAGAAGTACCCAGCGATGATTGGATAAAACGCCTTATCGTAATCCATGAACAGACACTGTAAAATACAATGACAGCCAACAGGTCTCAGAAAGCGCTTTAACACCTACTTTTTCTTCACATGGAATTTTTTTTTTTTTTTTTTTTTTTTTTTTTTTTTTTTTTTTTTTTGTCATCAGTCTACTGACTGGTTTGATGCGGCCCACCACGAATTCCTTTCCTGTGCTAACCTCTTCATCTCAGGTCTGCCAGTTGTTCGTTGCTACGGCGGTATTACGGTCATCTGTGGCCTACAAGTATTGTGATGTAAGAGAACTGAAGTAAGAACACAAAGCGCCAATCGTAGTCATTGAGATATAGATGAAAGCGTGGCAGACACTAGTGAGAGAGTCAGACACGCTTGCCGAGCACGATGCATAAGGAGCACACTGAAAGCGACAGTGATACTGGTCTATGATAGCTCCACTGCTCCACAGCAACACTGTATTTATTAAACTATTATGCGCAGGTGGTACCGCTAAGTACTGTTGATAAAACCAATTGTTATTTCACACGAATTGCAGTATAAATATTTTGTGACAACATTCGTTTGTCACATGTCTCTAAGCCACAATATATGCAGTGTGTCCCAGTTCCGCCGGCCGGTGTGGTCGAGCGGTTCTAGGCGCTGCAGTCCAGAACCGCGCTGCTGCTACGGTCGCAGGTTCGAATCCTGCCTCGGGCATGGATGTGTGTGATGTCCTTAGGTTAGTTAGTTTTAAGTAATTCTAAGTCTAGGAGACTGATGCCCTCAGATGTTAAGTCCCATAGTGCTTAGAGCCATTTGAACAATTTTGTCCCAGTTCCGTTAAGACTGTGGCTGTGAAAAATAAAATTCATGGGCTATATTCACAAAATCACTGTATTTATTTCAAAATATTCTCTCACTGAATCAATACACAGCTAAAATCGTTTTAAAAGTGTTTTGAAAGAGACACTGCAGTCCTTTTTTACAATTGCAGTAAAATTTTATAGAATGTTTTCAATCGCTTCATAATTGTGTCCTTTCATTTCCAATTTCTGTTTGGAGAATAACAAGAAATTAGCTGGGGCCAAATCCGGTAAATACGGTGGGTGATCCAGAACTATGATCCATTTGCTAGCCAAAAACTCGCACACAGTTTTAACTTTGTAGGCCGGCGAATTCTTATGGAGGATCGCCCAGGAAGCTACCTCTCGGTATTATGTCAAATTCAATGAATTTTCGTCCACAAACGATGGAGGACTCAAAAAACTTGTTGTTGCCTCGCTGCTCCACCGCCATTTTCCGACAAGTGCTAGACACGTGCTGTAACATCACGACCAGGACTCCCGTTGCAGTGACCTTCTACGCGGCTGTTGTTGAAACTTCAAGGATCGTAACGCCACAGCTCTCCCTGAGACAACACTGCAGTTTGGAATTTCACACAAGCAGTCCTAATGGAACTGACACACAAATCATTTAATGTTGTATTTTCGTTCACTTTCTGAATGGAAAGGAGGGTCTCTGAATTCCGGCGTTTTCTCTCGTGTTTTTACCACTTGTTGGAATGTGGCGCGAGAAGGGGCAGCTGCACTCTTTCGGCAATGGGCAGACAATAGCGGAAATCCGGGACGCTTCCCACCCCGTGCTCCCACACGAGTAAACCGCTTTTGGTATCTCCTCAGCCAGAGTACTTCAAAAGTGCATTTCAAAGCAATGCGAGCCAAGTGAGTTCCCTTGAGAATTGCATGAAAGTCCACACTTTTTCCTAGAAGTTGGAGAGTCGCTGTTCAGTGCGCGGCCTCAGCTTGCTGCTCCTTTAGCTGTTTTGTAGTGTGTGTCCCGCATAGCGTTTGCGTTGTCTTTGCACTGCCGTAGGTCACAAGTTGCGAGTCCGTTTTTCAACTAGTGATGGCTTTTGACCATAGTTCTCTACCATACTGGGATCAGTAGTCGATGCTATCCAGTAATTGGACTTTTTGTGAGTTACACCGAATTTGAAAAGTGATTTGAATCTCAGCCTCCGAGAGAGCATTCAGGTGCTTTTTGCACAGATGCAATGTTTCTGAATTCGAAGATTATTAAATGGAAATTTGTGGTACGGTCTTATAGGACCAAACTGCTGAGGTCATCGGTCCCTAAGCTTACACACTACTTAATCTGACTTAAACTAACCTACGCTAAGGACAGCACACACACCCATGCCCGAGAGAGGACTCGAACCTCCGACGGGGGAAGCCGCGCGGACCGTGACAATGCGCCTTGAAATAGTATTTTGAAGATAACTTTTCTCACTCCATCATTTACTCCCACAATATTCGATGAGCCGTCCTTTTCATTGCAATACATATCAACAGAGGACTGTAGCTCAGTGGACTGCATTCTCACTGCGACGGTGTTTCCAATATATTAGACGTGCCATTGCGTGTGTGTTAAGCTCGAGAGTATGGCAGGCACCTTGCACGAACGACTGCTGAACACCTGTCGCCTCACGCACCGCACAATACAGAAGCACAGAGAGACAATTACATTTCAGTTTATCTGTTAGTCTGGTGACTGATTAAATGAAATGTAGATTTCTGAGCTCTAGGTTAGAATTAAGTACCCCTTGGAAAAAGTCTCTCAAAGATGCAGATCCCTAGATACAATTACACGAATAGTAAAGGAATGAGCGTTAAACGTCTCAATTGGGTTTGTCGTCAGATAGTCCCACAACTATTACGCTACTGCAGGTGAAATATCGACCTTGAAATGGACAAAAAATGTACATTAAAATCAGTTGAATCGGGAAAATGAAATAATAACAATAATAATTTATCTAGCTGACGACCAGAATGAGTAATTTCTTGGTGTACTGCACATTACAGTATGGCCTGCATAGCCGCCAATATACATCTGTACCCTTTACCCCTCAAAGACAAAATGGTGGTATCTGTTGAAATTATTTTATTTTTACAATTTCATAATGAAGCAGAGGAAGAGAGAAGGCTGACAAAGATTCAGAACTTCAGTGCAGAGAGTCTTCGGATTATTACGATCGATATGGCAGAGTTTATTGTTACGACAAGCTTCCGAGATTCAACTCCTGTGATATCTAAATGATTCTTATCATTTAAAGAAAAGAATTTTTATTTGACAATCAGCTGTATAAATAACATTTATTCGACTGGTTTCAGTTGCTCCAACCATCATCAACTGGAAGAAACAATTATAACGTATGTTGGTATAAAAATGCATACCAACAGATGTTATAAAAATGCTTTTCTATAAATACCTCACAACTATAGGCAGTTACCTACATAAATTCTTGATCCTTATCAGGTAAAATAGAACTGTTATAGCTAACTTTATGGTATTCTCAATATCAAAAATGAAATTTTAAAAATATTACGCATTACTATTATCAGAGGGAAAAATGCATTCAAACAACTGAGTAATCTTAGTACGTCGTCCATATATAACGCTCCATTCTACTACACAAAGTACACCCCACATTTTATCTCTTTTTTTATTATTGACACCGCGGAAAATGTTCAGATGTGTGTGAAATCTTATGGGACTTAACTGCTAAGGCCCTCAGCCCCTAACATTACACACAACTTAATCTAAATTATCCTAAGGACAAACACACACACACCCCTGCCCGAGGGAGGACTCGAACCTCCGCCGGGACCAGCCGCACAGTCCATGACTGCAGCGCCCAAAGACCGCTCGGCTAATCCCGCGCGGCCATTGACACCGCGGAAAGAGTGATACAACATAAGGCGTATAACAATTTTCGGTTGTTTCATGACGATGTTTGGATACAAATGGTTAACAAATAAAGCTTTATTAGCAACTCTGTTAACAAAAAATTTATTTTATTTATTGGCTGCTGGTGTACGCACTACGCAGTTACCTCTGTATTACATTACCAGTACATCAGATGAGTACATAGAGTTGATAATAATTACATCTGTAATTTACAACCTTTTAAAGTCGAATGAAACAACAAGTTTACTGTTACGGGTCATTGTTTATTTACATGTGCAACGCGTTTCGGCGGTTTAAACCTCCACCACCAGGTCGATTTACATGTGTTAGTATGACATATGTGTGTGTTGTGTTACTAATTTGTGGTTACTTATGGCATTATCTAGTGGAGAAACAAAAACAATATTTCAGAACATGGTTTTGGGGTTTTTGACTAAAAAAATACACGTATATCTAAAGATAAAACTAAAGCAGGTAGAACAGAATACCTCCAGTTGCCACAGGCTCCTTTCTCTGTCGCAAAACACATCACATACAAACTGTCATACAACAACTAAGCTTAAACAACATACAGAAAAAGAGATACATTATCTCTAAGCACCGAGATTATACAGGGTGAGTCACTAACCATTGCCACCTAGAGTAACTCCGAAAGTTTGATAGTAGCTAAAAAGTCTGTGGGACAAATGTTGCATGGGTCAATGGGGGCCATAATATGACGTTGGTTTTCTGTTGCTAGGTGGGGTTGCTTCAGAGATATGGAGGTCAACTTTTTTTAATGGGATGCTGTAGTTTGGTTCTTATTTTCTGATAGCTGCTATCGAGACGAATCCAATGATATGTAACAGTAAGGTCTTTGAAGGTCAAAAATGTCAAAAAGGTGGCATTTACAGAAGGTATTCGAAGTGATGAACATAGGTATCAAGGAAGTGCTACAATCTTCTTATCATGGATTGAGTGGTATTTCTTATTACTTCGGCAGTTATCGAAACACATGCTCTGACAATTCTCTCTCGTAGATAGAGCAAATAGTAAATATTCGCCGAATATGGCGTATCCATCTAACGTGCCATTGACGTATAAACACCATTCGACGGTTTCGCAATACAACACTAATAACAACGGTAAGACTAGCATCGTCGAATCAAGCGAATGTGAATAATGATATGTGAATGAGAAGAACAAGTCGATATGCTTCTCTTTTACGGAGCTATAGACTTATACACTGAAAGATATCCTCACGCTACATGTCTTACATTTAAATATGTGTATGATAAATTGAGAAGAACTAGCACATTAAGGCATCGGAAACATATGCGGCAAAGGAAAGTTACACTACTGGCCATTAAAATTGCTACATCACGAAGATGACATGCCACAGACGCGAAATTTAACCGACAGGAAGAAGATGATGTGATATGTAAACGATTAGCTTTTCAGAGCACTCACACAAGGTTGGCGCCGGTGGCAACACCTACAACGTGCCGACATGAGGAAAGTTTCCAACCGATTTCTCACACACAAACAGCAGTTGACCGGCGTTGCCTGGTGAAACGTTGTTGTGATGCCTGGTGTAAGGAGGAGAAATGCGTACCATCATGTTTCCGACTTTGATAAGGGTCGGATTGTAGTCTATCGCGATTGCGGTTTATCGTATCGCGACATTGCTGCTCGCGTTTGTCGAGATCCAATGACTGTTAGCAGAATATGGAATCGGTGGGTTCAGGAGGGTAATACGGAACGCCGTGCTGGATCCCAACCGCCTCGTATCACTAGCAGTCGAGATGAAAGGCATCTTATCCGCATGGCTGTAACGGATCGTGCAGCCACGTCTCGATCCCTGAGTCAACAGATCGAGACGTTTGCAAGACAACAACCATCTGCACGAACAGTTCGACGACGTTAGCAGCAGCATGGACTGTTAGCTCGAAGACCATGGCTGCGGTTACCCTTGACGCTGCATCACAGACAGGAGCTCCTGCGATGGTGTACTCAATGACGAACCTGGGTGCTCCAATGGCAAAACGTCATTTTTTCCGATGAATCCAGGTTCGGTTTACAGCATCATGGTGGTCGCATCCGTGTTTGGTGACATCGCGATGGACGCACATTGGAAGTGTGTATTCGTCGTCGCCATACAGTCGTATCACCTGGCGTGATGGTATGGGGTGCCGTTGGTTACACGTCTCAGTCACCTCTTGTTCGTATTGACGGCTTTTTGAACAGTGGACGTTACATTTCAGATGTGTTACGATCCGTGGCTCTGCCCTTCATTCGATCCCTGTGAAACCCTACATTTCAGCAGGATAATGGACGACCGCATATTGCAGGTCCTGTACGGGCCTTTCTGGATACAGTAAATGTTCGACTGCTGCCCTGGCCAGCACATTCTTCAGATCTCTCACCAGTTGAAATTGTCTGATCAGTGGTGGCTCAGCAACTGGCTCGTCACAATACGCCAGTCATTACTCTTGATGAACTCTGGTATCGTGTGGAATCTGCATGGGCAGCTCTACCTGTACACGCCATCCAATCTCTGTTTGACTCAATGCCCAGGCGTATCAAGTCCGTTATTACGGCCAGAGGTTTTTGTTCTGGGTACTGATTTCTCAGGATCTATACTCCCAAACTGCGTGAAAATGTAATCACATGTCAGTTCTAGTATAATATATTTGTCCAATGAATACCCGTTTATCATCTTCATTTATTCTTGGTGTAGCAATTTTAATGGCCAGTAGTGTATTAACGAGTAAACGTAAATTAGTACTCTTACCACTTTGGTTCGAAATCCTTGTGTTAGTTCGCGTCAAATCGCAAGGAAATCTGGCATGAGCCAGAGTAGTGTTGTTCGTGTTCTGCATCGTCATAAATGTCATCCTTACCATATCAGTCTCCACCTAGAATTAACTTGTACGGATTGTATGCGTCGCATTGAGTTCTGCCGATGGGCTCAACTTCAGATTCAGAGGGATGACACATGTATTAATTTGATTTTATTTAGTGACGAGGCTACATTCACGAACCATGGAAATCTTAATTTGCATAACATGCATTATTGGGCAACTGAAAATCCATGTTGGCTGCGGCTAGTCGCACACCAAAAGCCGTGGTCGGTGAATGTAGGGTGTGGGTTCTGGAGGACAGAATTATAGGCACGTATATCCTCAAAGGAAATCTTAATGGTAGGAAGTACACCACATTCCTGCAAGAAACAGTAGGTCTGTTTTTGAAAGAAATACCTTTAGGAACAAGGAACATAATGTGGTATCAACACGATGGGTGTCAGGCACATTTTTCGCTGATGGCTAGACATAAGTTGCAGAGACAATTCCCAAATCGTTGTATTGGACTCGGAGGAGATGTGTCGTGACCGGCTCGTTCGCCAGACTTGACGCCTTTGAATTTTTCTTGTGGGGATTCGTAAAAGACATTGTTTATAAAGAATTCCAACTACATCTGAAGATATGCGAGAGAGTATTGTCAGAGCATGTGCTTCGATAAGTGCCGATGTGATAAGGAATACCACTCAATCCATGATAAGAAGACTGCAGCATTGCATTGATACCAATGGTCACCACTTGGAACCCCTCGTGTAAATGGACGTTCACGCCACGTTTGTGACCTCCGTTGACCATCAAAGACCTTACTGTTACACATCTTTGGATTTATCTCGATAAACCCTATCAGAAAATAAGTACCAAACTGTAGCACCCCATAAAAAAAAGTTGACCTTCATATCTCTGAAGCGACCCCACCTAGCAACAAAAAACCAACGTCCAATGCAACTTTTGTCCCACAAGCTTTTCAGCTGCTGCCATACTTTCGGAGTTATTCTTGGTGGCAATAGTAAATGACTCTCCCTGTATATCACAGCAACGTTATCATTTCGGAATAAGTTTTAAAGGGTTTTGGAAACCTTTGTTTGAGTTGTTGAATACATGCGTTGGAATACGTATTTCATGTGGTGTACAAATCCAATTCCGTCAAGTTTATATAGACTAAATTTTATACTCGTTTGTATAATGAGGTGACATGCTGCAAACTGTAAATACGATGACTATGTGGCAAACAGTGGTAAAAGTAAACAAAAATAAAGATTATTTTGGCTGGTTTTTAAGACAGAGATGAAAGGATGGAGGCAGAGAGAGAGAGAGAGAAACAGTGACTGGTAACAATCAACTTGTTCTTTTATTCGATATCAGTAACAGTCGCTATAAAGCCTAACTTAAAATTTTTGCACTTAAAATCTCTTACAAGTTAATGATTATTTTGTACCTTTTTTTAAATTACTATGCAAGGAAAGTGGCGATATTGGTAGGAAGTCTCTAGAAAAATTACTTGCTGATCACAGTACCACTCACATGAATCTATATACTGAACAGCCAGAACATTATGACCGTCGACCAACTACCGATATAAAACGTCCAGGCGATATCAGCGTCACATGGCGAGGAATGACTGCTAGTCAGACACAAGCATGGTGCATGTTGTATCAGTGAGCGTGTTGTCCATGTAAGGAATGGGAAAGGCGCGTGATCTATCTGAGTTTGACGGAGTGCAGATTGTGATAGGTGTTGTTGGGTATTGGAGGAGTGCTGTCGTGAGTGTCTTCAACACGTGGCGAAACCAAGGTAAAAGCACGTCCAGACGTCTTGGTGTTAGGCGACCACCCGTTATTACAGATGTCGGATGTCGTAGGCTGTGCAGACTGGTAAAACAGGACAGGCGGTGGACTGTGACGGAACTAATATCAGACTTTAAGGCTGGGCAGGGTACAAGTGTGTCTGAACCACAGCGCACCGAACACTAATAACGATGAGCCTCCGCAGCCCGCTACGGTCGTAGGTTCGAATCCTGCCTCGGGCACGGATGTGTGTGATGTCCCTAGGTTAGTTAGGTTTAAGTAGTTCTAAGTTCTAGGGGACTAATGACTCATCCCATAGTGCTCAGAGCCATTTGAACCTCCGCAGCCGACAACCCATGCAAGTGCCAATATTATCACCGTGACACCGGCAACTACGACTGAAATGGACACGTGAGCATCGGCACTGGATGCTGTCGCAGTGGCAGAGCGTGCATGGTCTGGTGAATCCCAATACCTCCTTCACCATGCAGATGCGAGGGCGCGAGTCGTCTTCCAGGGTAGCAGCTTACTGACACCTGTACTGCAGGATGGAGACAAGCTGGATGCCGCTCCATTGTGCTCTGGACAACGTTCACGAGGGCATCAGTGTGACCAATTGAGTTCGTGCGAGACGCCATGGCGGCAAAGGAGAATTGTACACCCCCTCATGAGGATCGTGTTCCCCGGCGGCAGTGGCATCTTTCAGCAAGAAAATGCTCCATGCCGGTGGGCCAGGAGTGTGATTGAGTCGTTCGAGGAACACAGTCTCGAATTCCAATTTATGTTCTGGCGCCCAGCTCGCCTGATATGAACCCGATCAAACACATATGTGTGCAGGTGTGGCGCCAACTCCCTCCAGCCAACTACCAAGGCCTCATTGCTTCATGAAACGACGTGGCGCTGCTGTTATCCGTGCCGGCTATTCGGTAGGTGCACATAATGTTCTGGATCATTAGTGTATGTGATTTAAACCAACTTCTGATGCTGAGTCGCACTAACAGTGCAATGAAGGCCTATGGAGGCAACAAGGGAAATTTCAGAGATGTACACTTCTGACTTCTGGGTACGGGCACGAGAGGAGACGACGTGCGAGTTGTACAGTATTGTAATTTTGAGTTCGTGAAATCGCATTCTTTCCCACTCTTCTTTCCTTGCGTTATATTCCCTTGCTTTAACTTCAAGTACGTGGCAGGCTGCACTGATACCAGAGAAAGGCGAGCACTCGCTGTTTCCACCATTAAAAGCTCCATGTACTCTGAGAGGCCATGATACGGTGGTATCCAGGATAGGTCCACAGAATTTCCATACGGCTACAGCGCAACCTGCAATCTTTCAGTATGCTCCCGCTTCATGTAGACTGGAGGAAGTCACTGCAACCGTTGCCGAAACCTCGGTTTCATTCAGAGATGGTTTATGTTACAAGTTGACGAGACAACATACACAAGAAAACTTTAACATTAAGTGAAGCCTATGGTCGTACAGAAATGAGTCATATCATTGTGACCACTTAATTAACAGCGTGTTGGTCCACGCAATATAGCAGGGTTTCTACGCGTCACGGATTCAGCAAGTCCTTGGTACATTGCCGGAGATAACAAAGCACAGAATTTAAGACTTAACTTTTCCCGGCAAATTGAATGTTCAAATAATTTACGGGTTTGCTGCCGGGTGACGTCGTCGACCACCGCCGATATTTCGGCAGGAGAATGGCAGGGTGTGTTCCTGCCGAAATATCGGCGATGGTCCACGACGGCACCCGGCAGCAAACCCGTAAATTATTTAAGGCACAGAATGTCAACGCACAGGTCATGCGATTCCGTAAATTACTTGCCAGTGGATTGGTGGACTCGGAGCGCCAGATAGCGTCCAGATATTTTTCATCAGGTTTAGATAAAACGAATGTTATGGCCCAAACAACAACGTGAATTCACCATTATGTTCCTCAAACAACTGTAGCACGATTCTGAGCTTGTGACATGGACAGTTATCCTGCAGGGAGATACCATTGCCTATGAAGGGGTAGATGTGGTCTGTAAAAGTGTTCACCTCGTACAGCTATCGTAGAGTTCCCGTGGAAACGCAATTCGACAACCTCCATCGCATAATACTGCCCAGCAGGCCTTCATCAATGGCGCAGTGGAACACCCGTTTGTGTGGATGATGCCTGTTCTAAGAAGGAACTTGATTCATCCGAACAGGGGACACGTTGTCACTGATCCGCGGTCCATATCCAATCTCGATATACATGGTTCAAATGGTTCAAATGGCTCTGAGCACTATGCGACTTAACTTCTGAGGTCATCAGTCGCCTAGAACTTAGAACTAATTAAACCTAAGGACATCACACACATCCATGCCCGAGGCAGGATTCGAACCTTCGATATACCGCCCGGCAGTTACCGTGAGGGTGCTGTATCTCCATAGTGCTGCGAGGGGGGACGATGTAAGCAATGGATAAGAATCCTTCGCAAAGGAGGGTGGGTGTCCGGGAGATCGCTCCAAAAGTAGCTGAGAACGACGATATAAGTTACGATATGGTTCAATGACGAGGAGGTGTGTGCTACATCGATAGGTGGCTGGAGGGAAGGTGGTGGGAGGATATCCAGTAGACTGGATGTTAAAAGTGGGGAAGGCTCTCGCCAGTGCTCCAGCATAGTATACACAAAGAGCGTGAAGTGTTAGAGTGTTATAAGGGACCTTGAAAAGGGGTCCTGCTGACATAAAGCATATAAAGGCTTACTGAAGCTGGTGACCAAGGAGTAACAGCATCGGGAGGATCAGGACAACATGTGTCGGTTTAAGTATTACATGCGTGTTGATACAGGGCACACATTGTAGTTGGTTCAAGCTGCAGTGTACATGGTGGTGAACATAGCGCTGAAGCTGGTGGTAAGCCAATGCTGTGGTGCAGTGTGTGGAGCCCGTAAAGTCAATCCCCGTGTCACGAACAGTTGTACTGATGCGGAGCCAGTCTGGCATTGCAACTTGGAGTCCACTCCTGATATGCATTACCATCAACTTGCATACATTAAGGATGTTACCCAAAATATGTCTACGCTGCTGGATCCAGTGGATGGCGTGATGGAGGTCCGTTGTGGAGTGAGCGAGAAATAGGAGATCATCTGCGTAGTCCCAGTAATGAGAGGTACGACTGTGCAAGGTGAGACCCAGCAGGCGAGTTGGAAGACTAGTGATAGTTGGTTCCAGTAGGACAGTATAAAATAACGTGGACATGGGACATCATTGACGACCAGAGCAGCATATAGGAATCGGTTCAACAAGTCTCGTGAATGGCTCAACCGTGAGATGATGCGAATTAAGACTCTTGTAAAATCTATGAAGACCAGCTGCAAGGCGACACTGGAGTAAGGACATCCACTAAATACCCTTTCTCAAGGTGCAAGTCTGCCACTAATATCCAGGTTTATATGAAGGATTTATGCGCACTGAAATGAAACGAATGGGTTGACCTTAACACTTGAATTGTGGTTGTGTCCCTGATGAAACATTCATAATTACTAAATAGTGATGCGAACCATCAGATATCGTAATGGAACAAGGATTACAGATTACGTACGTTTATTGTTGTGGCTTCAGTGATTTTTCAGAACAAACAAGAGTCAAATATTCGTCACTGCTGAATGAGTACGTACACATATATGAGCGTGTGATAATTTTGGATCTTCAGAGGGAAAGGACTGGAAAATTTCTCTTAAAATAGGCTGAACGAACAAGAAATCATGTGAACTGACTGCTAATCATGGAAATGAAGTGATGGTGATGATTGCATGGTAATATTAGTGATTAAAGAGAAATATAACCCCAAAGAGTAAAATTATGCCTGAAAGGTCACCACACAGCGACTGGTTGATCAATTGAAATCATCATGCCTATCATCCCGTACGAATTTCGTACGTCAAAGCTGCGACACTTATATCATTTATACGAGATCAGGCGCTAGTGCCGGATGCTAGCATGGCGCAGCCAGTATGCTCGTGAATTGCCTTCTCTTTGAAAGGTGAAGAAGAATTTTCTCTGCGCTTCTCGACGACCAAGAACATCTACTATGGCTCCTGGCGAAGAAGTACCTACTATGCCTATCTGCGAAGTACTCTGATATATCCTCTGCTGGCCCTTTTCGATGTGAGCTAGCCAAAACTACCATTTTGGCCTGTCTGAGACCGCGTACTTTATTTTCGAAACCTCCAAACTGTTTCGTCCAGGAGGGTTCAGCGCTGATTCTTTTGGAAGTTTCCAAACGCCAGCCTATCCAAACTACACCTTCCAGCAACTTGGCGCCCAATGGCACATCGCTGTTTCCAAAGATTCCAAGTTCCGGCCCATCAAATGGCGTCCCACCAAAACCTTTATCTACCTATGTCTTCTCGATGTTTACTCTCATCGAATCAGTGGCCCGTCGACTCTAGGTCTCGCTTGTGGAAGCGCCTCATTGTTATTGCACAACGCCGCGGTTTTATCGCATTGGATACGCCATTTGCGTGGGTGGTCTATCGTCTGGAGAGATTCCTATATCTAGATTCTCCAATTGGTGACGACGAGGAGAGTTCACTGGACTCAGTGCACAAATGCATTCTTTCCCAAGTGTGATTAATTTTGTCAAAGACACTCACAGGACTCAGGTGGCCAGCACTCCCCTCCCCCCTCCCCCTCCCTGCCCACCAGCGTGTGTCCAGTCAGCAGCCTAATCTGCTTAAGGCATTCAAAGGCGAGCAGAAATTGTAAGGGCAATGTCTTCACTCTCCGCTAACTAACAGAATTAATTAGACATGCACTTTACAATTAAGAGAAGTTAATGGAAATCCTCTACAATTGTCACCCACTATCAAGGATAATACCGCACTTTTCCATGTATATCGGAAGTTTTTGATTAATTAGACCGTTAGACCTATATTACCGATAGGTTATGTGTGCTGAGTAAAAAATAGGATGAAACAGGCGGCTGCCTACAGCCTGACTTGTTTTACAGTGCTGCGCAGAGCCGACAAAGTGCGACTGTCACAATGACACCATGGTATTCCTTCAAAGCCATCTGAAGGGTTTCCTCACAACCATATGCACTCTGTTCCAGTGAAAGGACCATAGATAAGACCTGCATTTGCCGCTGAGAAGCGTGCATTGATTTTACAATCCGCATTCATTAAGTAACTGGGCTGTATGCGGGCACATTTGTCCTCCCAATGGCTTAGACACCGTTAAAAGAAAGCCAGTGACAAATTCGTGTGGTACTGGGAAGCATGGAGTTCCTGAAGCATCTCCATCCAGCGAGGGAACGTTAAGGTGGTGAACACCTGGTAAAGCTCGTGGGAAACCATCTTTTCCCAGCAACTTTTTCTTCACTCCCTTATGCATTGCGTGCGCAACTTTGTTTGCTGTGATCACAAAAATAATAGATGTCGGCTCTCCAGCGGTCAGGTTCCACTCATGAGTTGGCTGGCGGTCGTCAGGAATTGGCACTGCCGTTGGATTGTCGTCGTAAAATTGGCGCTGCTTGCTGATGAAGGCAGACATCACCGCCTTCTGACTTGTGTGGCTAGTAACATCGGATGTGGTGAGGGTGGAGATGAAGAGTCGACATCGACGGCGATGGTCAGATGCAGCATGAACCATGGATGGTTATTCGTTGTATACAAGATCCTGTAGCCAAGAATGCACCATGACGCCATTTAATTTATCGTGTTGAGGAGTGAGGAGATCTTCTCTAGTACACTTGAGTTCCGTAAGGACATCAGGTTATGCTTCCTTGCCATACTGCACGAGAACCTTTGTGATTGCAGGTTTTGCACACTTGAGCCACCAATCAATGTAATGTGGACGTATACCAGGGGAGATGCTTTTTACAGAGCGCCCATGTAGTGGAAATACGTTATCGGCAGCGTGGGTCACCAAGTAGAGAACTGTTAAGCTTCTAGTACCCTCTGCTGCATTAGACTGACTGAGGTGGTACTCTAACGTGCATATGACGTCACAATGGTTCGAAAACACAAGCGCCTATTTTTGTGCTGTACATTGACAATAACTGGGGATGACGCCATACATCTTCTCCAAAACTTCAATGAAATGAAAGTCATTCTTGACCAAGATATGCAGTTTCAGGCATGGTGAATAACAAGGAGTCTGGTCCTTCAGGTCGTTGACACAGCTGAAATCGCCATCCACAATGAAGCGATCAGATGCAGATATGACACATATCAAAGATAGTTACAGCCATGCCTCAGCCGGGAAGTAGAAGTGTCATGCCTGTGACAGGGATCCCTTCGCTTATGAAAAAGGTCACTCTGCACCTTAAGTGATCGCCTACAGAGGTGTATGAGTCACATGCATAAATTGGTAGTAGCATGGCAATACAAAATTCTCGAAGGAGGACGACTTCGATATCAGAAGTCTGAAGCTGATGAAACGTCTCTGTGAAGTCGTTTAATAAGACGTTTGTCGAATTCGCTACAACTTATTCACTTTACTACCTGATTTTAGCTCAATTCATGAACTCTTCCAGAAAGACCACTCAAATAAGGCCTATAGGATATTATATGTGTGTTTTAATGTGGAGTTTCGGTATTCTTTTGTGGGAAACGCCGAGCTGGTCATCGTCTGCTGGGAGCAGACCATGTTGCTTCTCGTTCGAAGGAGAGCACAGGATGACCAACTTAGGTTTCCAATACCTGAACAGAGAGATTTACCAATCTTAGTCGAAGGCTGTGTCGAAGGCTGTTTTTGTGTGTGAGGTTGGTGACGGAGGGCTACCCATCTGGCAGCTCTCCCTCCACGGGGAGCTAGGTAATCTCAAAAGAGAAAGGGGCATTCTTCGGTGAACGTTTGGTGAGTATGGATAGTAGCTCTTTAGAAGGTTTTCAGGTGATAGGAAGCAGGTTGAGTTAGGACTTCGTTATGTTTAACTATTGAAATATTAGCTTAACTGAAACGTATGAAGCAAATAATTTTGCCATAATTATATTGCTTTAATAGGCGATTTTTGGGTGTTTGGGTTAAAATGTGGAGGTTTCTTTGTTCATTTTGAACAATGATGAAGAAGAATTTCAAACGGTAAATCTGCTTAGGAAAAGCTGGTTAGGATCACTTCAACCGTACGTGATTGTAATATTGTGTCGAAGCGAGTACGGTTTTAATGATTAATAATAATTAATAATAATAACAATAATAATAATAATAATAATAATTAATAATGATTAATTAATTAATAATAATCTTGTGGAAGTTGCTTTTGTCTTTGTGTGTCGATTTTGTGCCACGTGTTTGGTAATAGATGACCCTTCTGGTCCACCACGGCACCGCAATAGGCTTTACTTTAACAGTTTGCTTGTTTAATGAGCTATAATTTCTGCAAGAATATCTGTTCTTTCGTGCGCTTTCAACAAAGCAGCACAACAGTTTGATTCGGAATGCACCACGTGCTCGAGTTCGGCCGTTTGCAAGCAGCAGACGCAGTTAGTATGTTGAATACTTATCGCACAACCTCGTGAATTGGTTAAACCTCTGTCCTGAATAGTGCATGAGTAGAATCGTTATGCGAATCTCACTGAGATATTTTTATGGTATGTATGCAAAGGAGATGATAGTATCATTGTCTCATACCTCCGTTTTCTGTGTTTCTTCTCGCTGTAGTTAAATTATGCTCTGTTACATTCTCAAGTAATTCTTACTTAAATATTTCTAGTCAGGCACCGGTTATGTGTAGTTAAGATGTGCAACCAAATACCTACATACAATAAATAATCTACGCCGGCCGCGGTGGTCGTGCGGTTCTAGGCGCTCCAGTCCGGAGCCGCGCTGCTGCTACGGTCGTAGGTTCGAATCCTGCCTCGGGCATGGATGTGTGTGATGTCCTTAGGTTAGTTAGAGTTAGGTTTAATTAGTTCTAAGTTCTAGGGGACTGATGACCACAGCAGTTGAGTCCCATAGTGCTCAGAGCAATTTGAACCAAATAATCTACGTGAAAGATAAATTCTGTGGTGTTGATCTTACCCACTTACTTCGATTTCCAATCCTGAATTAATCAAGTTGCTTCAGCACGACATGGAGTGCTGTTTATCTTGATACTTAAAGAAATTTGCATACTTGTAATTAAATTATTAAAGTAATTAAAGTAATAATTTTCCAGCTCCGTTTTTTTTCTAAATGGTTAGGAAGGGCTTGGACTGGTGGCGACCCTGAATTTCTGAATTTTTATCATTATTTGTGTGAGAGAAGCAGCTAGAAATGCTGCGAGATAACGTATATGGCTCGATGAGAAACGTCGTAAAAATAGTAATACGTTACACGTATCATGGAAGAGCTGCAGATTTGGTGCAATGCCAATCACATTGATGTTGAATGTGGCGAACTGGTACATCTGCGCTAGCAGTGGCACACCCACATCTACCATTACCATGGGTGGTATGAGATGGGAACCACAAAGATGGCCCATTCCACTAGCTACATTGTATCGATTCCGATATTAATGAGCAATGTTGTTGGGGGTGCAGACAGTTCCAAGAAGGAGGCATCTCATCATCCACATCATCACCCTGTGCCCCTGTGCCGAGGGTCTGTCCAGTGTCCACGTGAATGTTGTTGTGGTATGAGAGATGATGAGGTGTCAGCAAGGAGATGGGAACCTCAACCTGCTCACCAGCTGGTACTATGTTTGTGGCTGCTCCCATTGGTTTCTTATCAGAAGAAACATGTTGGCCATTGCTGGTACCATCTGCTAACATCTGAATGGAACCATCGGCTTGCTGGGCAGCGCCTCCATCGTCTTGGGTAAGAGTGTTATGGTGATCCATGGGTTATTGGCGACGATTCAGAGCTGCACAACACATCACTGGTTGTAGCCAGATAGCATATGGCCCTCCTTCCAAGAGTCGAAACAGGTGTCGGAGGACCGTCATACATTGTGATGGCACAGCAGCCTGCGATATGAAGGTCTGGAAACAAGAGACTCTGCAGATCGATACAAACACTCATTAATTACACCACTTAAAATTGGACTGATTCGGAACTGTACCCATCATTCGGCGACATGTTCCAGGTCGTTACTGTAGGGTCAAAGCGCCACAGTGACGGTGTCCATGGGTATTTTGAACGGCAATTCGAATATTTGTATCGCCCATACACTGTGACTGGCGTGATCGATGACAAAAGGTCCTATGGTGTCGCTGCAATGACAGAAATATAGTCCATATTTGGCCTCCTGGAGAACTCTCTCACATACTGCATCGATAATCGTCTTGACGTACATAGTACTACTAACAGTGGACAAGTGAATGAGATTTGGTGGTGTTGTTTTGACGTTGTTGTGGAGAAACAATTCAATGTCGAGCACTTTGGGACAGGCGAAGTCTGAAAAAAAGGTGAAATGTAAAGCCATTTTGCGACAGCTGTATGCCATGTTGGTCTATAACGATAGCGGCACTTAGCAATGGCCGAATAAACACAACATGTGACATGTGCGTCGATAGTGGAGCTCTGGTACATGGCCACTCCACAGGACTGCTGGTGGCAGACTGTAGTACTGAGCAAATGAGACGGTGCCACAGGTACTCAATTAGACTTCATTTAGAATTCTAAATTTTTTAAGCTTCCACGTGTAGAAGGCGGCTGTTAACGAGAATGTTATATAATTTCAGCATGGGGATGGCAAAGTTTGCCATATTAGTGTCCGTCATGCAGCCTGTGGCATGTGATACATTGCGATATATTATTGTCCGTCACAATTATAATTTCTCACAAAATTTCAAAGGAATAAAACATTCACCTTGACAGTAAGCGACGAAAGCGTATTTCAGTGGAACAAAAATTAAGTGCAAATCGACCTTGCCCCACTTTTCACGAAACAGTAGGGCATCAAACACTCTGAATCTTGAATTCTACTGTGTCTAAATGCAGTCTTGTGTGACATGCAGAGAGAATTGCAAGGCTACCACGATAACACTGTAACATGTTGGTGGAGTTGGAGGCAAGAAACAACACAGTTAACTACTTGCTCGATGCCATGCAGGAGTTTATTCATTTGAGGGTTCAAAAGAGAAGAACTACAAATGAACCAAAAAATCGCAGAAATAAAACTGCAAAAATGTGTGCAACGAGCAGTTCTTCGCCTTCATATGTTAAACTGAGCGTAAACCGACCTTGATCAAAATGTCATCTCAAATGGACTGTAACTACGTCTCAACTACACAACTACACTATCAGAAACACCACCAAAATTTGGATAAATTATGGATAATAGGGTAATAAAACGATGCCACAGAATGATAAATCACAATGTTGGTTCGTGAAATAGATTACTTACGTTCCTTCGACAATATATGCGTCAATACACTCATAACGCTGCACTGATGGAGCCTTTTCAGAATCCTGGAAATGGAACATTTTTTGCAGAGATACCAAAGGAAGGATTTGTTCATGGCTGAAAATGTGCAAAAATGGAAAGGCTGACACAATCAGAATGAGAAGGATCCCATCACATATTAGGACTATATAGACTTTGACTGGCTTACCCCTTATTTCGTTTTTAGTACCGTACTTATCTCGTCAACCCTGGTTTACATGATCACTCAAAGGCTCCAGGACGCTTATAATGCCAAATGCCTAGGCAGATTTTGCTGGTCGCTTACTTCCACCATGTATTGACTATATTTGACCATATCATCTGCATTCGTTGATCCAGGTGGTAGCTATCTCATAAACTGCGCCCATGTACTTTAATTGGGGATGAGATCTGGAGATTATTCTTCGCTGGCACTGGAACTAGGTCTGGGCATCTCAGGTTGCTATGAATGGGGCTATGATCCTGTAAATAAATTATCTTCTATCAATTTCAAGATAATAAATTTCTGACTAATGCCATAAGTCTTTAGTTTCCACACTGCAATGGTTATGACATCTATGCTAGAGTTGTAAAAGTCACATGAGAAAGAGTGGTTTCAGGTTTCATGATATTGCAATAAAATATACACCTTGGGCCGGACATTATCGATGGAGCAATCAGATGGCGTCATCCCTCTGCATGCCAAGCTTTCTTCAGAAGACTTTTATGATGGAACACAACATTTATGGTGGCTCTGAAATGGTCTATGTTCGGGCACAAAAGTACATCTCTTAGTTTAGCCGAGGCAGCTTGTCAGGCATGCTGTAATGTTCAGCTCATCAAGATAAGCTCTGTGATACATGTGTTGTTCACTTTAGGCCTAAATGAAAACTCAAACCACCTTGCCTAAATTGGCCATGGGAAAAACAATGTTGGAGCACACCGTCTTCTCTTAACTGCAAAGAATTTTAAGAGTCAGGGATTGGCTGCTTGTCCAGCAGGGAAATAAGTATCATTAAGTTTGATTAGGATTGGCTGGAAGATAGGGCAGACGAGCTAGAGGGGAGACATCGTGCTTGTGGAGTCTTTTGATTGACACCAAAGCCTTGTGTTTACTGAGGTCTGACGGAAAAGGATGAGCGGAGAAATGGGGCTACCGATTCAAACTCTGGTCTGAAGAGAAAATTCTGGCCATGGCTCTTGTAATGAGTGGGTTGCTCTTGGGACACTCAGTCTGGGCGTGACTTTTCACCGGCATTGGTCTTGACTGTGGAGCTTGTGGTGAAGTCTTAGCTGTACTAACACTTTAGACCTCAGTCATCTCGGACAACTCACTGAGCTGAGGGCACCCTTATTTTTGTTAGACTGATCTCCGTATGCTCACTGCCAAGTAAGTGATTCAAATTAGTCCATGGTAAGAGTGGTGAATGGAAGTGTCACACGCTCGAATCTCCCGATATTTCAGGGCTCAATCTGAGACTAATTGTGATCCATCTAACTCTTCATTTGCCCTCGACTTTGCATATTTCATACCCAGAATAATGAATTACAGGCTTCACATCGCTAATCTGCAGACGCTTGCATGATTACCATCAACTGAGACAGTGCTACGCATTGGGAATGGTGTATAGGATTGTTGTTCTGGCTTGTTAAGGCAAACATCTCATAGTTCCACCACTTGTTCTCAGCTGCACCAACATAGTATAACTTCTGTCTAGAACAAATCCATCAAAGACTATTCAGCATTAGATAATTTCAGATTGCGTTATCTATGCTTTCAGCGAGAGTAAACAGATTAAACAGATAACGACTGCCATCTGAGACAGCCCTACATATCGAAAAAAGGGTATAGTATTGCTGCTCCAGTTTGTTAAGGCCAACAGAATCACCGTCCTTCCTCTTGTCCTCAGCTGCACCAACAAAGTGCAGCTTTTGTGTACAATAAATTAGCTGCCCAAGCATTAGGTGTATGGAGACCCTCATTCCGTTGGGATTCTAGCCCTTTTATGAGGTCTTTTTACTTTGCTGGCGCCATGAGAGTACCATGAGCAAAATGTCATATGACGTGTAAGCACGTACAATGCAAGTCACGGTTGTGTGGCATGCCTCAGGCTCAGGAAAAGGAAGGCAGTAGTAAGAAAGGGACCATTGATGAGGATGGGGATCAACTGATATCGGAGAACTAAATAACCTCTTCATATTTTATTACAAACACGACCGAACAGGAGAAAGACTGGAGGCATTTTTGTAACATGTAAAGCAACACTTAAAGGTGAACTAACGACATTTATAAGTTTCAGATGTGCAAATGCAGAAGCAGTTGTGATGAGACAGAGCCTCTATGCAGACTAATGGGAGTGTGGTTTCAGACCACTTTGTCATTGGGTGACAACGCCTCCAGAAGTACTAAGAACAGGAGAGTGTCTGTACCATAGTCGTAACCTAAGCGAAGAGAGGGCTTAGAGGTAAAGTTGACAGGTGTAGGGTAAAGAAAATATGTTAATGCTAAGTGTCGTGTAGAATGAGCATGTCTGAATGATGAGTGGATGCAGTACCGTCCTATTATAGGAGTATTTGATGTGAAATGGTACTGAAACAGCCCTCAGACGCAGACCAGAGGCAGTTTACACCTTATTTTCAAGACAATTCTTACTGTTGAGGATGTCATGTTTAGTCAATATGATAACACCTATTTTGTACCTTTATTTCATTACAGTCAGTGAAATAATCATACATGAGTTTATACTGCTTTTATTCAAAGAGCTTATTTTTATGTTGTTTCTCTATCCATAACAATCTATTTGTCAGAATCGATGTAAAAGCGTGGCACTGAAGCATACTATGAGAACTGTGCAGATCTTGGGGACTGTGTAACCAGATATTGATACATTATGTGGGGCATCTCGAGGCAATACCCTGTGTCCAGTGATGACAACTGTGTGGTAGCTTGAAGGAGAACGCCTGTGAAGGGGGCATCTCAGGAAGCTTCCAAGCGGAGGTTCAGTCGGCAGTGCTGAATGGATGCCAGGACAACTGGAAGCAAGCCAACCACTTTCGAAGCCCAATTAGAGTGAAAGCGGAGGGGGAACAGCACCATGTGCCGCAGCTGCCACAAACCAGCCTACCCTTCGAGGCTATGAATAGAGGAGGCCTGCCTCTCAACGGCTGCTCACCATTGATGTAGCACCACTCTCAAGAGAGACTGATGGATGGCCTGGTGCTGAATAACTGAGAGCTGACAGCAACCACCCACCAAGAGATAGTGAATAGGGCCCATTGGACAGAAAGCTACGCCCTGATGTTGAGCCACACCCCTGAAGACGCCACAGACAAGCTGGCGCCTCAACAAGTCCTGAAGGAATCCCCCAGCTTGACACACCCCTCTACAGATGATGTGGAGAGTTGGATGGCCACAATATGGACGAGTTGCCCCTGCAGTGGTGCACTAAGGCGCTGACGAGCACTGCTGACTGTGGAGACGTCACACACTATCAACCGACATGTAGAGAGACAAGAACATGGCACTAGGAAGTGGCTTGCACACCAAATGCAACGCTGTCTCACCACATAACCTGAGGCAAGACTCAGTCCTACAGCTACTGGGTCGAGAGACATCACCAGTGTCTCATTTCCTCCCACCAGATATCAAGACTCACTCCTACAGCTACTGAGTCGAGAGACATCACCGGTGTCTCATTTCCTCCCACCAGATATCATGTCTGTCACACCTCACAGCGTGCCAGATTGCCAACTGCTGCCAGGTTGAGACGATGCCAACAGACCAGCTGCCTTCCTCATGCCACCATGGAAAGGATCAAGCGCTGAGTGAGGGGCAACCCTCACTCTGGCACAACTTCGCTACACCTTGATGCACCAGCCAGTCCAGTGACAATCTGTGTGTGTGTTTAGTACCATGTTCTATCTATGTGTAAATGTAAATTGTCTCACCCGGGACCCTAGCAAATGGAACAATTGATTGCTTCGTGTAACTCTTAATTTCATGTAATTCTTTATTTTTCTTGCAAAACTGATTTAATTTTTTGATACAGCTACTCTTGCAGAGATAATTTGTTATGAATTTATGTAATTTCTTTTTGAATAGTGTGATATACAAATATTTTGTAGGTAGTAGCGACTATGATACACTTCCCTAAGAAATAAGCATAACAGATGACACATGATACTTGATTGGGGAATAAGTGTTTCTTAAATTAAAATTATTGTCCGTTTACGTGAGGGAAGACAAGTCACTCTCTCACTTATTTTCATATTCAAGTCTACTCTGTAATGTCGTTATTACACTGTAGACATTATTTTTGTGAGACGAAAGGAATTTATCAACATGAACAGGCATTGATGGCTCCATGCACATTATTAATGCGTGCTGGAGCTTTATGGTGGCTATCCTTCGAATAATGTTCTCTGGAATCAAGCACATGGTTTGATTATCTAACAATAAATCTTGCAGTGGACATTTGGGGGTTTGAAAGCCACTTGCAGCTGCTTGGGAGAGGAACATCTCAAAGCACAGAACATGGTCCCAAGAATTTATCGCACCAGTGTGCAGACTGTGCTTTTGGTCGAAGGGCGAAGAAACTGCCTACCTGGACTTACCCGTTAGTTGCCTCTGGCTACGGCAGGGACAGGCGTGCGGGAGAGAAGTGGGTCACTCGGCCAATGCTTTTCAACACTGTTGTAAACGCCCATTGTGTAAAGATCTGATGTCCATACAAATCTGCATGGTACCATGGTCACTTTGGGTCGTATGTTATCGATGGAGTGATCGGGTGGTGTCGTCCCTCTGCCTGTCAATTTCTTTGGGGAGCCTCAGACCTTTGGAAGAATTTTAGGACAGAACGCAACATTTATGGCAGCTCTGAAATGGTCTACATTTGGACATAAAGACACTTCTCATAGTTTATCTGAGGCCCCTGTTCGGACATGCTGTAACGTCGGGCCCTTAAGATAATGTGTTGTTCACTTTAGACCTAAAGGAAAAGGCCCAAAACACGCTGCCTAAAATTTCTGTAAGAAAAACCGTTCGGGAGCATAGCGTCTTCCCCTTATTGCATGTAAATTTACAAGCAGCAATGGTTTCTTCTTCAACAGAGAAATGAATATTATTAACTTTGGTTAGGATTCGCCAGAGGGTAGAACAGATAAGCTAGAGGGGATACATAATGTTCGTGGTATCTTGTGACTGGCACGTAAGTGACGTGGGGGCGGTAGCATGGGTGCACTTTTCGAGATTACCGAGGCTTGACTGAAGGGGACAAGAGGAGAAATGTACCTTCTGATTCACGCTCTTGTCTGGAGAGAAGATTGTGGTCTTGCCTCTCGTTATGCTTGGGCTGCACTTTGGACACTCGTCCAGAGCGTGACTTCGCACTGTTACTGGTCTTGACTGGGGAGCCTTTGGTAAAGTCGTAACTGTACCGAAAATTAAGGCCTCAGTTATCTTGGACAACTCACTGAGCTGAGGATAGTCTTATTTGTATCAGGTATGCTGCCTTGATGTTTGATCTCCTTGTGCGCACTGCCGTATGTGTGAGTCACATTGGTCCATAGTGTGATCGGCGAACGGGAGAGTCACACTTTGGAATCTGTCGATATTTCAAGGCTCCATCAAAGGTAATTGCGATCTATGTAACAGATCGCCTGCCCGCAGCTTAGCATATTTTGTGCCCGCGATAAAGAATTACAGGCGCCGAACTTCGCTACTCTTCAAACGCGTGGACCACGAACATAACCTTAGATAGTGCTGCGCATTCAGAATGGGGTACAGTATTCCTGCTTGTTAGGGCAAATAGAATCACAGTTCCACCACTTGTTCTCAGCTGCACCAACATACTATAGCTTCTGTGTACAATAGATCCGTCAAGTCTGTTCAGCAATAGATAATTTCAGGTTACGTTATCCAGATTTTGAGCCAGATTAAATAGATAAACACATAAACTTTAGTCTTTGCTGTTGCGGACACATGTAGTAAGCGTTGCTTCACGCAGTGGAGAATGGCAAAACAGAGGCAGCCGGCGATCGTGGCATTGCGAAGTAGGCGCGACACAGATAGCGTTGCTGACAGTAGCAGTCTACCAACCGGCTGACGCAAGGACGCACGCAAACCGAGCGCCGAGCGAAGCCTGGAGAGTGCTGAGTAAGGGAAGTGAGGCCAGCACGCTAAGTTACGCTGCCAGATACTGCGGGAGTAATAACAAAAAGCTGCCACCGAGGGTAAAAAACGTCCTCCTGCCGGATATAAATAGTGGAACGGCGGCAGCAACGGAGAGAAGCCATTAGGAAGCAGTTCGGATCCGAGGACGGACGTGGTCCGTGTCCGAATGTTCAATCTTCGTAGATGACGATTCCGGAAGTCGGTTCCAGCTCGCAGGAGTCATCCGTTCGCCGCCCGAGTCCGGTCGGCACCATGGCTGACTAACTACAGCGAGAACTTCCAGCAGGACCGACCGTAGCGCGATCTTGGGCACAGGCGCCGCCGGGAACCGACGCCCGGTCTCCACGGCAACCCGGCCCCACGGCGGCTGGTCCGTCCGTGACGGGAGCTCGCGGACGTCGCGACTGACGGCTTCCCAGCCGCTGGTGCAGCAGGCGGCGGCAGCTGACCTCGCGGCGACGCGGCTCCGTGGGCGTGCCGTACTGGGGCGCCGAGCGGCGACGAGTTCATCTCAGCCACAGGGCATCCTGGCTTCAGCGGAGCACTGGTGGCGCGCGTTGCGCACATTGTCGGAGAATCTACACGGCAGCAGCCAGGCGGCAGAATCCGCAGGGCTGGGCAACGACGACGAGCGAGAAATTGTAAAAAAAGCTCAATAAATAATTGTAAAACTCCACGCCGTCTCATTCTTTGGCGCAGCCACTGTGTCTGCTGCTAACGAGTACTGCAAAGTCATAACACGTAAACGGCCATAACAAGTACTGCAGAAGTCGTAACAAGTGGCCATCTGACAACGTTGCCAACAAAATGCCACCCAGTGGAATGCTAATTATTTGTTGCTTCTGTTTGTGTTGTCAACAGTTCGTGATTTATGTGTCATCTTATAACGCTATTTGTTTATGGTTCAGCTATATTTTTTATAATTTTTGGCTTTAAAATTTTCGCTAATTTTTACTATATTTCCCGTATATGTAAAGTAAAGTGTACTATAATGGAGATTGAAGTTATTTGTATTGTGTGTGAGTAACGTATGTAAAATACTATGTAAATTGTTTATTACGTTAAATAATTTGCTGATGACATTTGCATTTAAAAATATTTGTCTGTATAAACTATTCATGTTGATGTAAATTTGATAATTGTAAGAAATGGTGACGCTTAGGGACAATGTAAGAAATAGGTGTTATGTAAAAGCCGGTGTACTTTTGTTTGAAATGAAAGTGGCTCTGAGGAGTGGAAAAGGTAGAATGGGCGAATTGGCGCGCTACCTGTAGAAGCGCGGGAAGTAAGCCACACAGTCTGTTGGCAGCAGTGATTGAGGCAACACTCTTGTGGAGAAGGAGAAGCTTTGTCTGCAAAATGCAGAAAAATGCCTCGGGTGAAGACTGCAAACGTCTTACGGCATAGCGGCGAGTCGAAGGGCTACTGTATGTACAACTGAATGACGTCAAGAAGAGAAACTGAGCCCATAGAGCAAGGTTCTTGCAGGCCCCACTGTGGGAGTGTAGCCGCTATAATTGTTCGCCACTCTCAAGCCTACAGCTACCATATAAGAACTTTTTATTTTAATTATTTACAGTGTGAACCACTAATTTAAACTGTGTTTTAATAATCATTCTTGTACTTTAAAGAAACTGGTTCACCCTGTTATTTCATCCTAATCATACACCTATACAGGGTTCTCTCCAGATCTTTGATTAATCCGAGTATCCTGTTTTACAGACTTATGACGCGCTAAAGCAATGTAAAGAGGCACCATTTAAATTGTTTTGGTGTAAATAATGAGAAAGTTTTCTTAGCTATTGCAAAGTGATACAGTGAAAGTTTGCTTACGTAAATTCAGTCAGTGTAAAGCAAAATTACTAGAATCTATTAAATGAATATACAGAGTTAGCACAAATTGTAATAGCTTTTGAAAGTAAATTCTAGTAAGAAAGAGGTTTTCGTGAAGAGATATGTTCAGTATAAAAAGTGTGTGCTTTAGTTTCTAAGTATTTTAGTATTTAAGTTTGTCGATTATGGAAAGTGCTTCTCTAAAGGTCCCTCCTGACCAAATTCCTTTAGCTTACTTGAAGTTATATACTGGGTTTTTTAAAAATAAATAAATAAATAAATTTCACGTCTGCATCAACATTCTTTACATGGAGTAATATTTATTTGAAGAAGCAACTTAAATATTAGCAAGGAAGTAGGCAAAATTCATACTTATGCTTTTCCAATACTTCACTGTTTCATTGCTTGGACAGGCTGGCGACCGTTCGTACATATTTTAAACCATTAAATGAACTTGGAACTGACTTGTCCTAGCTTCAATGTAATACTATTCATACTGCGTTTCTTTCTAACCGCTGAGTAAGATCTTAGGAAAAGAATTGAGTAGTCTGATTTACTTATCCATTACACACAATACACGGTCAAATGCCATAAAAAGGGTAACTCTACTGATCAGCTTTTCGTATTAGCAGGACTATCCTCCCGTAGTGTACATTATTTGGAAACTAAACTAAATTTAATAAGAGGATTATACGTGGCAACATAGAGACGAGATTTTCTGTTATTTAGGTAAAAGCATACTAAATTACAATAGTAGTGGTAGGGTTATAATCTATCTTCACTTGTGTTGTTTGTCCTATTTTATGATCAATAAACTCTTGTCATTTTTAATAAAAGATTAATCTCATGTTAATATTACTCAGTCATCAATAACTGACTACAATAATAACATGGCCACCGTTTCATTAAATTATTTCAGCATCCAAGTTTTATTTAAGAGTATGATGAAAATGCTAACCTCCACTGCACGCTAGCAACAACAACCACAGTCAGAGAACAGAAGTAGTTTAGCAGACACACGGTGAGGTAGACAAGTGGAAGGCTTACAAGTTCAGGTGATTGCTATCAGAGTGTAACCCTACAGTCTCCTGTAGCTTTCAAAACAAACCTCAAGACCAGTGCCGTGTGACAAGAGCAAGAGTTCGCTGAATTTCTGGTAGGCTTTTTCACGGCTGCTAACGCTGATCTGCTTCACACATTCCAAACGACAGCTAGACGCTACGTTACTTTTCTTTTTCTCTCATTCCACTCACAAAGATACAAGAAGAATACAGATCTATTTTTATGGCCAGATATTCTCTGCGGACAAACACGCACTCGTTCGCTCGATGATGATGATGATGATGATGTTTGGTTTGTGCTGCGCTCAACTGCGCGGTCATCAGCGACTGAATCGCTCAATGTGCTGCATTTACCGAAGGCGCCTGTGGCCACCGCCGCCACATCTACATGTCTCGTTTCAAGGCGGGTACTCGCAAACTCGTACAGTTGAGATACGTAACCGATATCAGAATGATAATGAAATAAGGTCCCTCATCAATTTGGTGACAACTAAACACCAAGATGGGTCGGTGTCCTCCTTGCAGTGATCTTGATGCAAGAACAATTTACACTGAGGTGACAAAAGTCATGGAATACCTCCTACTATCGAGTCGGACCTCCTTTTGTCCGACGTCCTGCAGCAACTCGACGTGGCATGAACTCAATAAGTCGCTCAAAGTCCCCTGTAGGAATACTAAGCCACACTGCCTCTATAGACGGCCATAATTGCGGGAGTGTTAGCAGTGCAGAAATTTATGCGCTAACTGGCCTCTCGATTTTGTAGATCTCGGTGGTCAAATCATTCGCTCGAACTGTCCAGAATGTTCTTCAAACGAATCTCGAACAATTGTGGCCCAGTGGCATGGCTCATTGACATCCATGACAACTTGAGGCCATGGCTTCATAGGGTCTGAAGTACACTCGATCTGAGAAGACGACGGTTTTCCAGTCGTCTAGGATCCAACCGACGTGGTCACGAGCCCAGGAGAGGTGCTGCAGGCGATGTTCTGCTGTTACTGAAAGCACTCGTGCCAGTCATCTGATGCCACAGCCTCTTAGCGCCAGATTTCACCGCACTGTCCTGACGTATATGTACGAGGTGCATTCAAGGTCTAAGGCCTCCGATTTTTTTTTCTCCGGACTGGAAAGAGATAGAAACATGCGCATTGTTTTAAAATGAGGCCGCATTCATTGTCAATACGTCCCAGAGATGGCAGCACCGTACGGCAGATGGAATTTTACCGCCAGCGGCGAGAATGAGAACTGTTTTTAATACTTAAAATGGCGACATTTTCCTTACTTGAACAGCGTGCAATCATTCGTTTTCTGAATTTGCGTGGTGTGAAACCAATTGAAATTCATCGACAGTTGAAGGAGACATGTGGTGATGGAGTTATGGATGTGTCGAAAGTGCGTTCGTGGGTGCGACAATTTAATGAAGGCAGAACATCGTGTGACAACAACCTCGGGCTCGCACAAGCCGGTCTGACAACATGATCGAGAAAGTGAAGAGAATTGTTTTGGGGGATCGCCGAATGACTGTTGAACAGATCGTCTCCAGAGTTGGCATTTCTGTGGGTTCTCTGCACACAATCCTGCATGACGACCTGAAAACGCGAAAAGTGTCATCCAGGTGGGTGCCACGAATGCTGACGGACGACCACACGGCTGCCCGTGTGGCATGTTGCCGAGCAATGTTGACGCGCAACGACAGCACGAATGGGACTTTCTTTTCGTCGGTTGTGACAATGGATGAGACGTGGATGCCATTTTTCAATCCAGAAACAAAGCGCCAGTCAGCTCAATGGAAGCACACAGATTCACCGCCACCAAAAAATTTCGGGTAACCGCCAGGGCTGAAAAAATGAAGAAATGATGGTGTCCATGTTCTGGGACAGCGAGGGCGTAATCCTTACCCATTGCGTTCCAATGGGCACTACGGTAACAGGTGCATCCTACGAAAATGTTTTGAAGAACAAATTCCTTCCTGCACTGCAACAAAAATGTCCGGGAAGGGCTGCGCGTGTGCTGTTTCACCGAGACAACGCACCCGCACATCGAACTAACGTTACGCAACAGTTTCTTCGTGATAACAACTTTGAAGTGATTCCTCATGCTCCCTACTCACCTGACATGGCTCCTAGTGACTTTTGGCTTTTTCCAACAATGAAAGACACTGTCCGTAGCCGCACATTCAACAGCCGTACTGCTATTGCCTCAGCGATTTTCCAGTGGTCAAAACAGACTCCTAAAGAAGCATTCGCCGCTGCCACGGAATCATGGCGTCAGCGTTGTGAAAAATGTGTACGTCTGCAGGGCGATTACGTCGAGAAGTAACGGCAGTTTCATCGATTTCGGGTGAGTAGTTAATTAGAAAAAAAAAATCGGAGGCCTTAGAACTTGAATGCACCTCGTATGTCGGACGTCCCACATTGATTTCTGCGGTTATTTCACGCAGTGTTGCTTGTCCCTTACCTCTGACAACCCTACGCAAACACAACTGCCCTCGGTCGTCACGTGCAGGCTGTTGGCCACTGTGTTCTCCGTGGCGAGAGGTAATGCCTGAAAACTGGTATTCTCGGCCCACTGTTCACACTGTGGATCTCGCAATACTGAATTGCCTAACGATTTCCGAAATGGAATGACCCATGCGCCTACCACGAACTACCATTCTGCGTTCAAAGTCCTGTCGGAAAAAATGGTTCAAATGGCTCTGAGCACTATGGGACTTAACGTCTGAGGTCATCAGTCCCCTAGAACTTAGAACTACTTAAACCTAACTAACCTAAGGACATTATACACATCCATAACCGAGGCAGGATTCGAACCTGTAGCCGTAGCAGTCGCGCGGTTCCGGACTGAAGTGCCTAGAACCGCTCGGCCACCGCGGCCGACTCCTGTCGGAAACCTATTCAGAAGAATCACCTGAGTACAAATGAAGCTCCGCCAATGCACTGCCCTTTTACACCTTGTGTACGTGATACTACCACCATCTATATCTGCGCATGTCGCTATCCCATGACTTTCGTCACGTCAGTGCATGTTCCCAATGTTGCAGTGACGACTAACGACCTAAAATGTATAAACTGTATCACAATAAATACATTTGCATGCTATTATTGCATATTAATCAATTGTATTTCCGTTTATCCTCCAGAAAATACCGGTTGCAAGAGCCGAGATACAGCTCCATACTGCAACAGACAATTGCCCAGTGGTTTGCCTTTCGTGGAGACCGTTTCGATGGAAGCGTTCTGCCCGTTGGTTGTACATCTAATAACAACAAAGCCGTTTGCTAGTTCAAACAATTACTCATACATTCAGCGGCGCTATTTATTTAACAGATAAGGAATCAAATTAACGAAAACATGATATAAGAAACTGTTTATATCAGAAAGTGAAAGTAATAGAACAAATAACCACCATTCACACATGTAGAAAACATATTTCACCCTGTGGGTACACCATTTCGACACTGGGCTTGATAGGTGAATAAAGTAACTGTTTATATCGATCACGTTGAATCTACTGCAAACGTGACACCATTTACGGTATAAAACGATTGGTACTGAGATGACTTTATTCAGTAATTTGCTGATTTCAGCTGAACATGGGTATCACTAAACAAAAAAAAAAAAAATACTTTTCTATTCTAACCGATAACTCTGCTCCAGTGAAAGTTAATATCCTTCGCCGCAAAAGCCATGCGGTCAGTCTTCTGATAATCAGTCAAATGTTGCTTTATAGCTTCTCTCCGACAGTATGAAAAGACGTCTTTTAGTCTTCTCAAAGTTTGACTGCTGACAGAAAACTCAACGCACTGCAACTGAGGAATGAATTAACACGTATATTATTCAAGCTACGTTGATCACTTGCTTCAGTAGACACCACGCCCACTCTAGCCTTTCGGTCCCACTGTGACTACATTACGACTGCCGCCTTTGTGACGTAACACGCTGTTTATAAAGAGACACATTTAAAACTTAATGAAAAAACGAAGAAGAACATAGAAAAATTATTTCCGGTTATCTTACACAAAAAGTACGAAATTTGTGAATATACTTTCTGAAGAACCGCTGCCGAAAAATAAAAGACGCACGTTATAAACGGTGTTAAACGATTTTGCAAGTTATTGAAGTCAGGCTAAAGATAAATTCTGGTTGCAGTCCCACTTATAATTAAAGTAAATCATTTGATATATTATCTTGATTAGCGTACTGCAAAGTCTCGACATGTGTAGTGATTAGCAGCACGAAAAACCACCAGTGTTTTTAAGTGCGAATGATACTTCTTGTATTTTTGATTTATAGACATAAGACGGACAGTAAAGAGTGGTCGAATAAAGTCAGCAATGCTGCAGGCATTCGGTTAAGAAATGAGACACTTACATTGGAAGTCGAGTTTTGTTATACGTGCAGCAAAATGCCTGATGGGAGCAGACGGAAAACGGATATAAAACCTAGACTGGAAATAGAAAGAAGAGCTTTTCTGAAAAGATAAACATGCTACTCCTGAAAATAAATTAGTTTTAGGGAGTCTCTTCCGAAAATATAAGGGGGTACCCGAAAGAAACCGAACTAATGTTTGGTGGGCAAAGCTTTTGTAGTACCGCGTTTTGCCGCTAGGAGCGCATAGAGTAAACATTCCAGAGTCAGTGAGCCGAGTGCCGCCGCTAAGAAGGTCAGGACTAGTTTCAGCACAGTTTATAGCAACAACAGCTCTGGTAATTGTTGCTTTTGCAGTGACTGACATTCGTGAACAGCGTGCGGTGGTGAATTTCTGCTTTTTGCTCGAAAAAAGTGAAACAGGAACTACTGACGAGTTAAAAACGACGCACAAGGACAATGCTATAGGGAAAACTCAAATATTTGAGTGATCTTCCCGTTTCAACCCATCCTGTCGGCATGTTTTCTCATTGTGCCTGTCTGCATAGTCACCACAGTGTTTTTATATTTTAAATTCCGCAACTTACCGCCATTTTACTGCTTTTCACGATGTCACCGTTTTATCGCTGTTTTTCTTGTTTGTTTCTATTCTCATTATGTTTTTTAACTTTTCTGTAGGCTGTAGAGCAGCATATTACACTGCTGCCAGACTGTTCTCGCCATCCTTCCCTACACCTCCTAACCCTCTGTGCATGTTCCCCAGGGCTCTGTCCTCTCCCCTCTCCTCCACCTCCTGTACATGGCTGATATGCCCCAACCCCAACCCCACCAGTACACATCCACATCCTGCAGTATGCTGATGATACTGCCTTCCTTGCCCTAGCTCCTACCCTTCAACAGTCCCAATGCTTTCTCAAGAATCACCTTGACCTTTTCTGCCACATGGTGTAACCAGTGGCTCCTGAAAATCATCCTTCCAAGACCCTGGTGATCATCATAGGTCGTACCACTTGCTCCTTCCAGCTCCTTGATTTCTTCCTTTCCATCTGCACCCATCCTGTCTGCCTCTCCCCCATCCTCACCTACCTTGGCGTCACCATTGACCGTCACCTCACCTGGATCCCTCATCTCCGCTCTATCCAATCCAAAGTCCACAAATATCATCGACTCTTCAAACTCCTCTCTGGCTGGACATGGGGGTTGAACCCCTATACTGTCCTCCACACCTACAAATTCTTAATCCGCAACATCCTCTGTTATGCCAGTCCTGCCTGGATATCCGCCCCCCCCCCAAATTCTATAAGTCCCTCCAGACCCTCGAGCACCATGCACTCCACCTCACCTTCCGTGTATGCCTCCCATCCCCCATGTGGATCCCCTACGACCTTTCCCCCATCTGTTCCTTTTCCTCAAACATATCTGCATCCTCTACACCTCCTGCCACCTTGAGCCCCTTCATCCCCTGGTTGCTCCTCTCCTCGCCAACCCCTGCCCTCTGCCGCACTTTCACCATTGTGTCTCCCCTACCCTCCGTCTCTACACCCTTCATCACCTCTCCCAAGATGGTTCCATTGACTCCCCCTCCCAGATGATGCCCTCTCTCCCTCCATTTATCCCTCCTATCAACTCTGATCCTCCCCTCCCCCCTTACTCTGTCATTTTCCCAGGCTCCCTACACCCCTTCCATCCCGTTTTTTCCCCGATTACCCTCTCTCTGCACCCCTTCTCTCCCCGAAGTCCTTTTACTCTCCCCTCCACTGCTTTTCCCACTCCTTCTCGCATCCACCCAGCCCCCCCATTTTCCATGTCCTGTCCCTCCATCGGCTCCCCCTTTTTTCCTTTCCTCTCTTCCCCCCCCCCCCTTTCCTCCCTCATCCGTCTGGGGCCTCCCACCTCCATCTGCCGCCGTGTCGCCTCTATAGTGCTGTTTTAAGTTAGTGTTCAGTGTTGTGTGTCCCCTGTCAATGTTGCGAACAGCCACCACACTGTCGCTAGTTGTGGTTTTTTTTATCTTGTGCAAACAGAAACTATACTGTCGCCGTGTTTTTTAAATTGTGCCTGTCTATTTACTATGTGTTTTAATCAGCATCGCTGACCATTTTGATTTTATATTTTCTTTGTATCTTTTTCTCCATGTTTCAGTTTTTAACGTTCACCGTTTTATAACCTACTTTTGTTTGTTTTTCATATCTCCTGATTCTGTTTTTTAACGTTTCTGTAGGTGCAGAGCGGCGTATTGTGCTGCTGCCAGCCCACCCCCGCCCCCCTCTGGGGCAGGATCGAAATCCAATAAAGAAAAAAAAAGGGTCATCCTTCCACTGCCACAATACATCACAATGTTGAAAAATTCGTGCAATCTGGGACATCGAAGAAATTGTGGAGCTGTCGGGAGTGACTTAGAGTTAAGTGCAGAGAATTGCGACAGATTTCAGAATAAAAAGGGTGGCTGCCGCATTTGTGTCACGACTCCTGACTGCTGAACAAAAACAAGGTAGCATGAGAGCATGCTGTGGTTTGAAAGAAGAGTCCCTAAATGATGCAAAGTTTTTTTCCAAAAATTATCGCAGGTGACGAAAACTGGGTATTATGTTTACGATCCTAAATCACAGCAACAATCAACCAAGCGGAAGATTTCATTTTCGCCTTGCGCCACGAGAGCTTGTCAAGTGAAATCTAACATTAAAACTATAGCCGGCCGGAGTGGCCGTGCGGCTCTAGGCGCTACAGTCTGGAACCGAGCGACCGCTACGGTCGCAGGTTCGAATACTGCTTTGGGCATGGATGTGTGTGATGTCCTTAGGTTAGTTAGGCTTAATTAGTTCTAAGTTCTAGACGACTGACGACCTCAGAAGTTAAGTCGCATAGTGCTCAGAGCCATTTGAACCGTTTGAACTATACTGGTTTGTTTTTTAGTTGTGAGAGAAGTCGTCCATTCGGCGTTTCTTCCGCAGAGTTGGAAGTTTTGAATATATTCCGCAACAGTGTGTGGCGCAAACGGCCTGATTTGTGGCACTCGGGTGATTGGTTTTTCCATCATGACAATGGCCCTGCTCTCAGAGCCCAGTCTGTACAACAGTTCATGACTGTAAATGGTATGTTCCTGTTCCTCAACCCCCATACTCACCAGATATTGCCCTGTGCCAAGTTATTTGTGTCCTAGAATGAACAGAGAAAAGAAAGAAAAGCTTCTGCTGATGTTGCTGAGGTGAAGAAAGAAACGACGGAGTCTCTGTCAAGCATCACAAAGATGAATTTAAATAATGTTTTGAAAAATAGAGTAAAAAATTAGACAAGTGTGTTAGTGCAAGTGGAGGGTTCTTTGAAGGGAATTAAAGGTTTGTGCTTAAAATGTAAATAAATAAGTTAGAAAAAAGTTCGGTTTCTTTTGAGTACCCCTCGTACTTGTCTGCCTTGCTGCTGTTATTTAATGGTGTAGATTGTTGTCAGTATAAATAAACATTAGTGGTAGCTAGGCATTACCCATGATCGGAGTCACAGAAATGGTTGTAACACTCATGGGATATTCATTTAGTTTCTACTCCTTTTAGACACATGGTCACACTGCATATCTGAAACTTGGAAGGAACAGTGCCTCGGGCTAGAAGACTATATGCTAGAATCTGATCATGCAAGATTTCATCTGCGAAAAAGCATTCTTCTTGCCACTAACTTAGTGAAGAGTTTGTAACGCCATAGGAATTGTTTGTCATTTCTGTAGCCAGAACACTGATTTGCGGGCGTGGGACTGAGTTTTCCAGCTTAATCCATCTCTATGAAATACAGTTACCATTTCTAGTTTAAGATCTTACATTAAGTAAGTAAAGTAAACTTTTTTGAGTCCAGGTGTATCGTTTCATGCATAAACTATCCCCACCTTGATTTCTCAGATTGCTAGCTATCTGCCTCAGCTATGATTATGGCAGTGAGACAATGTTTACTACAGCACTTCCTTGTTCGCATACTTGTAAAATTCCCACTTTCTCAAATGGTACCTGCTCGCGAAATAGGTTCCAATTTTGCTGGAAAATCTGTGTCTCATAATTCCCTTCCCTGCTTCTTTCATTGAGCTGCTAACTGTCGTAACGGAACGTAGGGACAGATCTTAACCCACCATGTCATACGTCTCGTGACAACTTCACAGGAACTGCCATAGTCGTCTGCTTCGCGAATACCATGTTACATCACCAATAAAAGAAAGCCGAAGTCCCTGAAAAGATTCGAAGCAACTGTGAGTGAGACGAATTTGTATTTTGTCGATCATCTCGGTAACATACAAGACGGGGAAAATTACGGAAGCAATGAACAAGCTTGTTAGTATGTGTTATCCATGGTAGATCTAAAAGTGAAAAAGGTATGAAAGGGCACAGTTACACATTCGCCTATTGCTTCTGTTTTGTTTCTGCTTCAATAGTCTCTTGATGTTTTGGACAGTTTCTTTTTTCTTCTCTTTCTTTTAGTTTTGTTAAAATATGCTTTCGTCCCAAGCCAATCAGAATAAGTGTGCAGTTAATTTGTATTTTTAAATCTTGTAATCTGTTGTCTGTTTGAAGGTATCTCTTAGACCGGTGTCTGGTAGCGCAGCTCCACTAAGGCATGGCTGGAGCAGACTGTGGTTAGCAGTGAGGACATTGCGAGGTGTCCATGAAATTCTTTATATTGCTAGTGCAGTTGAGACGGCAATATTGCAGACGATGTTTGGCACCTCTATGATCGTTCACTCCCTTGCAAGAATGGTGATGGGTTATCCTAGTGAATTCTCGAAGTTTTCTCTTTTCATATTGATGAAATAGTCATCGTCTCTATATGACATCGAGACCATAGTTTTAATTTTAGTCCCTTCGAAGTTATTCCACGCTTGAATTATAACTGGTTTTGTATTTCATGTTGTGAACTGTTAACAGCTTGCAGTAATTACAATCAGAGCAATGGCAGAGATGAGAACGCAGCAGGGTCATGCTATCTCAGTGGCACCATGCTCATCTCATGATCTAAGGCTAGTGCAGACGCTGGCTCAGAGGTCGTTGGCCTCAGAGAGCGAGGTAGCGCATTGGTTAGCACATTGAACTCGCATTCGGGAGGATGACGGTTTAAATCCAAGTGCGGCCATTCAGATTTGGGTTTACCATGCTTTCCCTAAAACAATCCACTCAAATGCCGCGGTGATTAATTTGAAAGGGCAGAGCTTATTGCCGCATCGTTGACACAATCCGAGCTTTTTCTTCGTCTCTAATAACATCGATGTCAACGAGACGTTAAACCAAATCTTCCTTCCTTCTCGTTGGACTAGTGTCGAGTATCATTCCAGTTTTCTATTCTTTTCTCTGCAAGAGAAAATTTAGTAATAAAAAACAGTCAAAACCTTTGCATTGCGCCAGCTAAACGATCAGCCTATTTTTATTTATTTTTATTTTTAATTCTCAATCTTCATCTGTAATCCAATAAAATTCATTCATTTCTAACATGTCATTGATACTATTATTATTGTTGTTATCTATTCACTCATAAGATCTTTCTTATCCCTATTCGGTACCAATGCACATGCCCAGTGGTGCTGGAAGAGTCGAATGTTGGCTGCTTTGCTACGCAGAATACATTTGTTTATGCCGGCGTCTTGTGTTAAAGGCTATAAGAAAATCGCCATAAGAAAAGACAACGGGACGCTGGTGACGTAGGGAGAAATGCAACACTTTCTGTTTATTTAACACCGTTTCGACAGATAAGATCGCGCAACAGTATATTACTCAACAATTGGATATGTAGTATTGTAGCTGCGAATTTTCGTGGCTCAACTTCTGGTTATAGTGTTACAAGTAAATGGAAGACTATTTTTCATAATTTTGTTCTCCTGCTTTTCATATGAATTGCGTAAAAGGAAAAATTTGGATTTCTTCTTTCAATTTTTAACTAATACGGGAAACAAGGTAACGAACTGCGTGATACACTTCTGAAATTCGATTTAGAATACAATTCTTTATCCGTTTCGCAAATTCGATGCATTGTCTCCTGCGAGCAGCCATAGAGGTCTGATTTACGAATACCAAGTGAAAGTTTACCGTCTTACCTCCTTGCCTAGGGACGCCAGATGAAAGTTGATGTCGTCAAGCCCTGAATCAAAATTGCGCAACGGATAACTGGGGAGAGGAGCTTGAGAGCGCTACCTAGAGAGCGTGCCCTTTCTGTACGATACTAGGCAAGGGGCTGGAGGGCTCACACGTTGATGTGTGAGTCCCTGCATTCTATAGATTTTATTTTAAATAAATTCCTTTAACTTGATTTCTTGGTGATTTTTAAGGTATGTTAAAGATCGATGACAGTTGATTTCCTATTTATTTTAAACATTATCGCTCGACTTTACAGCGATAGCAGCAATTGATTCAGTTTACAGATATTACAATTTTCATCTTATACCTCGGGTATATTATATAGTAATCTGCACGCACATTTCTACGGGTAAGATGGAATTGCGTTGGCCAAATGTATACCACCAAAGTCTCCCTATATTTTACATAGGACATTCACTATGCGAGGAGGATAACGGGCAAACTGGGGACCAGATACTTTAATACAGGGGGTCAAATTTCCGGAATAAAACGAGCACATCCATTACCTTACACAATCCGAAGCTGGAAATAAAAGAATTAGTACAAATTTTCAAATACCTCTCTTCCATGCGTGAACATTGAGACAGACGCACTGAGGGCACGTCTGCTCACTTACCCGTCTTCTGTAAACCTCCTTAGAATATGGCAGGCACCCGGAGGTCTTCCTGGGCCCTGTGGAGGGGGTGGTCGAACCACTGGGCCGTGATCAACCTCTCGACCCCAAATCTTGTGACACTGGAGAGTCTTTGACTTTTACCTGCCTGTGCTGTCTCTCTGATCCCCTAGCCAGGAAAAGGTTGGCACTACTATACTACAGAACTACTTCCCAACAAAGATTTGGCCACGCTTTACGGAAAGGTGTGAGGAGGATTAGGAAAGTTCATGTGCAGATTCACATCCACGTACAAGAAATGCATAATACACGACACATATAAATACGTATTATGAAGCCTGACACATTTCTTTCCACCCGTCCACATGTGTTCTGTTGCACCCGTCCCCGGCAGCGTCGTGTAATAAAATTGGCTGCGGAGCCGCCTCTGTTTCCGTTTCGCGGTGCGAGCGAGCAGCGAAACCTGCTGCTTATAGAGCGGAAACTACTGTACCGTTTCATCGCCCCATGCGTGGATGGAAAGAAATTATCCGGAATGTTCTTCTCATGGGAGGACAATTCTGGTTCATTTCTTTTACTAATCTTATGTTCTATGCTTACGTAACAGAAAAATGGAAACAATTGCAAACAGTAGTTTGCCGGCCGCGGTGGTCTAGCGGTTCTAGGCGCTCAGTCCGGAACCGCGCGACTGCTACGGTCGCAGGTTCGAATCCTGCCTCGGGCATGGATGTGTGTGTTGTCCTTAGGTTAGTTAGGTTTAAGTAGTTCTAAGTTCTAGGGGACTGATGACCACAGATGTTAAGTCCCATAGTGCTCAGAGCCATTTGAACCATTTGAACCAAACAGTAGTTTGTGCTATAGAAAAGGATAAAAAAATTGCAAAGTCCTGCTCTCTGGCGTGAATGAATATTCCAGCTATGAGCGGATCAAATATGCGTCCACTTGGCATAAGGCAATGGCATTTAAACGACATAGCAAGTGAATAACTTAGGAAATGTCTAAATTAACCTCCTAGACAAACAAGTGATGACCATTCAAAATCATTCATTTCGTGATGAAAATTTAAGTTAAAATGAACCACAGAAATGTCATTTGTAAAATCAGATGGTGCTGCCAAGCGCATGTAAAATCCTAAGTGAAAAGTGGAAGATCAACAAACAAATCCAATAATGCTAAAAAAATTAATGAAAAAATTTACATTAAGATGAGCCAAAGAAATGTCATTTGCATAATCAAATGATGCTGACATACACTTAAAAATCTGAGTGAAAAGTGCAAAATTAACAAAAAAATTAGGCATAAAATTCAGTGCTCGCCCGTTTTACACTAAGGGCAAAACAAAACAAAATATTGTTATGGAACGACACAATACTATAACACATCAAGACGTCCGTGTCTTAGCAATCAGTTATCAAAGGATTTCTCAAACGCACCTTAAAGAAAACTAATTTTACTTATCTAGCTATGATGTAAGCGCAAAAATAAAAAATTCTTGTGAAATATCAAGTTATTCGTGAAAATTGTACTTCTATAATGGAGACAAAAGTTTTTTTTTCAGGTAATATCACAAACATCACGAAATAGAAGAACACCTTTCAATAAAGTTATGTTCATTAAATCCTTACCAACATGGACGTGTGCAGACACACATCAACAAATTACAATAGAACTATTCTAATTCAAATAAAGGAACATCAAGAAACGATGAAAATTATAAGAACCCAAGTTATTTGATACTAAAATTAAATGTTACCATATTACACAAACAAAGACAAAAGCCTCTAAACTATATGCGACAACGCCCACATTGTGCACGTCACAACTAAGTTCATAACCTAGATACTCAAAGAAAATAACACTTAAGTTAACTGCAATGGTAAAAACACTGTGCATAGTACAGAAACAACAACAAAAGGCACATACTTCAGCTACATAATAAAATTAAAGAACCACTAACCTAACCTGTTGACAGATTCCAAATGAACATGATAAAAAACGTCAACAAAAAACTTCAAGTGAACTATCATAAAGATAAATTATCTAAACACAACACTGTGCCACATAGCACTAAAACAAACGTACAAAATAGTGGCAAACATTAGAACAGAGAAAAGTTGTTACAAAAATCGATGAACCTGAAAATAAATAAACACAAAATGTACTTTGCCTACTTTCATATCGTCACGCGCCAATCCACAATGTACCACAGCCAGGGGCGATGGGGAGGGCATTCATCCAAAGATACTTGGAGGACAACCTAACTTCACATCCAAGTGCCAGTGATTCCGTATGCCGTCTGTTTATCTGATCATGTACCTTGCGAAACACGACGTAACAGCATGACCCACTCCTCTTACATCTGTTCGTCAGCTCCGCCACCTGTGCCTATCACCAACCAGATTATCTCTGAACAAAACTGCTCAGTTAACCTTTGTCAGTAAACTTTCAATATTACTATGACCTGAGCTGTGGATCACCGATAAAGTAGGCGAGTTCATCGTGCTCTACTTTTTCACTTGGTCATCACAATCGTATTGCCTGAGAGATCATTTCTTCCTTTGTCGAACCATTCACAATGGCGCCTGTCTCAGTCCTTCTTTACTTTATGCCTACTTAGTGATCCACAGAGTAAATAATTGTTCGTAGGTACCTTAGTCTTGGCAGCAATCGTATCTCGTAAACAGTTCCTTTCTCTCCTTCTTCACGACAGAGCAGTTTGAAACACATCATCATTCATCAGTCCCATAATGTCTCGACGACAACTATAATGATGACAGCGAGGGCTACCGGAGACCAGGGTGGCAGTCATCCGGTCGTCATTCCCCGCTGCATATAGGTGCATCAGCGCCATAGTCCGCTGCTTCACCTCATGGGTTACCCAACGTAAGACGAGCGGTGTTCGCCGATGCTTGCCGTGGGGGTGTGTCTGATGACACAGCTGTTGACTGGCGCGCCATGGCCAGCCCGCTCAGCTGGGCGAGTGACGTCAGCAGCGGCTACCACTGTGATGCCGGCTGTGGGGCGTGTCTGATGACGCAGCTGTCAGCTAGTGCGGCGTGGCCCCCTGAGACTGGCCGTAGGCTCAGCTGGGGTGAGTGACGTCAGCAGAGGCTCCCCCTCCAACTTTCCCTGTCACGCGAGGAGGGCTCGTAGCTGCCCTCAGCTGATCGCTTCGCCGTCTCCGTCCCGCCGGGTGGTGGGAGAGTGCGACAGAGACAGGGCCAGGAGGGAGCGAGACATGCGCCAGCTCCAGGTAGGTAGTTCAGTTATGTCTCTCCCTCTCCACGCAGCCCCAGCCACTCTCCGTCCGCTTCACCACTCGGAGCGACTTGCACACAAACACATTTTTGTAAATAAGATTTTACAAAGTACAACTTTCTCATTGCTCATCACAACTTAACAACAGCGTTTTATTTACAGTAAAATTAAAAGTATTCCTATTACGAAAATTATATCAACCCTCATTTTATAGAATTGGAGGTGACAAAAACGATGATATCCAGATAAAAAAAATCAAACTGTTACAAACTACAATTGCAGTCCTGTGGACCACCTCATAAGTTTACAATAAAATTGAGGTACCAGTTAGAGCCTAAACAGATATTAAAGCTAAACCTTTTTACAACAATTTGACATCCACCGATTTATCTCACAGCTTTTACAATTAAATTGAGGAGCCCGTTAGACTTAAGTTATCTAGGCCTATTTTCTAAACACACGTTTGCCTGATCAGGGTTGATGACTGAGTCATCAACCGAAGAAGGTACTGAAGTTTCATAGGAATGGAATGGGATTGTGGTTGTCCCTCATCCTACACCGCAACCGCTAATCACTACATTGATACCGTTTCCACATTTTATTTACAATCATGAAAGAAATTAGGCTGCTTAGTTAAATTGTTCCACTAACTATTTCCAGTCCTTACACCAAAATTTACAAGAAGAGTAACCCTCTACCAATGAAATCAAATTACAAAACATGAGAAATCTGTTCTAACCCCTCAGAACACAACACACCAAAATAGTACAACATTACATCCATTGCTACTGGCAACACAACTGTCAGTCGTTAAATGCTTCTCCTTCCCCCCCCCCTTTTTTTTTCGAACTGCGTCTAGATAATTCTTTCACTGCTTCTTGCCATTCAATCTGCAAACACGACTTCTTTCCACCTTACCAAACATTGCCTGGTTGTCATTCTTTAATCTCTCTTTACTTGTACTAAATTGGTACCACCTACAAAATGACGTGAGAACCTGCTAACAAAAGAGATTCACTTACATCAACATGTACACCACATGGTTTCAAATTTCAGGACACACACCAAAGAAACTATATTAATAAAACATTACAGGTAAGATCATCTTAAGTACTCCCTGTTCATCTTGCAATGACGTACAAATCTCCGCAGCCTCCTCACTGCTTTTCATCGACTGAGTCACGCATCCTTTTGCACTCATGGCTTCTCCTAGTCCTCGCGGGTACTACCTCTGATACTCACTCTCTCTCACTCTGGAAACTTCAAGAATTAAACCCCAGGCCCCCAAGGCCCACAAATCAGCGCTCTTTCTGGCGCCACATTCTTATCTCCTGAAACACATGAAATTATTAGACGTAAATCACGGACAAATAGGCAATATTCGCGCTAACTCCTACACGAAACTTAAACTTCATTCCTGTACATATTAACCAGAAACCTTCGAGTATGACCTTGTCTCGTCCCCGCACATCTAAAGGATCAATCCCTACCGTCAACAACTACATAAACAGTCTACATGAAAATTCTTAACATAAATGTTGTGACTTCGCAAGGCAGCCAAGCCACTATGATTGGTAGCCAAAAGGCACGCGTTAAGCTCACGCAGGCTGGCGTGAGGTCTGGAACATTTAAGGAAGTTAGACTTCAGCAAAAAAGGTCGTAGCTGTTGGAATACTTAACTTTAATCCATAATTGGTGAACATCGGTCTGACGGTACATGCATCACAAGATAAATAGCAAATGATAATGGCGCCTTGCTAGGTCGTAGCACATGACGTAGCTGAAGGCTATGCTAACTATCGTCTCGGCAAATGAGAGCGTAATTTGTCAGTGAACCATCGCTAGCAAAGTCGGCTGTACAACTGGGGCGAGTGCTAGTACGTCTCTCTAAACCTGCCGTGTGGCGGCGCTCGGTCTGCAATCACTGATAGTGGCGACACGCGGGTCCGACGTATACTAACGGACCGCGGCCGATTTAAAGGCTACCACCTAGCAAGTGTGGTGTCTGGCGGTGACACCACAATAAACATATTCAATACGTCATCCGTGAAAAACAAGGGGCTACTTCCACCAGGATAATTATTCACGGAAAAGTTTTAAATTAGATATATGGCGTAATCCGCGACTCTTCCTAGATCTCAGGGTCTCTATCTCATAGCTGTTCTCATGAACCTTCCTCTTAACGTGGTATGGCCCAACATTAGCATTAAAGAATTTGCTAGCTAGAAACTTGTGTTCCTTGGACAATCGATGTACTTTTAGAAGAACCTTGTCACCAGGTTTTAACATCAGATGCCGTACATTCCCTTTCTGCCTCCTTCGGCGGCTCAGCGCTTCCCTCTGAAATGCGCGTCTACTTTTATAGCATCATCGAATTCCATCCTAATTTCTTCGTCACCAATTTTTATGATGGCAGATCCACGTTGCAGATCCAAGGTGGCTTGGTACCGGCCGAGAAAATCAATCCCTAATATGGCCTCAACCGTCATTCTTTCTACAACCAAGAACACAACACTAATAGTTTTCTCTTTGTACACACACTCAACTTGACTTTGCTTTTTCACTTCGATGCTTTTCCCAGGCACAGCACCTCGCACCTTCGTACGATGTAGTGGCGACGTCGGCCACTTCACATCTCCCCCACAACAATTAAATACGTCTTCCCTTATAACAGACGCTTGACTCCCTGAGTCTAAGATACAAGGAATTATTGCGTTATTTACATCCACGCTGACAATTGGTAATTTAAATCCCGAAAACTCTTCCGGTTCTTCCAAAAGAACTTCCCTCATTTCACCATAATCTATGTACAAATCTAACTTATTATCCCCTTTATCATCAGACTCAGGAGCCGCGCTTGCCTGTCAAATTGTTTCGCTCGCCACTACTGCCGCATCGTTCTCCCTAATATCCTGTCGTGGATCTGCTGGCCTTATTTCGACATCAGGAGAGTCCGAGTAGCCAGTATGGCTCGCTCCATTATCATAATAGTTCCGCCTCCGTTGATTTCGTCCCCGGTTATTTGAAGGACGAAACCTCTCCCACGTCCGTTACCATTTTGCGGGTATGACACATAATGTACGTTCCTGTACCTTTGCTGATAGCCGTTATGCTCATGGCGTTCGTGCTAATTTCTCTGCACTTCTTCCACTTGGTTCGGCACACTTTCTTCCCTTAATTCTGGTAACAATTTCTGGAAGGCAGCCACCTCATGCATGCTCCTTCCCGCGATTGTTATCTCCCTACGTAGTCTATACGGTAGTTTCGTCAGGCATATTCTGACCAACTCCGCGTCTCCATACGGCGCATCCAGGTATTGGTTATCTTTGACCATCTTCTCAGTATGGTTCTGGCAATTTTCTTTCATTAAAGTGTTCAATTTTATCCTATCCTGTATGCTCTTCGACCAGAACTCATTCAGAAAAGCTTTACAAAAATCTTGATACGTCACACAGTCTCTTATCGTTAATTGCATCTTGGCATTTGCTTCGTCACGAAGGTGAGTGCATACAAAGCATATCTTCATTTTATCACCCCACGAAGTCGGCATCGTATCTTGAAATTACCCCAACCACACACGCGGGTGTTGTGGATTACTCGAATCAGGATATACCGAATAATTTAGTACCGACACAAAGTGCCTGCGGCATTCCTCCTCATCTCGATCGACTTCTCGTGAACGGGCTCCCACGGTGGGGCCTGCTGCTGGCTCTCTTATTTCGCAAAGACTTTCCTCCAATTCTATTATCTCCTCCGATTCAGTGCGGCGTCGCCTATGCGCGCCCATTGAATCATCGGCATTCATCGAATTTGCCTCTTCATTTCGCTGTACCGTCTCATCTCACAACAGTTTCGCTATCGCCTCCCTGTTCTGGCGATTGATACCTTCTTGTGCCTGACGGAAACTCATTAACGACTGCACTTCCTCACTATCTTTTTCTACATTATGCGCCTGTAGCGCATCTAGTCGCTTACCAAATTCGTTAATTTTCTTTTCGACACTAGTCGTCGCTACAACGCCCTCTGCAATCACGCCTTCTATGCGTTCGTCCACTGCCTCGAATCTTTCGTTAACTGTCCTTTCATTCCCCTCGACCCTCTCTTGTAGTGAATCTACTATAATTTTTTGTTCCTGAAATTGACTATTAAGTTCTTCCCTTAAATCGTCAAACCGCTTGCCTATCTCTTCGAGCCTCTGTCGTATTTCTTCAAATCTCTGGCCAGACTTCTTATCTATCTCTTATAACCTCTGTCCTATTTCTTTCAGAAGAACGCTCATCCAAGCTGGCACATCACTGACAAGAGCCTCACTTGGAACATCACGGTTTGTTGCTTCTGAGCCTGGCGAGGCGCGTCCCCCTGTCTCGCGCTCTTCGGCAGCGGCTTCGCCTAACGGTAAACTCGACCGACGCCTCTGAGGCCATTGTCCACCCTCCCCAGCACAAACCGCATCGCTGCCAGCGTTGGGACAACGACCTGCGCTCAGGGAGGGAAAGTCGCCACTGGCGGCCATTTCCTGTTCGCCTACATCACGTAACTCGACTAAATTTTCTGCCTCCATGTTCGCGTTACTCTTTGCCCGTGACCTAGTTATTACGCTCATTACCTTATAGCAACCACAAAATTAGCAACCAAAACTTGCTCTACCTCTCCAATATCTCACCTACAACTTTCACAAAATCAATGACAAATAAAAATCGACAGTATTGAAAATATCTACTCACTTACTTCGGACAATAGACACGAAGCCCACGCCTACTACAGTAGTACAAGTTTATATGCCAACTAGCTCTGCAGATGACGAAGAAATTGAAGAAATGTATGATGATATAAAAGAAATTACTCAGATAGTGAAGGGAGACGAAAATTTAATAGTCATGGGTGACTGGAATTCGAGTGTAGGAAAAGGGAGAGAAGGAAACGTAGTAGGTGAATATGGATTGGGGCTAAGAAATGAAAGAGGAAGCCGCCTGGTAGAATTTTGCACAGAGCACAACTTAATTATAGCTAACACTTGGTTTAAGAATCATGATAGAAGGTTGTATACATGGAAGAACCCTGGAGATACTAAAAGGTATCAGATAGATTATATAATGGTAAGACAGAGATTTAGGAACCAGGTTTTAAATTGTAAGACATTTCCAGGGGCAGATGTGGACTCTGACCACAATCTATTGGTTATGACCTGTAGATTAAAACTGAAGAAACTGCAAAAAGGTGGGAATTTAAGGAGATGGGACCTGGATAAACTGAAAGAACCAGAGGTTGTACAGAGTTTTAGGGAGAGCATAAAGGAACAATTGACAGGAATGGGGCAAAGAAATACAGTAGAAGAAGAATGGGTAGCTTTGAGGGATGAAGTAGTGAAGGCAGCAGAGGATCAAGTAGGTAAAAAGACCAGGGCTCTTAGAAATCCTTGGGTAACAGAAGAAATATTGAATTTAATTGATGAAAGGAGAAAATATAAAAATGCAGTTAATGAAGCAGGCAAAAAGGAATACAAACGTCTCAAAAATGAGATCGACAGGAAGTGCAGAATGGCTAAGCAGGGATGGCTAGAGGACAAATGTAAGGATGTAGAGGCTTATTTCACTAGGGGTAAGATAGGTACTGCCTACAGGAAAATTAAAGAGACCTTTGGAGATAAGAGAACCACTTGTATGAACATCAAGAGCTCAGATGGAAACCCAGTTCAAAGCAAAGAAGGGAAAGCAGAAAGGTGGAAGGAGTATATAGAGGGTCTATACAAGGGCGATGTACTTGAGGACAATATTATGGAAATGGAAGAGGATGTAGATGAAGATGAAATGGGAGATACGATACTGCGTGAAGAGTTTGACAGAGCACTGAAAGACCTGAGTCGAAACAAGGCCTCCGGAGTAGACAACATTCCATTGGAACTACTGACGGCCTTGGGAGAGCCATTCCTGACAAAACTCTACCATCTGGTGAGCAAGATGTATGAAACAGGCGAAATACCCTCAGACTTCAAGAAGAATATAATAATTCCAATCCCAAAGAAAGCAGGTGTTGACAGATGTGAAAATTACCGAACTATCAGTTTAATAAGTCACAGCTGCAAAATACTAACACGAATTCTTTACAGACGAATGGAAAAACTAGTAGAAGCCGACCTCGGGGAAGATCAGTTCGGATTCCGTAGAAATACTGGAACACGTGAGGTAATACTGACCTTACGACTTATCTTAGAAAATAGATTAAGGAAAGGCAAACCTACGTTTCTAGCATTTGTAGACTTGGAGAAAGCTTTTGACAATGTTGACTGGAATACTCTCTTTCAAATTCTAAAGGTGGCAGGGGTAAAATACAGGGAGCGAAAGGCTATTTACAATTTGTACAGAAACCAGATGGCAGTTATAAGAGTCGAGGGACATGAAAGGGAAGCAGTGGTTGGGAAGGGGGTAAGACAGGGTTGTAGCCTCTCCCCGATGTTATTCAATCTGTATATCGAGCAAGCAGTAAAGGAAACAAAAGAGAAATTCGGAGTAGGTATTAAAATCCATGGAGAAGAAATAAAAACCTTGAGGTTTGCCGATGATATTGTAATTCTGTCAGAGACAGCAAAGGACCTGGAAGTGCAGTTGAACGGAATGGACAGTGTCTTGAAAGGAGGATATAAGATGAACATCAACAAAAGCAAAACTAGGATAATGGAATGTAGTCGAATGAAGTCGGGTGATGCTGAGGGAATTAGATTAGGAAATGAGACACTTAAAGTAGTAAAGGAGTTTTGCTATTTGGGGAGCAAAATAACTGATGATGGTCGAAGTAGAGAGGATATAAAATGTAGACTGGCAATGGCAAGGAAAGCGTTTCTGAAGAAGAGAAATTTGTTAACATCGAGTATAGATTTAAGTGTCAGGAAGTCATTTCTGAAGGTATTTGTATGGAGTGTAGCCATGTATGGAAGTGAAACATGGACGGTAAATAGTTTGGACAAGAAGAGAATAGAAGCTTTCGAAATGTGGTGCTACAGAAGAATGCAGAAGATTAGATGGGTAGATCGCATAACTAATGAAGAAGTATTGAATAGGATTGGGGAGAAGAGAAGTTAGTGGCACAACTTGACCAGAAGAAGGGATCGGTTAGTAGGACATGTTCTGAGGCATCAAGGGATCACCAATTTAGTACTGGAGGGCAGCGTGGAGGGTAAAAATCGTAGGGGGAGACCAAGAGATGAATACATTAAGCAGATTCAGAAGGATGTAGGTTGCAGTAGGTACTGGGAGATGAAGAAGCTTGCACAGGATAGAGTAGCATGGAGAGCTGCATCAAACCAGTCTCAGGACTGAAGACCACAACAACAACAACTTCGGACAACGCTGAGTACGAGCAAAACAACGCTGATCAATCTTCAACAAAGCAACATAGAACAGTTCCTAAAAATAAAATGATTAATTATGCTAATCTACACGAATTCCTGGAAAAAGAAGGATAATTATTTTATCTGGCTGTTTTACAGAAGTGCCTAGGATTCGGCGATTAAATAATCTATCCTGGCAGGATTCGCCAGGTGAAAGTTTACCGTCTTACCTACTTGCCTAGGGACGCCAGATGAAAGTTAATGTCGTCAAGCCCTGAATCAAAATTGCGCAACGGATAACTGGGGAGAGGAGCTTGAGAGCGCTACCTAGAGAGCGTGCCCTTTCTGTACGATACTAGGCAAGGGGCTGGAGGGCTCACACGCTGATGTGTGGGTCCCTGCATTCTATAGATTTTATTTTCAATAAGTTCCCTTAACTTGACTTCTTGGTGATTTTTAAGCTATGTTAAAGATCGATGACAGTTGATTTCCTATTTATTTTAAACATCATCACTCGACTTTACAGCTATAGCAGCAATTGTTTCAGTTTACAGATATTACAATTTTACAATTTATAGCTCGGGTATATTATATAGTAATCTGCACGCACATTTCTACGGCAAGACGGAATTGCGTTGGCCAAATGTATACCACCAAAGTCTCCCTATATTTTACATAGGACATTCACTATGTGAGGAGGATAACGGGCAAACTGGGGACCAGATGCTTTAACACAGGGGGTCAAATTTCCGGAATTAAACGAGCACATTCATTACCTGGAAATAAAAGTATTAGTACAAATATTCAAATACCTCTCTTCCATGCGTGAACATCGAGACAGACGCACTGAGGGCACGTCTGCTCACTTACCCGTCTTCTGTAACACTCCTTAGAATATGGCGGGCACCCGGAGGTCTTCCTGGGCCCTGTGGAGGGGGTGGTCGAACCACTGGGCCGTGATCAACCTCTCCACCCCAAATCTTGTGACACTGCAGAGTCTTTGACTTTTACCTGCCTGTGCTGTCTCTCTGATCCCCTAGCCTGGAGTAAGGTTGGCACTACTATACTACAGAACTACTTACCAACAAAGATTTGGCCACGCTTTATGGAAAGGTGTGAGGAGGATTAGGAAAGTTCATGTGCAGATTCACATCCACGTACAAGAAATGCATAATACACGACACATATAAATACGTTTTATGAAACCTGACACATTTCTTTCCACCCGTCCACATGGGTTCTGTTGCACCCGCGGCCGGCCGCGTCGTGTAATAAAATTGGCTGCAGATCCGCCTCTGTTTCTATTTCCCGGTGCGAGCGAGCAACGAAACCTGCTGCTTATAGAGCGGAAACTACTGTACCGTTTCACAAGATTCAAAGATCTGGAAGGAACCATCAGTGACGCCGATTTGGATTCTCTTCATAATTTAGTTACTAAACAGTGAGGAATAGGTTAGGTAATATACGTTATATGTACACATCTCAAAGTGAAGAACTTATGATGGAAGAGACTTGCGTATTGCCCGTATCTGCAGTGTTGTTACTGTGTTAATGAACATAATTTAGGTTTCTTTTCTTCTGAACCTTAAATGAATTGACACCTGCGTTGCATCGAACAATTATTTAACTATTTGTCCTCTTGCTTCCACCAACGTGTTCAGTTTTATCTTGGTAGTTGTGCAATTCCGTGTGTATATGGCACAAGACTGCATGTAGATACAGTCGATTCCGTAGTTCAAAGTGTTTAATATCTTCTTGTTTCGTGAGGTGTGGGGCAAAGCTGATTTACAATTATTACTTTTTATTCCACTGAAATACGATTTCCTCATGATCAATCTAATTTAAATGTTTCATTCGTTTGAACTTTTTGAGTTAAACCCAATTGCATACCTTAAATATACACTCCTGGAAATTAAAATAAGATCACCGTGAATTCATTGTCCCAGGAAGGGGAAACTTTATTGACACATTCCTGGGGTCAGATACATCACATGATCACACTGACAGAACCACAGGCACATAGACACAGGCAACAGAGCATGCACAATGTCGGCACTAGTACAGTGTATATCCACCTTTCGCAGCAATGCAGGTTGCTATTCTCCCATGGAGACGATCGTAGAGATGCTGGATGTAGTCCTGTGGAACGGCTTGCCATGCCATTTCCACCTGGCGCCTCAGTTGGACCAGCGTTCGTGCTGGACGTGCAGACCGCGTGAGACGACGCTTCATCCAGCCCCAAACATGCTCAATGGGGGACAGATCCGGAGATCTTGCTGGCCAGGGTAGTTGACTTACACCTTCTAGAGCACGTTGGGTGGCACGGGATACATGCGGACGTGCATTGTCCTGTTGGAACAGCAAGTTCCCTTGCCGGTCTAGGAATGGTAGAACGATGGGTTCGATGACGGTTTGGATGTACCGTGCACTATTCAGTGTCCCCTCGACGATCACCAGTGGTGTACGGCCAGTGTAGGAGATCGCTCCCCACACCATGATGCCGGGTGTTGGCCCTGTGTGCCTCGGTCGTATGCAGTCCTGATTGTGGCGCTCACCTGCACGGCGCCAAACACGCATACGACCATCATTGGCACCAAGGCAGAAGCGACTCTCATCGCTGAAGACGACACGTCTCCATTCGTCCCTCCATTCACGCCTGTCGCGACACCACTGGAGGCGGGCTGCACGATGTTGGGGCGTGAGCGGAAGACGGCCTAACGGTGTGCGGGCCCAGCTTCATGGAGACGGTTGCGAATGGTCCTCGCCGATACCCCAGGAGCAGCAGTGTCCCTAATTTGCTGGGAAGTGGCGGTGCGGTCCCCTACGGCACTGCGGTCCGGTCCCAGGTCGACGGGCACGTGCACCTTCCGCCGACCACTGGCGACAACATCGATGTATTGTGGAGACCTCACGCCCCACGTGTTGAGCAACTCGGCGGTACGTCCACCCGGCCTCCCGCATGCCCACTATACGCCCTCGCTCAAAGTCCGTCAACTGCACATACGGTTCACGTCCACGCTGTCGCGGCATGCTACCAGTGTTAAAGACTGCGATGGAGCTCTGTATGCCACGGCAAACTGGCTGACACTGACGGCGGCGGTGCACAAATGCTGCGCAGCTAGCGTCATTCGACGGCCAACACCGCGGTTCCTGGTGTGTCCGCTGTGCCGTGCGTGTGATCATTGCTTGTACAGCCCTCTCGCAGTGTCCGGAGCAAGTATGGTGGGTCTGACACACCGGTGTCAATGTGTTCTTTTTTCCATTTCCAGGAGTGCACGTCAGAAAAGTATTTTCTACATTAGCTGTCGTGTGGTAGTGGCATTTTATTCTTCTTCAAACATTGTTTGAGAGCTTTAACTCAGAACAGGTTTTCTTCATGCATGTAATCAATAAACTGCATGTGCATCTTCTGACTGTTATAGATAACATCAGAGAATTCGCATATATCGTTGATGATTAATTTCGTTTTCATGTTTACTATTGTTTCAACAACACTAAAGGAAACCTTACGAAAATTGTGCACTGTATTATAAGAAATGAAATAAAACTACCCACGATAACCTTACGACGAAAGTCTGTTTTAATAAAACTGAGTATCTGTACACAAGCATGCCTCTATCGACACGAATTAGTAAAATACTACTCACTTAGATTTTGATTGGGGCTGTGTTTAATTGGTATGCTGTGTCATACTCAAGAGGAATGCAAATGTGGCATTTCATAAATATAGTTATGTATTTCTAGAAACCCAAAATTTGCTTGTCAGCAGCGGAAAGAGGCGTTACCTGTTGTGCAGCATTGTAAGTGTTTCACCATTGCACTATGAGCCGAAAGTATTTTCTTGCGATTTCCTTACTGATGTTTGATCTGATTGCTTGTAGCTCTTTCACAGAAGGGGTACAAACATTGAAGTCAGTGAGACTGGAACTGCGAACCATAACAGACGCCTTTTCACAGGTCAGCACGTTACCACAGAGCTGGCGAAGTCGTATGTGTCTTAGCTTCCTCTTACGAGGCCAATAGTGGCTAGAACTCATAAACCGCTATTTAAAGGAAGAGATTAGTTACGATTTCCACCTGCAACGACTTTCCTGGGCTGAAAAACGTAAGTTTGCAATCTTTTGTTACACCTGAAGCGATAATAACTGAGATTATTCAATGGAAATGACAGGTAAAATCAAGTGGACTTTGAGGCTTAATTCCGTGCACACAAGGAAATAACACGTCGATCACAGAGTTGCCAAACATACGTTGCCTTGTCGCCAAATCTCAGTTACGGCACCAGCAGGAACAAGACGAACCGATGTGATCCTACAGCGGGCTGGGAAGTGACCATAGCTGGTGTCTCCAAGTCGCAGCTGCTACGGCCAGGAATACGTAATGCATCTGATTCGCATTTCTGTAACTAGGTTTAGGAACTGGAGCGTAGTTACTAATAATACTCAGAATTGACTGCAAACTAAGCATCATAAATCAGTAACTCTCATAGTTGTTTTTATATTTCTTTCGCAAGTGTACTCAAAACTAAGAAACTCATTCACAGGCGTTTTCGTTCCTCGCCGATAGTTGAGCACAACAAACAAATAAAAATAAAAAAGAATGTGTGTGTGTGTGTGTGTGTGTGTGTGTGTGTGTGTGTGTGTGTGTGTGTGAGAGAGAGAGAGAGAGAGAGATAGAGATAATTAAAAAAGAATGAGAGAGAGTCAGAGTGTGTGTAAACAATTGTTGCAAAGAAATTGAATCATGCTATGTAAAGAAATCTTTCATTTGAAATGACACGTTCCACGTCAATACGAAATGTCGAATTCATGATCTATTTCTTTTATAAGTTTGAAACATGCCCGCAATTTAAATTGTAGACAAAATATATAAAAAGAACGCTCAAATGTAAAAAACAAATGTGCGTATTACACTAAAGCTCCAAAGAAACTGGTATAGGGATGCGTATTCAAATACACGCCTATATAAGACAAGCAGTGTCTGGTTCAGTTGATAAATCGGTTACTGCTGTTACAATGGCAGGTTATCAAGATTTAAGTCCGTTTGAACGTGGTGTTATAGTCGGCGCACGAGCAATAGGGCACAGTATCTCCGAGGTAGCGATGAAGTGAGGATTTTCCTGTACGACAGTTTCACGAGTGTACCGTGAATATCACGAATCCGATGAAACATCAAACCTGCGACATCACTGCGGCCGAAAAAAGATCCTGCGAGAACGGGACCAACGACGAGTGAAGAGAATCGTTCAATATGACAGAAGTGCAGCCCTTCCGCAAATTGCTGCAGATTTCAATGCTGGGCCATCAACAAGTGTCAGCGTGCGAACCATTCAATGAAACATCATCGATATGGACTTTCGGAGTCGAAGGCCCACTCGCGAATCCTTGATGACTTCACGACACGAAGCTTTACGCCTAGCCTGGGTCCGTCAACACAGACATTGGACTGTTGATGACTGGAAACATGTTGCCTGGTGGGATGAGTCTCGTTTCAAACTGTATCGAGCGGATGGGCGTGTACGGGTACGGAGGGAACCTCATGAATCCATGGACTCTGTATGTCAGCAGGGGACTGTTCAGACTGATGGAGGCTCTGTAATGGAGTGAGGCGTGTGCAGTTGGAGTGATATGAGACCCCTGATACGTCTAGATACGACTCCGAAAGGTGACGCATACGAAAGCATCCTGTCTGATCACCTACATCCATTCATGTCCATTGTGCATTCCGACAGACTTGGGCAATTCCAGCAGAACAATACGACATCCTACATGTCCAGAATTGCTACATAGTGGCTCCAGGAACACTCGTCTGAGTTTAAACACATACGCTGGCCACCAAACTCCCCAGACGTGAACATTATTGAGCGTATCTGGGATACCTTGCAACGTGCTGTTCAGAAGAGATCCCCTCGTACTCTTGAGGATTGATGGATAGCTCTGCAGTATTCATGGTGTCAGTTCCCTCTAGCGCTAGTTCAGACATTAGTCGAGTCTATTCCACGCCGTGTTGCTGCACTTCTGCGTGTTCGCGGGGGCCCGACATGATATTAGGCAGGTGTACCAGATTTTTTGGCTCTTCATTGTATATGTTCCTTCCATCCGAGTTCAGCGGCCATTAACACAATCCATCCTACAACTATCTTCGCGAGTCGTCGTGTAGGTATCCTTCTACCCGTTTTTGCGAGAAGCTCTCGAAATCTATGTCCGACGCTGAAGCAGTATCAGAGCCGTCAGGCCGGTCGGGGAGGCCGAGCGGTTCTAGGCGCTACAGTCTGGAGCCGCGCGGCCACTACGGTCGCAGGTTCGAATCCTGCCTCGGGCATGGATGTGTGTGATGTCCTTAGGTTAGTTACGTTTAAGTAGTTCTAAGTTCTAGGGGACTGATGACCTCAGCAGTTAAGTCCCATAGTGCTCAGAGCCATTTGAATCAGAGCCGTTGGGTTCTCCGTAAAATGGAATTCTACTTTCTGTGATTCTAAGTAATGAAGTGGGAAGTTATATTACTTGGAATTACGTTCAAGAGGGATGTCATTATGAATTATTTATTTACTAAACAGCATAAAGTGATAAAATCTACACAATTACTGTTGATTAACTGAAAACCAACAAATTTTTGAGAGTTGATCTTACGACACAACTAAATCGGAAGGAATCCTGTCGGCGACTGACGTCTATGGTGCGCATCCTATACGTCGTAATAACACTCGTGATATTTCATAGCCGTTCGTACATTTTCGTTAGGGCGAACGTTATTCACTTATTTATTAAGATGGTCGATTTCTGGTGTTGTTAGATCGTTGTAAGAAAGATCTTATGATCTATACACTTCTCCTAATATATGTATTGGAAATAGTTACTCCTATTAGCAAACGTTTATTGAGCAACACTACTTGCTTCGCGCCAGAATGCGTACGTCGTTGCTAACATACCGGGCGTTCTCGTGTTTATACTATGCCCATCGTAAGAATAAACCTGAAACATTAGGTCTAGCGTTAGCGTCTTTGATTAGTAATCAGAACGTCCTCGGTCCCGGGTCCGAACCCCGCCACGGTTTATACTTTGAACAAAAATCAGCAATGGTGGCCGAAGACTTCCGGTATAAAATGTCACCCTCAGTCAGGCAACGGCCATGTCAAAGAGGGAGGAGCGGCGTGTTGTAACGGCAACCGAAACAGTCGCGGGGTTAGAGTGACGGGAAACGCAGCGGGACCCGTGGAGCGGCCCGCGAACAACATCACAACGGAGAGGACGGACACGACCAACGAAGGACAGATCGAACAACAAGAACGAGACAACAGAGACAAGAAAACCTAACTAGACAACCACGTCCACTCGTAAACAAAACACAAAAGTAAATACGCTGTCTAAGGCGAGGCGTACGCAATGTTAGACTGGCTGGCTGAGCGAGAGGCAGCAACGCCACCTAGAAACAAAGCCTACGCACACAATTCTGTGAGAGCTGTGACGTCAGCGTTCTGCGGCTGAGCACTGCTATCTGTGGTTGAAGCAGTGTTTGGAATCGTGGTCACGGCATGGGTTTATTTTCGTAGCAGTTTTTGAAAGCATGGCTTTGTTTTCGTATCATTTTTGGCGGAAATCTTGTTCTCACTGTTATATACGATTCGAAGTGTTATTGAGCATCTGATCAAAATGCCACGAAAGTGCTGTATGCCCTATTGTAGGGGAAACTACGACAACGGTCCAAAAGTTAGCGTCTCTTCATTCCTTAAGATTGAAATGCATCGCTGCAGTTCATAGGAAAGACTGGGAACCCAGTAAACAGTCCGTTCTAAGTATCTGTAATTTAACTTTATTTCTATATGGTTACTCTTTTTAATACTGTTGTTACAGAACTGAAAATTCAAATCAATAGCCTAACTATAAAGAAGCATTATACTTTTAAGCTCACTTTATATAGTCCTCAGTTAGATTTAATTTGTCAGTTTACTTTCTGCCTTTACGTTAACAGTAAAATATATGCTTCTTTTCATATATGTGAACTGCATTTCAATGCAGACGACATTGAGAAAATTACCAGTGCTTACGACCCAAAAACTGGCAAACTCCTTAAAGAAAGGTTTGTGAAAATTTATCGTAAAGAATACTTGTAATCAGTTTACAGATTAATGTACAGGTTCCTGAATTTTCTTACGATATTGTTAGATATCTAACACAGACAAGTACATCATGAAAAATTGCTATACGAATCTCATGTTTATCTCTCTCCATTTGCAGATTCTGTACCATCAAAGTTGTCAGGATGCCCTACGTATTTATCTTCAAAACAAGCACCAGCTCTAGAAGATCCAGAGAGTCGTCGTGAACCTTTGGAGAACTGTGTAAGCATCCACTTGAGCACGAACAACTGCTACAATTCCGCACTGCATTGATAATGACCTGACACAGGTCGAAATCTGATCTGCGTTGTGACTATAAATGTCATATTAAAGCAACTTAATTTCACGACTGATTGTTGCTCTATTTAACTACTTATTTCTTAGTTTCCATTGTTTAAAAGGTCACACTTTTGAATATATCATACATTGTATATTGACTTTCAGTGCAAATATTTTATTAAAAATTTGATGTCCTCCATCAATCATACCTGGTAAGGATCCCATACCGCGCAGCAATATTCCAACAGAGGACGGACAAGTGTAATGTAGGGTGTCTCTTTAGTGGGTTTGTCACATCTTCTAAGTGTTCTGCCAACAAAGCGCAGTCTTTGTTTCGCCTTCCGCACAACATTATCTATGTGGCCTCTCCAATTCAAATTGCTCGTAATTGTAATTCCCAGGTATTTATCGAATTGACAGCCCTAAGATTTGTGCGATTTATCGTATACCCAAAGTTTATCGGATTTCTTTTAGTACCCATGTGGATGACCTCGCACTTTTCTTTGTTTAGTGTCAATTGCCACTTTTCGCACCATACAGAAATTCTCACTAGATCATTTTGTAATTGGAATTGATCGTCTGATGTTTTGCTGGACGGTAAATTACAGCGCCATCTGTAAATAATCTGAGGGGGCTGCTCAGATTATCACCTAAATCATCTATATAAATCAGAAACAGCAGAGGGCCCATGACACTACCTTGCGGAACGCCAGATATCACTTCTGTTCTGCTCGATTATTTATCGTCTATCACTACGAACTGTGACCTCCTGAGAGGAAATCACTAATTCAGTCACACAACCAAGACGATACTCCATATGCACGCAATTTGATTAATAGTCACCTGTGAGGAACGGTATCAAAAGCCTTCTGAAATCTAGGAATATGGGGGAAGAATCAGCAATGATCCACGGCATGATGCGAAAGGCAATGGAAACCACTGCATTAAAATACATAAAGTGTGTGCAAAGTATATGTGGCCTATAATTGGAAAAAAATGTCATGCTGATCTCTCCATTGCATCTCTGGTTGTGGATTGCCAAGGGAGAGGTGACAATGAGAAAAAGGCAGCGTAACCAACGAAAAGATAACGTTCTTCGACTCACGGCGTGGAATGTCAGAAATTTCAACGTGGTAAGGAGGCTAGGAATCTGAAAAGGGAAATGCTAAGGCTCAATCTAGATACACACAGCGGGGTCACTGAATTTAAATGGGAAGGAGTTCTGGTCAGATGAGTAAGGGTAACATCAACAGCAATAGAAAATGGTATGACGAGGGTAGGATTCGTTATGAAAAGAGAGGTAGGGCAGAGAGTGAATTACTGTGAACAGCTCAGTGATAGGGTTGTTCTAATGAGGATCAATCGCAAACCAACATCGAAAACGATATATCAATTATACATGCCGACATCAAAAGTCGAAGATGAAGACACAGAGAAAGTTTACTGAAGGAGTAATTCAGTACATAAAGGGAGATGAAAATTTAAGAGTAATGTAGGATCTGAATAAGGTTTTAGCAGAAGGAGCACAAGAAAGGGCTACAGGAGAATGTGGGCTTGGTATTAGTAATGAGAGAGGAGAAAGGTTAAGTGGGTTCTGCAATAAATTTCAGCTAGTAACAGAGAATTCTCTATTCAAGAATCACAAGAGGAGGAGGTGTACCTGGCAAAGGACAGGAGATATCGGAAAATTTCAGTTAGATTACATCATGGTCAGGCGGAGATTCTGAAATCAGATACTGTATTGTAAGGTTTACCAGGAGCTGATAAACACTCAAATCACAATTTAGTAGTTATGAAGAGCAAGCTGAAAAATGGTTCAAATGGCTCTAAGCACTACGGGACTTAACATCTAAGGTCATCAGTCCCCTAAACGTAGAACTACTTAAACCTAACTAACCTATGGACATCACACACATCCATGCCCTAGGCAGGATTCGAACCTGCGACCGTAGCAGCAGCGCGGTTCCGGACTGAAGCGCCTAGAACCGCTCGGCCTCAGCGGCTGGCTGAGGAAGTTGAAGCCTAGGATACTGGCCATAAGAATCAATGTGCAGAGAAGTGGGATACGAAAGTACCAAGGAATGAAGAGATACCATTAAGTTCTCTGAGATTATAGATATTTCGATAATGAGTAGCTAAGTAGGCAGTTCACTTGAAGAGGAATGGACAAAGTGTAACCCTCGTACCCTTAAATGACGATGGAACACACAAACTGCGTCGCGATTCAATACATCAGTCTCCAGCCGACTTCTCACCAAGCGACTAACGCAGCCACGGTCACAGGAGTCAAGTTGCTTGTTTCCGACGCACCACTGATAATTAATTGTAACCTTCGCACCCTCGTAACGACGATCGAACACACAAACTGCGTCGCGATTCAGTACTTGAGTCTCCAGCCGACTTCTCTCCAAGCGACTAACGCACCTACGGTCACTGGATGGACGTTCTCCTGGGAGTCAAGTTGTTTGTTTCCGGCGCACCACCGGCAGTTAATTGTAACCCTCGCATCCTCGTAATGACGATGGAACACACAAGTCAGGCAGCAGTAGCCGACCGAGACAGACGCGGCAACAAGGAAGTAAACGGCTTTTGTCATTTACGAGGTCCTAACCAGGAGAAATTTTTAATTTATCATCTGTATGCTTTAATAGTTCAGTTTCCTGTGTTTCTGCGTGTAAATTTAATATGTAATAGCCACAGTTGTTGCGTTTTTGTTTGCGTCGGAAAGTAAACCGATTTTGTGACATATTAAAAGATCCTAGTCAAGGGCAAATTATTTAGTTTCACCTGAGTGCTTCGGTAGATAGGTTTTTGAATATCGGCGTATTAGTAGACACAGTTCGTGAGTTTTCGTCAGGGTCTGCAGTAGAGTTACGCAACACGTGCCGATAGTCCGTTTATCTGCGTAGTTTAGTTTTCCACGGACTTAAGTACGCACAGGGTCTGCGATTGTTGTGTGCGGATGCGAGCCGAGTTGGTGACACTTCGCTCTCAGCTTCAGGCTGTGATGGCTTCGGTTACACAGCTTGAGGCTGCAGTGGATTGGCACCTCTGTTGTGGGCCGGCCGTGGGGATCCAACGGACGTCCAGCACGTCCGAGTCCTCCGATCGGTCCTCACCGGTGGCCAACCCAGTTACTGCCGGCACTGAGGCCGAACCCTCACGTGTGGTCGAGTGGGAGGTCGCCCCAGGGCGAAGCAGGCGGCGAAAGACTTCCCAGGAGGCCGCACGTAAGGCCTCCCCAGTTTGTCTGACAAACAGGTTCCAGGTGCTGTCTGTGGCTGACACTGTCGCTGAGTCACGTGCTGTCACCTGTCCTGTTTCAGAGGAAACCACTCAGCCTGCAAGATCCGGGCAATCGCAGAGAGTGGGATTATTGGTAGTTGGGAGCTCCAACGTTAGGCGTGTTATGGGGCCCCTTAGGGACTTGGCCAACAAGGAGGGTAAGAAATTCAATGTGTACTCCGTGTGCATACCGAGTGGAGTCATTCCAGATGTGGAAACGGTCCTCCCGGATGCTATGAAGAGCGCAGGTAGCAGCCAACTGCAGGTGGTGGCTCACATCGGTACCAATGATGTGTGTCACTTTGGATCAGAAGAGATTCTCTCTGGTTTCGAGCGGCTAACAGAAGTGGTAAAGGCTGCCAGTCTTGCTTGCAAGATGAAAGCAGAGGTGATCATTTCCAGCATAGTCGACAGGACCGATTGCAGACCACTGGTACAGAGCCCAGTGGTGGGGCAAACGGCTCTGCGACCGTGTAGGCTGCAGATTCCTCAACTTGCGCCAAAGGGTGGTTGGGTTTCGGGTTCCGCTGAATAGTTCAGGTGTCTACTATACGCAGGAGGCAGCTACACGGGTAGCAGGGGCTGTGTGGCGTAGACTGGGCGGTTTTTTAGGTTAGAGGGTCTCGGGAAAACACAAAAAGGGCTTCAGTCACAAAGGGTGCAGGCTGAACACAGGAAAAACGTAGATACAGGTACCATTGGTACAACAGTTGTAAATTGTCGTACCTGTGTTGGGAAAGTATCAGAGCTCCAAGTGTTAATAGAAAGCACTGGTGCTCAAATCGTTATAGGCACTGAAAGCTGGCTTAAGCCGGATATAAGCTCAGCCGAAATTTTTGCGAAGAACCTAACAGTGTTCCGAAAGGATAGGTTAAACACGGTTGCTGGTGACGTGTTTGTTTCTGACAGAAGTAGTTTAACTTCCTGTAGTAGATACTTCCTGTGAGTTAGTATGGGCAGAGGTCATTGTTGGCAACCGGAATAAAATAATAATTGGATCCTTTTACCGACCTCCCAATTCAGGTGATATAGTTGCTGAAAGGTTCAAAGAAAACTTGAGTCTGATTTCAATCACGTACCCGACTCAGGCGATAATAGTTGGTGGAGACTTTAATTTACCCTCGATATGTTGGCGAAAATACATGTTTAATTCCGGAGGTACGCATAAAATATAATCCGAAATTGTGCTAAACGCATTCTCTGAAAATTATTTCGAGCAGTTAGTTCATGAACCAATGCGAATAGTAAACGGTTGCGAAAACACACTTGACCTCTTAGCAACAAATAATCCTGAGTTAACAACAAGCATCAAAACCGAATCAGGGATTAGTGAACACAAGGTTGTCGTAGTGAGAATGGATACAGTAATCCCCCAATCCTCGAAAAATAAGTGAAAAATATACCCATCTAAAACAGCAGATAAAAATTCACTTGACGCCTTCCTGAGAGACAATCTCCACATATTCCAAATTAATAATATAAGTGTAGACCAGATGTGGCTTAAATTCAAAGAAACAGTATCATCAGCAATTGAGAGACTTATACCAATGAAATTAACAGACGAAGGAGCTGATTCTCCTTGGTACACAAAACGGGTTAGAACACTGTTGCAGAAACAACGAAACAAACATGCAAAATCCCCAAGATTGGCGATCTTTTACAGAAGCTCGACATTTAGCACGGACTTCAATGCGAGATGCCTATAACAGTTTCCACAACGAAACTTTGTCTCGAAACCTGCCAGAAAATCCAAAGAGATTCTGGTCGTATGTGAAGTATGTTAGCGGCAAGAAACAATCAATGCCTTCTCTGCACGATAGCTATGGAGATACTACCGAAGACAGTGCTGCCAAAGCAGAGTTACTAAACACAGCCTTCCGAAATGCCTTCACAAAAGAAGACGAAGTAAATATTCCAGAACTCGAATCGAGAACAGCTGCCAACATGAGCAACATAGAAGTAAATATCCTCGGAGTAGTGAATCAACTTAAATCACTTAATAAAAGCAAGTCTTCGGTTCTAGACTGTATACCAGTTAGGTTCCTTTCTGAGTATACAGATTCATTAGCTCCATACTTAACGATCATATACTGCCGTTCGCTCGACGAAAGATCCGTACCCAAAGACTGGAAAGTTCCACAGGTCACACCAATATTCAAGAAAGGTAGTAGGAATAATCCACTAAATTACAGGCCCATATCGTTAACATCGATATGCAGTAGGGTTTTAGAACATATATTGTGCTCGAACATTATGAATTACCTCGAAGAAAACGGTCTAGTGACACACAGTCAACATGGGTTTAGAAAACATCGTTCCTGTGAAACACAACTGGCTCTCTATTCACATGAAGTGGTGAGTGCTATTGACAAGGGATCTCAGATCGATTCCGTATTTCTGGATTTCCAGAAGGCTTTTGACACTGTACTACACAAGCGGCTCGTAGTGAAATAGCATGCTTATGAAATATCGTCTTAGTTATGTGACTGGATTTGTGATTTCCTGTCAGAGAGGTCACAGTTCGTAGTAATTGACGGAAAGTCATCGAATAAAACAGAAGTGATTTCTGGCGTTCCCCAAGGTAGCGTCATAGGCCCTTTGCTATTCCTTATCTATATAAACGATTTTGGAGACAATCTGAGCAGCCGTATTCGGTTGTTTGCAGATGGCACTGTCGTTTATCGACTAATAAAGTCATCAGGAGATGAAAACAAACTGAAAAACGATTTAGAAATGATATTTGAATGGTGCGAAAAGTGGCAGTTGACCCTAAATAACGAAAATTACGAGGTCATTCACATGACTGCTAAAAGAAACTCAAACTTCGGTTACAGTATAAATCAGTCTAATCTAAAAGCAGTAAATTCAACTAAATACCTACGTATTACAATTACGAACATATTAAATTGGAAGGAACACACAGAAAATGTTGTGAGGAAGGCTAACCAAAGACTGCGTTTTATTGGGAGGACACTTAGAAAATATAACAGATCTACTAAGGAGACTGCCTACACTACGCTTGCCCGTCCTCTTTTAGAATACAGCTGCGCGGTGCGGGATCCTTACAACATAGGACTGATGGAGTACATCCAGAAAGTTCAAAAAATAGTTCAAATAAAGGCAGCTCCTTTTTTTTATTGCGAAATATGGGAGAGAGTGTCACAGAAATGATGCCGGATTTGGACTGGAAATCATTAAGAGAAAGGCGTTTTTCGTTACGATGGAATCTTCTCACGAAATTCCAATCACCATATTTCTCCGCCGAATACGAAAATATTTTGTTGACACCGACCTACATAGGGAGGAACGATCCCCACGACAAAATAAGGGAAATCAGAGCTCGTACGGAAAGATACAGGTGTTCATTGTTTCCGCGCCCTATGTGAGATTGGAATAACAGATAATTGTGAATGTGGTTCGATGAACCCTCTGCCAGGCACTTGAATGTGATTTGCAGAGTATCCATGTAGATGTAGATCCCGCCAGCGTTAGGCCGTGACGTGTGAGAATGCTTCGCGCTCTAGTTCCAGTACGTCTGGCAGCTTAAATGTCTTCTTGTTTCTCGTGACAAATTCCTTAACTTGTTCCCAGATCGGTTCTGTTGGTTCCATATTGCAATGGTATGGTAGCTATTGTAAAAATGCAGCATTTGTATGGTGCGCTCGACGACGTTAAAATTATTGTCTTCCATGTTTCTGCGACACTTATTACTCTGGCTCGTGTGAGACCACATCTGTGATATAAAACAAATGGACGTAGTACAAATAAAGAGTATCCGCTTTTTCATTTTTGTCCTAAAAATCTATGTTTTCTAGATTGAAACAACCGTGGGTGATCAAGAGTTTATATTTGCAATGAAAACTGGATTTTTACGTGCAATATGTAATTAGAAACAAGCATACGTGTATTTTTCACCCCCATGAACCATGGACCTTGCCGTTGGTGGGGAGGCTTGCGTGCCTCAGCGATACAGATGGCCGTACCGTAGGTGCAACCACAACGGAGGGGTATCTATTGAGAGGCCAGACTAACATGTGGTTCCTGAAGAGGGGCAGCAGCCTTTTCAGTAGTTGCAGGGGCAACAGTCTGGATGATTGACTGATCTGGCCTTGTAACATTAACTAAAACGGCCTTGCTGTGCTGGTACTGCGAACGGGTGAAAGCAAGGGGAAACTACGGCCGTAATTTTTCCCGAGGACATGCAGCTCTACTGTATGATTAAATGATGATGGCGTCCTCTTGGGTAAAATATTCCGGAGGTAAAATAGTCCCCCATTCGGATCTCCGGGCGGGGACTACTCAGGAGGACGTCGTTATCAGGAAAAAGAAACCTGGCGTTCTACGGATCGGAGCGTGGAATGTCAGATCCCTTAATCGGGCAGGTAGGTTAGAAAATTTAAAAAGGGAAATGGATAGGTTAAAGGTAGATATAGTGGGAATTAGTGAAGTTCGGTGGCAGGAGGAACAAGACTTTTGGTCAGGTGATTACAGGGTTATAAATACAAAATCAAATAGGGGTAATGCAGGAGTAGGTTTAATAATGAATAAAAAAATAGGAGTGCGGGTTAGCTACTACAAACAGCATAGTGAACGCATTATTGTGGCCAAGATAGACACAAAGCCCATGCCTACTACAGTAGTACAAGTTTATATGCCAACTACCTCTGCAGATGATGAAGAAATAGATGAAATGTATGACGAGATAAAAGAAATTATTCAGGTAGTGAAGGGAGACGAAAATTTAATAGTCATGGGTGACTGGAATTCGTCAGTAGGAAAAGGGAGAGAAGGAAACATAGTAGGTGAATATGGATTGGGGGGAAGGAATGAAAGAGGAAGCCGCCTGGTAGAATTTTGCACAGAGCATAACTTAATCATAGCCAACACGTGGTTGAAGAATCATAAAAGAAGGTTGTATACCTGGAAGAATCCTGGAGATACTAAAAGGTATCAGATAGATTATATAATGGTAAGACAGAGATTTAGGAACCAGGTTTTAAATTGTAAGACATTTCCAGGGGCAGATGTGGATTCTGACCACAATCTATTGGTTATGAACTGCAGATTGAAACTGAAGAAACTGCAAAAAGGTGGGAATTTAAGGAGATGGGACCTGGATAAACTGAAAGAACCAGAGGTTGTAGAGAGTTTCAGGGAGAGCATAAGGGAACAATTGACAGGAATGGGGGAAAGAAATACAGTAGAAGAAGAATGGGTAGCTCTGAGGGATGAAGTAGTGAAGGCAGCAGAGGATCAAGTAGGTAAAAAGACCAGGGCTAATAGAAATCCTTGGGTAACAGAAGAAATATTGAATTTAATTGATGAAAGGAGAAAATATAAAAATGCAGTAAATGAAGCAGGCAAAAAGGAATACAAAGTCTCAAAAATGATATCGACAGGAAGTGCAAAATGGCTAAGCAGGGATGGCTAGAGGATAAATGTAAGGATGTAGAGGCTTGTCTCACTAGGGGTAAGATAGATACAGCCTACAGGAAAATTAAAGAGACCTTTGGAGAGAAGAGAACCACTTGTATGAATATCAAGAGCTCAGATGGCAACCCAGTTCTAAGCAAAGAAGGGAAGGCAGAAAGGTGGAAGGAGTATATAGAGGGTTTGTACAAGGGCGATGTACTTGAGGACAATGTTATGGAAATGGAAGAGGATGTAGATGAAGACGAAATGGGAGATACGATACTGCGTGAAGAGTTTGACAGAGCACTGAAAGACCTGAGTCGAAACAAGGCCCCGGGAGTAGACAACATTCCATTTGAACTACTGATGGCCTCGGGAGAGCCAGTCACGACAAAACTCTACCATCTGGTGAGCACGATGTATGAGACAGGCGAAATACCCTCAGACTTCAAGAAGAATATAATAATTCCAATCCCAAAGAAAGCAGGTGTTGACAGATGTGAAAATTACCGAACTATCAGTTTAGTAAGTCACAGCTGCAAAATACTAACGCGAATTCTTTACAGACGAATGGAAAAACTGGTAGAAGCCGACCTCGGGGAAGATCAGTTTGGATTCCGTAGAAATGTTGGAACACGTGAGGCAATACTGACCTTACGGCTTATCTTAGAAGAAAGATTAAGAAAAGGCAAACCTACGTTTCTAGCATTTGTAGACTTAGAGAAAGCTTTTGACAATGTTAACTGGAATACTCTCTTTCAAATTCTGAAGGTGGCAGGGGTAAAATACAGGGAGCGAAAGGCTATTTACAGTTTGTACAGAAACCAGATGGCAGTTATAAGAGTCGAGGGGCATGAAAGGGAAGCAGTGGTTGGGAAAGGAGTAAGACAGGGTTGTAGCCTCTCCCCGATGTTATTCAATCTGTATATTGAGCAAGCAGTAAAGGAAACAAAAGAAAAATTCGGTATAGGTATTAAAATCCATGGAGAAGAAATAAAAACTTTGAGGTTCGCTGATGACATTGTAATTCTGTCAGAGACAGCAAAGGACTTGGAAGAGCAGTTGAACGGAATGGACGGTGTCTTGAAAGGAGGCTATAAGATGAACATCAACAAAAGCAAAACGAGGATAATGGAATGTAGTCTAATTAATTCGTGGGATGTTGAGGGTATTAGATTAGGAAATGAGACACTTAAAGTAGTAAAGGAGTTTTGCTATTTGGGGAGCAAAATAACTGATGATGGTCGAAGTAGAGAGGATATAAAATGTAGACTGGCAATGGCAAGGAAAGCGTTGCTGAAGAAGAGAAATTTGTTAACATCGAGTATAGATTTAAGTGTCAGGAAGTCATTTCTGAAAGTATTTGTATGGAGTGTAGCCATGTATGGAAGTGAAACATGGACGGTAAATAGTTTGGACAAGAAGAGAATAGAAGCTTTCGAAATGTGGTGCTACAGAAGAATGCTGAAGATAAGGTGGGTAGATCACGTAACTAATGAGGAGGTATTGAATAGGATTGGGGAGAAGAGAAGTTAGTGGCACAACTTGACTAGAAGAAGGGATCGGTTGGTAGGGCTATGTTTTGAGGCATCAAGGGATCACAAATTTAGCATTGGAGGGCAGTGTGGAGGGTAAAAATCGTAGAGGGAGACCAAGAGATGAATACACTAAGCAGATTCAGAAGGATGTAGGTTGCAGTAGATACTGGGAGATGAAGAAGCTCGCACAGGATAGAGTAGCATGGAGAGCTGCATCAAACCAGTCTCCGGACTGAAGACCACAACAACAACAACATTTTTCTGCGATACTTATTACTCTGGCTCGTGTGAGACCACATCTGTGATATAAAACAAATGGACGTAGTACAAATAAAGAGTATCCGCTTTTTCATTTTTGTCCTAAAAATCTATGTTTTCTTGATTGAAACAACCGTGGGTGATCAAGAGTTTATATTTGCAATGAAAACTGGATTTTCACGTGCAATATGTAATTAGAAACAAGCATACGTGTATTTTTCACAAAAAATGATGATTAGATATTACGGTATGATGATAATTCTTCTTCTTGTATCATACCCGTTTCGCCTTTATTCTTTGCAATGTATCTTCAGTGGCCTGGAATATGTACGTATTTTTATTTATACTGTTTAGTTTGTATTTGGGACCATTTATATACAGGTTATAAACAGTTCTGGCACTTTGCTTTTCTGTGATTATCAACATACCGTAATATTATACGCAACTGAGGACGACAGGACTACGAAAGTTGAAGATGGTTACATACACTTTAATTAGCATACATTTTATGAATTTTATATTTGAAAGATGTAGGTATTCCAAATAGAACGAAAAAAAGGAAGACCAAAGCGAGATATGAACCACTGCTCTATATACAATCTTGTTTCCAATTCTACAACGCTACCGTTTCAGCCTTACATTCCATCATCACTAAGTGTCTTGATATTAATACGTAAATACAGTCCTTGGAAAACTTCAACACCGATTTTTTCTGAAAATTTGAAATAAACTTTGGGAACAATGTGCGTCTCGCCACTGTTTAACGGCTTTCCAAGAGCGTATTTCATCACGGAGCAAGGGGTAGCGTCAGCCATTTTCACAGTACGTATCAACAACGCGACAATCACAGCGAAACAGTACAGAGACTGCAAGTATACACGATTTTTGAAATAAAAACTACATAGCTAAAGTATGATTAACCAAAAACTGGTGATATGGTCGCCGCCAGTACCGTAGCCTTTGAAAACCTACAAACCTACGCTAAGCAGATGTGCGCAGGGACTAATGCGGTTTGGCAACTCTCAGTGTGTTCGTTGCTCTTCGATCGCGTTAGTGACCCCATTAAGGAAGGTGAGTAGTTTGGTATTATAATCAGTTTTCTGGCGCATGAGATATTGTCATCCCCACCTCATGGATTGCGAAAGTATTTATCTTGAAGAATCCTTTTAATGATTCGAAACTTATGGCTGATTCGAGGGATATTATTAGAGGAGGTTACCAAGGATTAAAGGAAAGGGCCAATGCACAACATCATGGTGAACTGAGTGAATTCATTGATTTCAGCAATGAAACGGGAGTATCGTGGTATCTGACTTTGAAAGTGACCACAACATTACATCCGAACAAAGTTTATCTGGCGATGAAGAGGATACTTCTCAACGGATACCTGAGCCTGGTACGTATCTCACCTTCAACCAGGGCTCTTCTTCATTACCCAACTGCCATGTCTCCTCCACTTGAAGATCGTGAAGAACCTCATCTAAGAGGGTGAAAGGACCACCCAAGAGATACTGCGCGAAGAATAGATTCAAATGGTCCTCTGAACCACCACTGAAAATATTCGCAGCAGATCTCATAATTCAATAACGCGTTTTCCAGAGATTATAGGGCCTGCAAGGCACCTCGGGCTACAGTGTACACCAAAATCAGCATTGGAAGTGCTCTTCACTGAACACATGATGAAAGAAGTACTGCTTAGAAACTTTTATCTATTAGAAGTTCGCTGGTGAAAATAGACCTAAGTACAGAGATGAGACCTTTGAGGAATTGAAGGCTTTTTATGGACCTCGGATGTATTCTGCTGTGTTTAAATCTAAGCTGCTCTGATCTCCACAGATCGAACAGATAGGGACATCTCTCGGAGCGTATATTTGTTCTCATAGAGTGCCTTCAATCTGACAACGCAGTTGACAGAAGGAATGAAAAAAGACTGATCCAACAGCTGCAGTTTCCCGGTTATTCGAAAGTTTCGCAGAAAAGTGCCAGAACTGTTATTCAGTCGGAGAGTATACATGCGTCAATGAGATGCTGGTGGGATTCAGAGACTGCGCAGGTTCAAAATGTACATACTCGACAAACCTTGAAAGTACGAGGTTTGGAATTTAATCCAGCACATTGGCGCACAGACTGGTGGTCAGAAACTTTACACTATCTCCTCTGCTTCCCTTGTCGGACAAATACCGGCCTATCTCGCAGTCGAAAGCCACCGCACAGGCGTGCGTCAGTGATCTCGGTTGCGGAGGTGGGTTAAATTAACTCTTTATTCAGTATAAACTCAAAAAAAAAACAGTTGCTACATTAAAGCGTGCAGTTAGAATCGGACAAGTGCACCCTAAATCCACAATGCGAAACATCTCACCGTTGTACGTGTAGGTATAGCGCAAATCAAACTGATACTGTCTCATGCTACGGTTGCTAAGCACAAATAGACAGGACAAGAACGTTACATTTTGGAGCGTGCGTGACAGCGCTTACAAGTGAAGTCCAAGTCTGTCCCATCACCTGATGCTGTTATACACTGAAGAAGTACACAGTGACTGGGTATCCATCCGAAAAATGCTTCCTAGGCGAAATTCTAAGCGTGATCTATTACATAAGGAAGAGGAGCATACCCTGCCTGTAATGTGTAGTACAGTGTTTTTCTTCATTATCGAACCTACCTAAAATGTATATTCAGCGGATAACCATCAGCTTCTTTTCTATCACCTATAAAATTTTGTTCTTGTAGCGTGACACCTATCGAATCAGATACACTCATTTTTTTTTTGTAGAAAATGACAATTTTGGAGTTTCGCATACCCTAGAAAAATTTCAGCGAATGCCCATGCTAAGCCGTAGTCGACACGTACACTTAACTTATAAAAATGTTTCGAAGTACAAGATTAGTATCGAGATTCGTAAGAAAGTCACGAAAGACAGTCATACCTTTCTTTCAAAGATGTTCGAATGTGTGTGAAATCTTATGGGACTTAACTGCTAAGGTCATCAGTCCTTAAGCTTACACACTACTTAACCTAAATTATCCTAAGGACAAACACACACACCCCCATGCCCGAGGGAGGACTCGAACCTCCGCCGGGATCAGCCGCACAGTCCACGACTGCAGCTCCTAAGACCACTCGGCTAATCCCGCGCTGCCCTTTCTCTTACACAGCTATTATTTTGCACCAGATAAGTCGCTGCTGCATGGTTCACAGTTGCGGGGTGGTTGAATGTTGCTGCTGACAATGTACGCTAGGCATTTCCTTTACCTAATTACCACACCGTTCTGAGTAATTACGTCGCACCTTGCACGTGCACAACAGAAATAGTTCTTTCATCAGAGTTACTTTATGCCATTTCACTGCGACAAACATCAAATTTTAGCGAGTTCTTTCGAACCTCTGGATTACACGCCAAAGATAATCACGTTCCAAATTCTGGAATCGCATTGGTGATGTGGTGTGGTGTGTCAGCGGCACGATTCCAATGCGTGACGCCACAGTTATACCGACGAAGAGGACGACACGCAATTGATTTCATGTCGGGGGAAAACGATCCTGCAGCAAAAGAAGCATCGGCGAGGCGACGCGTCCCTGGGGAGCCATCGAGCCGAGTTGTAACAGAGTCCAGTCTCGCCGAGGCAGCAGCAGTAGTAGCAGTCTACCAGAAGCCACCCACGGGGGCCACTCCATTCGGTGTGACCCTTCTCGTACTGTGGTGGCGGGCGATGCAGTGTGGCACAGCACAGCAGCGGATGTGCCTCACCACATCTAGCGTAGTGTCTGGATTTCCTGTTAACTCCCTTGTCAGACTCTCGGAGAAACGAGCAGATGCGGTTTCAGCGTGTTTCTGAAATAACTGTTTTACACGCTAGAGACAGAAAGCCGAAGGCGGAAAGCAGTCTGAACCAAGTAACCTTTAATGAGTTGTCTGTCACCTCGGATAACATCATAATGTTTTTTAATCGATTCTTACACACAGTTATCGGCCCTGTACTGTCGAAAAGTATGTCTGTGGACTGAGTGTTCAGATGAGCAAAACAGAATTTTTTTCCTCAAACTACATTACCCCTAAAGTTTCGTGATTTTGTGCCACTCGCCGATGAAAGAAGCCTTTTCTCTTTTCATGAATTTCGATTTGCATTTGTAGCAGCAACGATCATTCACCATTCCTGTTACTAAGAAATAAATGTGTAAAAGCAGGACCAATGTGTGTGTTTTCTTACGCTGTGTCTGCTGCAAGAGACAGATCAGGTTGTAAATACCTTAGAAATACTAAAGAAATACAGTTATTTTGTAAACGTAAACATAATATTTGCCTGTTCTACAGAATTAATTGATACAATGAAAGGTGTTTCGGTTTAAAAGGCCATCTTATATCAATAGCTTACTATAATCATCAAAGAGGGCACAATACCGATGACCTTCGAAAAAGATGTTACACATATACAGCGCGTAGCAAGAACAGAATAAACCTCATCTTTGATAATCCAGTTGTAATATATCTTCGTCTGCACTTCATCTCTTTTGACTGTCACTTCGTTCTGGGTGTTTTGCTGTCCATTCTTCCTCTTGGCTCGTGAAACATGACCCGATCTGGGATTCTTTCTACGGGGCATTTCCGTAATGTTCTATTTTCTTCAATTTTTTCGTTAATGCTACAACTACCTAACTGATCCGTAATGTCCTCATTCCTTACATAAACTCCCTTGTAACGCCTCTAAACTTCCCGAATAAGCTCATTTCTGCTACTTGCCGTTCACTTTTATCACATTGTTAGGTATCCATGATTCACTTTCATATAGCAATGCGGGTGAAGCCATGGCTTTAAAAAATTTTAATTTTGTTTCCTTCTGTACTTTGTTTTGGGATATGTTTTTATGATTCCAAATATTGATTTAGACTTTTAACCTTATTGAAAGGGTACAGTACTACCAGAAATTGAAAAGATTTGACTCATTCGGCACAGTAATACCCGTTGTATAATAACATACTTCGTTGTCCTTGTCGGAACAGCGGTTTTATGGTAACATAATTTTATTCAATACACTGAAACCGAATACTAATGTAGAAAAGAAGGACAATTTGTATATTTAATTATTCATATGTGCACTTCCTTCAAGAACAGATCCCTATATCCAGTTTTGTGATGTTTGAGGAATGAGTGAATGGTTTGTTGTGTGCTGACCACAGATACTGGATGTAGAATTTGTAATTATCTTTGAGACAGTCCTGTGGTCACCTTTGGTAGAGCCAAAGAAAAGAAATATTCCAGAGCACTAGAGGGCTTGGAGTGTGGCTGACCAAGACGCTAATAGGATACTCCCCCACCTCTGAAGAAGCGTGGGATGGCCTGGTGAACGGCCATCTACACTCTGTCGCTGGTTCCTGGAGTTGAAACACTTATTTTCAGTGTGCTCCGTGAAACAAAAGAATATGGGAATGGTAAGTATGTGGAATATTTAAGAGTAGCTAGAAATAATGTTTTCGCTTTTCAGAATATCTACGAGAACAAAACTTTTGGTGGGAGATTCACGTAAATGTAGGCAGGTAAAACTCATGGGGAACTCAGGATTCTTTGGTAGTGACTAACGGTCACAATGAAAATACGTGTGGTAAATTTAAGCTGAGACACGTGTGGTAATTTTTGTGGTGTCACCGCCAGACACCACACTTGCTAGGTGGTAGCTTTAAATCGGCCGCGGTCCATTAGTACATGTCGGACCTGCGTGTCGCCACTGTCAGTGATCGCAGACCGAGCGCCACCACACGGCAGGTCTTGAGAGACTAACTAGCACTCGCCCCAGTTGTACGGACGACTTTGCTAGCGACTACACTGACGAAGCCTTTCTCTCATTTGCCGAGAGATAGTTAGAATATACAAATCTTTAACATATTGCAGCGTGTCAGCAACTGTGAAATGTACAGCAAATAAACAATGTTTTCAGCCTTCAGTTGCAAGGTAATTTTATTCGTTTACCTAGGTTTCGATTCCAGTAATGGAATCTTCTTCAGAACCTATAAATTAAACCACATATGGACATATATTACTCACTAAAATGCATTATCAGTCTAATGATTGAATAATGAAGAAATTGTGATACTTACAACAATGAAATTATTTTGTGAGCTAAACACTGGCCATGTCACAGATTAAAAATTAAAACATTAAAGACGCATAATCATAAGATTATGTCAGTCAAAATTAAAACCATTAGGGCGAACGTAGACGGAGCTGCGCCGGCCATAAATCAGGACCACACGTAAGCGGCTCGAAAACTAGGCGTCGTGAGCCGTTACGCGGCGAGGCTCGGCCGCGGCCAAGCGCATGCGCAAGCGCGAGAGACAAACTGTCTCAAAATTACTTAGAGCAAATATACATATAAACAAAATGTAACTGAAAGCTGTCGTACAATTGGACATACCTATCTATTGGTATAGCAACATTAAACAATTTACCTGAGAACAAACTACAAAGCCAAGGTATACATTTTTTTTTTTTTTTAAATATTATAGTAAGAGGGGGTAGCCCCGCTACAGTAACTAACAATTAGTGTCAAAACCATGCGTGCTGAGCATAAAATGTCTTTAACATAAAAAGGCCTTAGCAACTATGTGTCATTACCAAGCATATAAGGAAATACAAAGACACACATGTACAATCACATTATAATAAAGGGACAAAGCAGATAGGGAAACAGCATCGGCCATTCGAGGCAGACTGTGGGTCAACTTCACTGAAGTAAAGGTTGAAATCCTTCGAAATAACTTCTATTCTTTAATTGCAGCTGATCATTAAGTAAGTTGTCCCTATCAATACTAAGATGTTTAAAAATTTGCAATTCTTCGAGGGTGTCTAGCCTGCATCCCTTTACTTCATTATGCAAAAGCTCTGCGTCTTTTAGAGGCTTAGGAGCATGCGCCTTTTGGACCAGATGTTCAGCAAATGTAGATCCTCGAGTTCCATCACCGCTTTTTGTCGGCAGGTGCTCTTTAAACCTAACAGACAGGGCCCTTCCTGTCTGGCCAATGTAATAAGAAGGACATTCAGCACACGTGATTTTATATACACCTGACAGCGATGATTTATCATTACCTTTATCCAGAGAATGAACTAGGTTCTTTTTGAGGTTGTTAGTGGTAGAGTATGAAACTTTACACCCTAGGTTTTTTAATAAACGACCTACCTTATAGGATATGTTACCTATAAAGGGAACTGATATGTATTTCGTTGCCTGGTGTTGATTGTGAGTATCTGAACTGGAAAGGGTGGTAGTCTTCTTTCGTGTTTTTTTATTGAACAACTGTCTCACTATACTGGGATTATATCCATTATTCTGAGCGATGTTTTCGAGGACTTTATGCTATACCAATAGATAGGTATGTCCAATTGTACGACAGCTTTCAGTTACATTTTGTTTATATGTATATTTGCTCTAAGTAATTTTGAGACAGTTTGTCTCTCGCGCTTGCGCATGCGCTTGGCCGCGGCCGAGCCTCGCCGCGTAACGGCTCACGACGCCTAGTTTTCGAGCCGCTTACGTGTGGTCCTGATTTATGGCCGGCGCAGCTCCGTCTACGTTCGCCCTAATGGTTTTAATTTTGACTGACATAATCTTATGATTATGCGTCTTTAATGTTTTAATTTTTAATCTGTGACATGGCCAGTGTTTAGCTCACAAAATAATTTCATTGTTGTAAGTATCACAATTTCTTCATTATTCAATCATTAGACTGATAATGCATTTTAGTGAGTAATATATGTCCATATGTGGTTTAATTTATAGGTTCTGAAGAAGATTCCATTACTGGAATCGAAACCTAGGTAAACGAATAAAATTACCTTGCAACTGAAGGCTGAAAACATTGTTTATTTCCTGTATAGTTAGAATAGCCTTCAGCTAAGTCCATGGCTACGACCTAGCAAGGCGCCATTAACCATTTCTAGAGAGAGTCTCACAAGTATCATCAAGAACGCTGTATACAAATGATGGATTAAAGTTAAGTATTCCAGCAGCTACGTACTTTTCTTTACAGCATTCATTACTTATCCTGTTTCAGACCTAACGCCAGCCTGCGTGAGTTGACGCGTGCATTTCGGCCTCCTCTCTCAATTAGTGTGCGTTGTGTTGGCTAATCTGCCGACACAACAATTTTAAACTGAGATACTTTGTTGTGTAAATGTATGCTGAGAATATTTAAGAACTGTGTGTGTAGGATTTGAATTAGGTACAAACACTTCCACATGGTGAGTACTGACTTTTTCTCAATCTGACCAAGAGACAATGAAGAACAGAAGTGATTGTCTAATCTTTCAGTTGAGGATCCGTGTGTGAGATAATTAAGTAATCATGATACCAAAATTACTGTTATTGATAGCATTCGTGTGAAGCAAGTTAGAAATTTTGATACTCTGAGAGAGAAAAGATGAGTTAGCCATTTGCCCAGCAACACAATGAGGGTTACATTGCAGTGGGAGATTAGCATAAATCCTCTAAATTGTGTGGTAGGTCCGTAGGAAAGGTTACGTGTGAAATTTAATCCGAAGGTCTATGACCTGTAAATCTGGGTTGTTGTGGGGAAGATTTGGTACATACTGGCTAAAATCGGTTGTTGTGTTTTAGTTTACATGTTTAATCTGTGTTATTTGAATGAAAAACATGAAGAGACCATAGGATATTGAAATGCGTACGTAATATCATGCCCACTTGGCAGATATTTCCTTGTATTGGAGGAAGTTTTGTATCGTTGCGGTGGTAGAATCTCAGAAAATAAAAGAGGAGATACGAAACAAAATGGTGGTCATGATCATTCAGTAGCGGGTAGCCATTCTGTTCAGACATTTTTTGCCATAAGCTCCCTATTACTAGAAAAGCCAAGCTCGGATTAAACTGAATGCAATAGAATTGAAATGTGGTCTTGCCAAGGTGGAGTGAGTCCATCGGAAATGTTTACAAAAAGTGCCACATTTAAAACTTATTAGTGAGATGTGTTTAAATATGTTACGTTGAGATAATTAAAAAAAATTATAGCAAAACAGTTGGGCGATAGAGCTTTCTATCAATGAACAGTAGCAGTGACTACTGTAAGTCATATCAACATTTCCGATGCACAAATATTAAAAGCACTCGCTTGGCAAGCCACACATACAGGGTGTTACAAAAAGGTACGGCCAAACTTTCAGGAAACATTCCTCACACACAAAGAAAGAAAATATGTTATGTGGACATGTGTCCGGAAACTCTTACCTTCCATGTTAGAGCTCATTTTAGTACTTCTTTTCAAATAACATTAATCATGGAATGGAAACACACAGCAACAGAACGTACCAGCATGACTTCAAACACTTTGTTACAGGAAATGTTCAAAATGTCCTCCGTTAGCGAGGATACATGCATCCACCCTCCGTCGCATGGAATCCCTGATGCGGTGATGCAGCCCTGCAGAATGGCGTATTGTATCACAGTGGTCCACAATACGAGCACGAAGAGTCTCTACATTTGGTACCGGGGTTGCGTAGACAAGAGCTTTCAAATGCCCCCATAAATGAAAGACAAGAGGGTTGAGGTCAGGAGAGCGTGGAGGCCATGGAATTGGTCCGCCTCTACCAATCCATCGGTCACCAATCTGTTGTTGAGAAGCATACGAACACTTCGACTGAAATGTGCAGGAGCTCCATCGCGCATGAACCACATGTTGTGTCGTACTTGTAAAGGCACATGTTCTAGCAGCACAGGTAGAGTATCCCGTATGAAATCTTGATAACGTGCTCCATTGAGTGGACGAAACTAAAATGAGCTCTAACATGGAAATTAAGCGTTTCCGGACACATGTCCACATAACATCTTTTCTTTATTTGTGTGTGAGGAATGTTTCCTGAAAGTTTGGCCGTACCTTTTTGTAACACCCTATATAGTAGGCCTGACTGCTTGATGCAACAGGTGGGAGAGTAGCGACCGGAAATGATAAGGGTAGTAACCTCTCATTATTTTCTATATCCTTGTCCATATTGTTGCTTATATCGCATCCTAAGAAATTGAAGCTGGAGACCTGCTCAAGTGTGGTATTTTCTGTTATTATCTTTGAGATGGTGTGGTATTCCTCATTATGAGTTATGATTTTATTTTTCATTGTTGATATACGTATGAAGATTACAGTCTCTTTTCTCCATTTCATATAGTTTATAAGCTGCTTTTTGTAGCTCACCTTAACTTTCTTCCGAGGTTGTTACATTATCTGCATATATACCCCAATTATATTAAAATATTATTTCTATTATTCTATGTACCTTGATTTTCCTTCATGTCACATTTTTTAATAAAATCATTTATATAAACATTAAATAGAGTCAGTGACAGGCTACTGCCCGCTTTAACTCCCTGATTGGCTGTGTTTTCTGCAGTTTTGTCATTGTCAAGCTCTAATATTAGTTTTTGGGTCGTTTTTAGAACTTTCTATGGCTCCAGTAAGATGTATGGAATATCCAGCTTTAGTCATTATGTACAAGAGATTTCTTCTGTTCACGCTGCCAAGAGCTCTTTCGAAGCCAAAGCTTCATGCGCTTCATTTGCAAATGTGATTAATAATCGTACAAAAACCAAAAAGAGGCTTTTCTATTAGAAAATGAAAGAGGATTCCGAAAGGGCCGTTAATACAGTAATAATATATTTATCATGAAAAGTACACAACTGCCCATTAAAATTGCTACACCACGAAGATGACGTGCTACAGACGCGAAATTTAACCGACAGGAAGAAGATGCTGTGATATGCAAATAATTAGCTTTTCAAAGCATTCACACAAGGTTGGCGCCGTTGGCGACACCTACAACGTGCTTACATGAGGAAAGTTTCCAACCGATTTCTCATACACAAACAGCAGTTGACCGGCGTTGCCTGATAAAAAATTGTTGTGATGCCTCGTGTAAGGAGGAGAAATGCGTACCACCACGTTTCCGACTTTGATAAAGGTCGGATTGTAGCCTATCGCGATTGCGGTTTATCGTATCGCAACATTGCTGTTCGCGTTGGTCGAGATCCAATGACTGTTAGCAGAATATGGAATCGGTGGGTTCAGGAGGGTAATACGGAACGTCGTGCTGGATCCCAACGGCCTCGTATCACTAGCCATCCAAGCTCTGTTCGACTCAATGCCCAGGCGTATCAAGGCAGTTATTACGGCCACAGGTGGTTGTTCTGGGTACTGATTTCTCAGGATCTATGCACCCAAATTGCGTGAAAATGTAATCACATGTCAGTTCCAGTATAATATATTTGTCCAATGAATACCCGTTTATCACCTGCATTTCATCTTGGTGTAGCAATTTTAATGTCCAGTAGTGTATGTTAGACAAGCGGTCAGAACTCAGTTTTGAGATACATAATGTAACCCAAATACACAAGCTAAACAGTAAGTAAATGTAAAGTGTCTTACCAGAATACGTCAGAACTAAACATTAACAGAGGATTATTTCTCTTTTTTGCGAGGGTGCGTGGGAAAGAACAATAGCAACAACAAGATTTCAGTTCATGGCTGTTATAAGCAGCATTTACATAAATCTGCCGTTTGTGATAACAAGCATTCCAAACTTAAAGATAACAAAAATACAAAACAAATTGAATGTATCTGTCGGTTGGGTTAACAAACGTTCTGAAACTCTTTCGCAACTTCAGGCTGTCCTGAGTACCAGCTGGAGAGTCTCTTCTGGGGCTAAACTTTCAAGAATTCTGAAGAGTTTGCAACGGCCAAGGGACACGCTTTGCGAGCTGGGTGCCGCTGTCGCTACCCAAGAAGACGCTTTTCACGGAATATGGCTTGGCGTCTCCATAATACTGCCACGGCGTGTGGTACAAAAGAAGCACTGGAAATTGCAGTGAACCTGCGAGTTTCTTCACGATCTGTTGTATTCACCCAGTTGCCCCCTGCAGCGCCTCATGGTCACGGGCTGGACACAGTCCATAAAAAGAGCAGACTGCGGACGGCCGACTTATCAGATAGGATGCCAGATGCGTGACAGCGTAACAGATGCGGAATATTGGGACCGTTTTTTGAAGGAGCGCCGCCGAGTCTGTTTGGCACGAGGACACGGAGGTTGTTGATTGGTTCAAATGGCTCTGAGCACTATGGGACTTAACATCACAGACCATCAGTCCCCTAGAACTGAGACTACTTAAACCTAACTAACCTAAGGACATCACACACATCCATGCCCGAGACAGGATTCGAAACTGCGCGGTTCCAGACTGAAGCGCCTAGAACCGCTCGGCCACACCGGCCGGCGGAGATAGTGCGAGACAGTGTGACTGGTTGTAGCTCGGGATAACAGAGTGGCAATCAGGGCACCCTTTTTCCCAAAAATCGAAGCCTTAGTTTACTCGCATTTGTCGGAGCTGCAACACTTTTCAAGAGGGGGACTCACTATCAGAGTTTTAGCAGTTTTGTTCAAAAAATGTTCGGATGTGTGTGAAATCTTATAGGACTTAACTGATAAGGTCATCAGTTCCTAAGCTTACATACTACTTAACCTAAATTATCTTAAGGACAAACAAACACATCAATGCCTCAGGAGGACTCGAACCTCCGCCGGGACCAGCCGCACAGTCCATGCAGCGCCTTAGACCGTTAGCAGTTTTGTTTAAACTTGCCAAATTCAGAGATTGGCTGGCAGATTACCTAAGTTTTCGGAAGAGAGACGTCAAGTTTGTTACGCACCATCCCATTATTAGCTCTTACAACAATCTTGAGGACTGGCTCATAAATAAAGGGGTGGAGGAGGGTGGGAGCATTTACCTTTGGGAGCTGAAAATTTTCGTAGCTGTTTCGAAGCGAACCACATTTTTTAGAGTCTAGTAATTAACATCAATATAGAAACACTACTTAAAAAATAACATTATTGAGCTGTTATTATACAACAAGTTGGAAGTTACATTCGAGATGTTCTTATTCGAGTGTTTACTTTTGCTGACAGCTTTTTGAAATACGACTGACAAACGGTTAGCGCAGTTTGTACTTCACTGAAATGTTCATCACACGGAATAGATCCATATTTATATTTGATAAACTTGAGCGTCGATTACAGTGATTCGCGCATAAAAGGGGTCCCAAAAATAGAGATCAATCTCTTGACACCCTCTCTTGTTAGCGCATATTTTTCTTCTGTAACCGTATTTAAAAATTCAAAGTTGAACAACTACTACATTTGAGACGCTTTAGTCCTTCGTCCTCTTGAAGTTACAGTAGCTCCAAATGTACACGTGCTGAATCCTTCATAAATGGCGGTGAAACGGCACAACTATGTTCCACAACATCAAGAAAGAAGGAATATTCCTACAATGGAAACAAAGGAGCTCCAACTGTACACCTGCTGAATCCTTCATAAATGGCGGTGAAACGGCACAACTATGTTGAAAGGTCTCTGTTGGATTCCTTTCATGTTTAATTTCTTAAATCTGTTGCCATTTATGGAATAAATTCCTCTTCTAAATGTACTACGGCGTTTCTGACTATCTGGGAGGAGACTGAGCAGTGGAACGAGTTACTTTTACACATAAACAAGAACGATCTGTCACACTACTACACTTTAAAGCACAGTTTATATGTAATTCTTATATGTAATTCATGTCACACAGTCTCATACGGAACCTACATCCGCTTTCTTTTATATACTGTATATGATAAGATACTGTCATCCCCCTTCCCTTTTGTGTGAGAGGATGAATGAGCATATGTATTTCTAGTTGCATGCTTGAGGGTAGCAGACAAGGCTGTCTGCTAGAGAACAGTAGGACCAACGTCGGAACAGGTAGCTACGCTTCCTAAAAGCAAAGAGGTTTCTAACCTTAGTATGGTCCTGTCCGTCCGTTGTCATGTTGGTATAGGAAGCTGCCCCTCTGGCCACTTCCGTTGGTCTTTGTGAGCCACCCTCAGGAAGCACGCTCGGCAGTAGGGCAGTTGCAGTGTGGCCGTGGCGAGCATCTGAAGTGGTAAGATCTCCGGCTAAGCGCGTGTCTGTTAAGTCCGTAGGACAATGGATTTCTTAAGTTCAGCCAAACTGAAAATTTAATCACCTTTATTTCGGGTTTAGGTCTAAAATATCCGATGTTATCTTAAATTGCAGTGCAGTGTAATTATCGTGTGAAGTTCAGATTATTTTCCGGTAGTTGCTTTGTTACTACTTTGTGAGTAAAGTGGAACCACGTGTTGATCAGTAACTCTAACTAAGTTCATCAATCTTAAATCCGAATGTGCGTGAGATTATAATGTCTCGTCTTGAGAATATTTTTTTAATATAGCAACTTTTCTTTATGCTTTTCTTTATGTTCAACCCACGTGGGGTGTACTTTGCGAGACCAGTACCACGTGCTTATATAACTGTTTGACCCATCAGGTTAATAGTAAGACGTTAGTAACCAGTTCAAGGTTTTTCTTTTGTCAATTGCTTTTCGATCTAATTTATTTTAATTATCAAAATTATTGTGGAGTTGTACGCTTTGTGTAAACCAAGTTGACCACGTGAAGCATGTGGTGTAATCATCAAAGTAGCCCTCAGCTATTCTTTTTGCGAAGTCTTCACAAAGAGTTAATATGAATTTAGTATACCAGTGTGTGGTAATTACATGACGGACAGGATTGTGGTATGAACGTAATTTCTTTGGGTAAAAACTGAATCTGTTGGTTGTGGTTAATTTCTTCTTGCTTATGTTTCAATGTTCTTCGTGTGTGATTTTATGAATGCAGTGTGGTATACAGTCTCCCAATCTTGGCTCCATATTTTATGTGTTCCGTAAGATTACAATCTCACATTTTTTCAATCGTAAATAAGGCACCAGCTCAGTTATAACTCACGTATAATATGCTGAAATTTCAATGAACAATCTTAAAATAAATTTCCAAATATAAACTGATTTCTTTCTTTTTATTTAAATTCTCCTTTTTTATATATATATTACCGGTTTTGTATGACTATTAAAAGATTATCATTAATGTTAGTCTGCTTGGTAAACCTAGACTAAATATCTGATGAAACAGTTGCCCAGTAATCCACGGTTAACGTCCCCAGACACATCACGGCTTTTAACCCACTTTCATTGTCAATTAGCACCGATTTCAGCACACCAAATTAAAGTACCAATATTACACATGGCGACCCTGTTCTGTGTTTCCGCTAGACTCTGGAATCTCTGAAATGTTAGATTGCGAGCGTGTTATAATCTTAATTTTTTTTCCCTACAGCGCTCAAACAGCTTCTGCGTTGTTTCCGAGCAGACTTTCAAAAGATTCACGGCGTTGTTGATCGGCGTTGCGTTGTTTGTCTTGTTTTGTTTTTTATATTTGTGTGTTTTATATGTCTGTGTGTTTTTTATTCTCGCTTGTAAATTCCACTGTTTCAATCAAAGATAAAAATTTGTTTTGCGTGTGAAAAAGTGTGTACTAGGTTGGGTATCTTCCGTGTGACTCGTAATTTTTGGGGGACACATTTATTGTGATTATTGTGTTGCGTACTGAGTATAAATTGCACTAATGCAAACACGTAACCAAGCTCAAAGTAAGCGGTCCAACAACTTAAGCAACATAGACCAAGGGGATAATTTGATTTCCAATATTAACGCATCGGGCGGTTCCGAAAATGCAATGGGGAATACTTCAGACGAAATGCAAAACAGCACGAACGGGCTCACAGCAGAGCCAGAAATTAATTTGCCTCCAACTGACCAAATTGATTTAGCAGAACTCATGAAAGCCTTATTGCAACAAAATAAAGAAAACGCAGATAAATCCGAGAAATCGATCCGCGAGCTAGGCGAACAAGTGACGCAGAAATTTGAAAAATCGATCCGAGAACAAAAAGAATCATTTGAAAAATCGATCCGCGAGCTAGGGGAACAAATGACGCAGAGCTTTGAAAAATCGATCCGCGAGCTAGGGGAACAAATGACCCAGAAATCTGAAAAATCGATCCGAGAGCTAGGCGATCAAATGACGCAGAAATCTGAAAAATCGTTCCGAGAACAAAAAGAATCATCCGAAAAATCGATCCGAGAGCTAGGCGAACAAATGACGCAGAAATCTGAAAAATCGATCCGCGAGCTAGGCGAACAAATAGACAAAAAACTAATACAGCAGACAAATAAGTTTGGCGGGTCGATGCAGAGAGTGTCCGATGGTGTCTCACAAAGAATGAGCGGTCTGGCAAGTGAAGTGAAGGGTGATATTATGAAGGAGTTGGGCCGTGCATTTGAACAAATCGTTGACCGTCTGCAAGCCTTGGAACGGGGCAGGCGTAGTGGCGATGCCGAGTCTGAAGAAAGCGAAGAACGGCTACTTAGGAATTTCCAAGAGCTGAGGGAAGAATGCCAAAGGGAACACCAGCAGGTACTTTCGAGGGTCCAAGAGGCGGAAACGCATTGTCCCACGTCCGTTAGCAACACAATAGCAGACAACAGTCTAGCGATTCATGCACTGGAACAGCAAGTAGAACGATGGAAGCAGACTGGGGTGGAGGACAAATACATGTTAAGATGAAACTCAGGGGAATATCCGATCTGTGGGTATTATGGGTCTGGCAAACCCAGGTCCCCAGCTGTTAGTAGCCTTGTTTCCGATTTTCTGCTTTCAGTGCTACTATCTACCTATTACTATTCTATATCTGTCAGTATAAATGAGGATCTCTTACTATAGTATGCGTGCTGTATGAATATTTTAAGATAGGAGAACTCTGAGAAAGGAATGAGTAAGTTTAGAATCTTGAAAACAGGATGCGATAATACGATTGTTGAACCATTGGCTTCCAATATGCGATGATATGTTAATATTGATGATATATGTCTTTTTTGTTCTTTATAGCTGAGTATGTAAAGTGCTGTCTGTGGATTTCGTAAGTATATTGATTCCCTTCAAGGTGAAAGAAGAATTGTGGTTTGTGTAATTTACGTGGCTCTGAAATATTATTGTGGTAGTCAAATACGAGCAGCTTTTCAGCAAATGGAGAATGGAACGGAAATATGGATCCTTTTTGTGGTCTTGATTGGTGTTGAGCCAAAGCCTAAAAAAATTATTCTGCGTTAATACTTGTCCTAGAAAAGCGACGTTTATGTGTTTTGCTGATGCTGTGAGCATTACAGCTTACTGTTTTCGCTGGTGCGGGATGCACTGCAGCCTATATGATTTGTACTGAGGAAATTTCCCTCTTGAAGGTAGAGGATGATTAAATAATTTTGATTATGGGAATGAAGGAAAGCTTGGTTTAAGGTAATAAGGATAAAGCAAAACATTTGTCATTTAAACTACAGGAGGATTCGGATCTTTTGTGTCTGTTGTAAGTTCAATATGTTAAGATGATACTGTTTTACAGAATAGAGGTGACCACAATTTTGCCATTCATGAGAAATGAATCCAGAATAACCACCACAGGCGAAATAACTGATTTGGAAGCGAAAGGTAACGTAAAGAAGGAACAAAATCGCAACAAAATGGGTAAGAAAATGTAATATAACCTGTATAATGCAAATATTTTTAACCTTCTCAGAGTCATCTGCGTGATTAATTGTTGTGATAACGTAATTTTAGGTGAAATTTTCTTACTGTTTTATGTGTGAATATATGAGTATGATAAATGTATAATTGCGAGTCTCTTTTCAGGTGTGCGAACTGGTATAAATGTTTTGGCGTGTAAATAACCATTGTTCTTTTTAATGTGTATGTTTAAGGAAAGTTCTCCATATTTATCATGTGACAAGACGTATGCCGCGAGCGTCAAGAAGAGGACGAATTAGAACAATGTTGTAGTGGTATATACACGGTGTTGAAATAGCATTGAAGTAGCTTATTGGCTTAACTAGTAGTGGATAGAAGTAGAATATTGAGTAATGCATGTTTATGGGTAGGTAGTTTGTAGAATAGACAACAGGTGTGCATGTATGTGTGTGTAAATAACATGTGAACCCTATGCTGTCCTGACCTATACTTGCACAAGGCATAATCCTATTCATTTTAGTGAATTAATAAATAGCATTTGATTTATTAAAACGTAAGTGAACCACATTAGTGATGTGGATTTAAATATTATATTGTCAGTTCCTTTAAATTTTTATTTTTATACTGTCAAGTCATTTCACTTTTATTTTTTTTACATTGTCAAGTCATTTAAACTTTAGTTTATATTGTCGATTCATCTAATTTTTTATTTAAAAAAAATATTAAGTCTCACTTTGTTCTTAAAAATTGTGAAAGACAATACTAAGTGGTATTATGTATGACATTTTGTAATCACATAAGGATGATGAAAAATTTCTGTGAATGCAGTTGAGAACGTGAAAGCGAACTGGCAAAACTCTAAGAGACAGCGGGAGCAGCCGGACTAGTTGTAAACTGGCGGGTTTCCCAGCAGGACACGCTGTCAGCCAGGCCACTTTGGGAGCGCGGCCGACAACAAAAGAAGGTACGCGGCAAACACTTTCCCTTGTACCTGGAGCTAATGGGCGGCCGCCCCGGGCGACCCTTCCTCGAGGCGATGACCTGAGATGGGCGAGCGGTCCACCGCGCGGAAAGCCATCTGCTGGCAACGCACCACACGCACGCGACCGTGACGAGACGGCCGCGGTGAAACAACACAAGGGGCATGGAGCCTTTTGACAGGTACTGCCCAGAGAAACTTGCAGACGTCAACGACGCCTATCGACATTTCCTGATGGATGCCTACTGTCAAGCGACAGTAAATCATGGTTCGATGTTCTCTGGTCGCTAAGGGTGGCACAAAAGAAGAGCCATTAAGTGTCATCCTTGCCCAGGAATATCAAACCGGCGAGCCAATTGAGGATAACCCAAGAATGTAACAACACAAAGGGCGTGGAGCCTTTTTGACACATACTGTCCAGAGTAACTGGCAGACTTCAATGACGCCTATCAACATCTCCTGACGGATGCCCACTGTCAAGCGACAGTAAATCATGGTTCGATGTTCTCTGGTCGCTAAGGGTGGCACAAAAGAAGAGCCATTAAGTGTCATCCTTGCCCAGGAATATCAACGTGGCGTGTCAAACGAGGATACCGCACGAATTTGACAACACAAACATGGAACCAAATCGAGATGACGTGACACGGGAGAAACTTCATGAGACGGCAGAGACGGCGGGATCGCACGCAACAGATGGACAAAAAAAATCCCTACTGACAGCTGCGGCGACGAACCCCCCTCTTTCCCCTATATTGTGCCTCGGAACAGTGGAAGTACTGCGTGTGTCAGTGAACAGTGATTATACGGTTCTTAGTCCAGTGCATATACGTGTGTTTCTGTCAGAGAAACTCTGACTCGTGTGTTTTGCAGGAGTTCGATTTATTGGTGTTTATTAGACTGACTCTTGTATTTTGCAGGTGTTCTATTTATCTTTTTTAGACTTTGACTCTTGTATTTTGCAGGTGTTTTATTTATAGGTGTTTTTTTTGTTTTAGATGTTGACTATTGTACTGTTTTATTTATCAATGTTTGTTTTTGTGTGATGTATTAGATTTGTGATATTTTGTTTCGTAAATTCGTTGCTGTTACATTGCTTCGTTTATCAGTCAGATAGCTTTTTATTCTCATTGAACTGTGATCGATTAGCCTTTGCATGGGGCATATTTACTGTGAGGAACCCCTTAAGGGTAACAATCACATAATTATTGTAGTTTCAGTATAATGACACAGTGCTCATTGTTTGCTAGCTAATTGAAATATAGTAGAGTGATTAAATGAGTGCCACATAGTTATTTTAATTCTACAAATTATTAGTTTTATACGATATAGAATTTTTTTGCGATAACCACTTTGTAAAACATGTTTTTTCTCTTATCATTTGTTGCTTTTGCAGATTGTGCATTGTAATGTTCTGCTTTTTAATACCGATGTTATTTGATGTTCTTTTTTTAATTGCTGTGGCACCTTTGCTATTTTCATAAATTTTGCTTGTTAATAAACAGTCATAAATTTTCCTGTGATCAGTTGGCTCTTGCAATGAGCAAATACTGGGGAACTGCATAAGGGTAACAACCAGAAATTGTTTTCATATTAATGACACAGGAACCATTGTTTTTTTACTTGCTGACCGAATTAGGTCTACACTACCTTTTAAATAGGTGTCACAGATTGTGTTCATTTTTTTTGTTTGAAATTGGTAGATTCTAAAGATGTGTTGAAATTATTGTATTTTAGCAATTAGCTGGTGTCCTTTTGCCTTTTCTTTTACACTTTTGGTTTAAGTAGGGTGTGAGAAGCCTGCTTGGGAATGTCCTAGCATGGCCAGAAAATTCCCTGCACAGTCTTTTCCCGGAGCGTTGGGGTTATGAAAGGTCTCTGTTGGATTCCTTTCATGTTTAATTTCTTAAATCTGTTGCCATTTATGGAATAAATTCCTCTTCTAAATGTACTGTGGCGTTTCTGACTATCTGGGAGGAGACTGAGCAGTGGAACGAGTTACTTTTACACATAAACAAGAACGATCTGTCACACTACTACACTTTAAAGCACAGTTTATATGTAATTCTTATATGTAATTCATGTCACACAGTCTCATACGGAACCTACATCCGCTTTCTTTTATATACTGTATATGATAAGATACTGTCATCCCCCTTCCCTTTTGTGTGAGAGGATGAATGAGCATATGTATTTCTAGTTGCATGCTTGAGGGTAGCAGACAAGGCTGTCTGCTAGAGAACAGTAGGACCAACGTCGGAACAGGTAGCTACGCTTCCTAAAAGCAAAGAGGTTTCTAACCTTAGTATGGTCCTGTCCGTCCGTTGTCATGTTGGTATAGGAAGCTGCCCCTCTGGCCACTTCCGTTGGTCTTTGTGAGCCACCCTCAGGAAGCACGCTCGGCAGTAGGGCAGTTGCAGTGTGGCCGTGGCGAGCGTCTGAAGTGGTAAGATCTCCGGCTAAGCGCGTGTCTGTTAAGTCCGTAGGACAATGGATTTCTTAAGTTCAGCCAAACTGAAAATTTAATCACCTTTATTTCGGGTTTAGGTCTAAAATATCCGATGTTATCTTAAATTGCAGCGCAGTGTAATTATCGTGTGAAGTTCAGATTATTTTCCGGTAGTTGCTTTGTTACTACTTTGTGAGTAAAGTGGAACCACGTGTTGATCAGTAGGTCTAACTAAGTTCATCAATCTTAAATCCGAATGTGCGTGAGATTATAACGTCTCGTCTTGAGAATATTTTTTTTTAATATAGCAACTTTTCTTTATGCTTTTCTTTATGTTCAACCCACGTGGGGTGTACTTTGCGAGACCAGTACCACGTGCTTATATAACTGTTTGACCCATCAGGTTAATAGTAAGACGTTAGTAACCAGTTCAAGGTTTTTCTTTTGTCAATTGCTTTTCGATCTAATTTATTTTAATTATCAAAATTATTGTGGAGTTGTACGCTTTGTGTAAACCAAGTTGACCACGTGAAGCATGTGGTGTAATCATCAAAGTAGCCCTCAGCTATTCTTTTTGCGAAGTCTTCACAAAGAGTTAATATGAATTTAGTATACCAGTGTGTGGTAATTACATGACGGACAGGATTGTGGCATGAACGTAATTTCTTTGGGTAAAAACTGAATCTGTTGGTTGTGGTTAATTTCTTCTTGCTTATGTTTCAATGTTCTTCGTGTGTGATTTTATGAATGCAGTGTTGTATACAGTCTCCCAATCTTGGCTCCATATTTTATGTGTTCCGTAAGATTACAATCTCACATTTTTTCAATCGTAAATAAGGCACCAGCTCAGTTATAACTCACGTATAATATGCTGAAATTTCAATGAACAATCTTAAAATAAATTTCCAAATATAAACTGATTTCTTTCTTTTTATTTAAATTCTCCTTTTTTATATATATATTACCGGTTTTGTATGACTATTAAAAGATTATCATTAATGTTAGTCTGCTTGGTAAACCTAGACTAAATATCTGATGAAACAGTTGCCCAGTAATCCACGGTTAACGTCCCCAGACACATCACGGCTTTTAACCCACTTTCATTGTCAATTAGCACCGATTTCAGCATACCAAATTAAAGTTACAACATTACACATCAGCTAAGAAAATTAGAGTTACAATATTACAATGTTCCACAACATCAAGAAAGAAGGAATTTTCCTACAATGAAACGAAGGACTAAATGCCCTCAAATTATTAAACCTGACAATTATTTCTTCAGCAAAGGCAGTCATTCCACTCAAATAATATAGTATTTGCGCCTGAACTAAAGGAAGGCTTTCAGTAATTTTCACCAAATGTATGAGATGAATAAACATTTTTTTCAAGGTCTTTCCGATAGAGTCTTAATTTGTTATGAAAGCTGAACACAGACAGCTAAATCAGAGACAAGTTCATCTTATTTTCGTAATTATGTTTTGATGTTTTTAAATGCTCAACAACATCTACATCTACATTTATACTCCGCAAGCCACCCAACGGTGTGTGGCGGAGGACACTTTACGTGTCATTGTCATTGCCTCCCTTTTCTGTTCCAGTCGCGTGTGGTTCGCGGGAAGAACGACTGTCTGAGAGCCTCCGTGCGCGCTCGAATCTCTCTAATTTTATATTCGTGATATTTTCGGGAGGTATAAGTAGGGGGAAGCAATACATTCGATACCTCATCCAGAAACGCACCCTCTCGAAACCTGGCGAGCAAGCTACACCGCGATGCAGAGCGCCTCTCTTGCAGAGTCTGCCACTTGAGTTTGCTAAACATCTCCGTAACGCTATCACGGTTACCAAATAACCCTGTGAGGAAACGCGCCGATCTTCTTTGGATCTTCTCTATCTTCTTCGTCAACCCGATCTGGTACGGATCCCACACTGATGAGCAATACTCAAGTATAGGTCGAGCGAGTTTTTTGTAAGCCACCTCCTTTGTTGATGGACTACATTTTCTAAGGACCTCAACCTGGTACCCGCCTTACCAACAATTAATTTTATATGATCATTCCATTTCAAATCGTTCCACACACATACTCCCAGATATTTTACAGAAGTAACTGCTACCAATGTTTGTTCCGCTATCATATAATCATACAATAAAGGATCCTTCTTTCTATGTATTCGCAATACATTACATTTGTCTATGTTAAGGGTCAGTTGCCACTCCCTGCACCAAGTGCCTATCCGCTGCAGATCTTCCTGCATTTCGCTACAATTTTCTAATGCTGCAATTTCTCTGTATACTACAGCATCATCCGCGAAAAGCCGCATGGAACTTCTGACACTATCTACTAGGTCATTTATATATATTGTGAAAAGCAATGGTCCCATAACACTCACCTGTGGCACACCAGAGGTTACTTTAACGTCTGTAGACGTCTCTCCATTGACAACAACATGCTGTGTTCTGTTTGCTAAAAACTCTTCAATCCAGCCACACAGCTGGTCTGATATTCCGTAGGCTCTTACTTTGTTTATCAGGCGACAGTGCGGAACTGTATCGAACGCCTTCCGGAAGTCAAGGAAAATAGCATCTACCTGGGAGCCTGTATCTAATATTTTCTGGGTCTCATGAACAAATAAAGCGAGTTGGGTCTCACACGATCGCTGTTTCCGGAATCCATGTTGATTCCTATAGAGTAGATTCTGGGTTTCCAAAAACGACATGATACTCGAGCAAAAAACATGTTTCAAAACTCTACAACAGATCGACGTCAGAGATATAGGTCTATAGATATGTGTAAAAAAATGCCATATCAAACAGCCACTGTGGCTCATCATTGCAGAAATTGTTTGATTGGATCCAGTAAGTGTAAAATCTGCCTATAACATTATCCATTGACAGCCATCTCACTAAACAGTGCCAAAGTACAACGTCAGTAAGGTCTTCATTGCCGATTTAGTCTATGGAGCATTTGAACCATCGGTATGTTTTGGCAACTGAGCGAATATAGCTGACAATTAAAATCTCTCTAAAACACAATCAAGGGCTTCTTTAATGTCACAACCTCGAGAAGTATCCTTCCCTGTAACAAGATCTAAGAGCTCTTCAAAAAATGGTTCAAATGGCTCTGAGCACTGTGGAACTTAACTTCTGAGGTCAACAGTCCCCTACAACTTAGAACTACTTAAACCTAACTAACCTAAGGACATCACACACATCCATGCCCGAGGCAGGATTCGAACCTGCGACCGTAGCGGTGGCGCGGCGCCTAGAACCGCTCGGCCACTCCCGCCGGCTAAGAGCTCTTCCACCACGTCCAAGTCATTCGATACAAATCTTCGAAAGCTGGTCTTTATATTGGATATCTGTAGATACAACCCAGGCCAGACTCATTGCTGATCAGACACTTATATTGTTTTGCAAGTCAGTTGCAATATCATCACTAACAGCAGGAACGTGCCTCTCCATTGCATGTCTAGAAGTGAGTATTTGGTCAACTAGTTTTGTAGTTTCTTGTTTTAGGGGTCTAAAATAGAAACAAGTTGGCAATATTAACCCTTACAAACTCTCCCTCCATCTAAGATTTCTTTCAGTTTGCAAAATTAAATGTCAAGACAAAGCCAGCTTCGTTGTTAAATCTGTTTCCCTTGTAAACGTGGTCGTAACACTGCTATGCCTCTGAAATTTTTCCCTTAATGACGACTGTTTTGCTTTTCTTTCTTAACCAAGAACAAAGAGGGAAGCGTTTCCTGGAACCACGGATGGTTTTTGAGATTACTCGTCTTGTACTGAGGCAATGTCATTTGAAACAAATGACACATTGTTTTACCATTCGTCTCTATATATAGGAATTGCTCCACCGACTCTAATAAACTCTGTTCTCTTCTTCGTATTTACGCTTCTTAGGCAATATTACAACTCTTAGGAAACCATCGGTATTCACAAGTTTACTAAAACAGTGTCACTGCATGGTGAGAAGTAACCACGGTGTTGACTACGAATGTGGCCGACTGCTGTCTGCCGTACCTCGATCTGTGCTGCTACGTGGCCGGCGCTGTGCGGCGTAGCGTTCTCAAATCGACGACAAGGCGGCAGAATTGCGACTTTGCGCAAGGAGTTCCTTAAGCTGTATCCATCTCCGCGCTATGCAAAAAAAAGAGCTTCGGCGCAGCGCTGCGCATCAGGTGTGGACGGCAAACCGCGCCGCTCTGTGCAACGATTAATAAGTTCATCGCATTGTCGGTACAGGAAAGGAAATTGTTTCGTTCGTACGCGCCACTGTTTGGACGGTGTTTACTGTTACACTGTAACATTGCTGTGTTCCCACGAACACTCTGCTCCAACCTGCACTTCTCTGCGCCGTTAAGCGCTGCTCTGCGCCGCGCGTTTTTTCGCGACGCGTAGCGTCCGGCTTGGACGCGGCTTTATATATTTTTATGCTTTATATATTTTTATACTTCATTTATGTAATTTATTTCCAGAGGCGCACTACACGAGCCGCATTCAGCTCGCGAGCCTCGTTGTGGCCACCCCTGTTCTTGGCGCCTCCTCTGACGAGCGTCACTCCACTGACGTCCCTGCTGAGTGTCACTCGTAGCCACTGTGCAGCAGGCATTTCTTTGCGGTACCATTTCTCAGGTGTTTCGACCGCAGCAATGACTTTAACTTCAGCCTCGGCAGCTATAGGGTGTAGTCCATTTCCTCGTACGATGGTAAGATCACGCTGCAGTAGCTATCATGGGTTGATAGTGCTTAGTCAGGATTGGGCACAGTTGTTCTAAATGAACGGATATTGTCACGAGTTACGTTATGTGCGTCGGTTCGCTCGTGACTCAAGTATCTGGGGTTCCTGCATATGTTTTCCTTTTCCCCATTAGGATCGAACCAATTTAATTTTTTCCCGTAGAACGCGAGTACCAGATGCTTCTCTTATACTTCGCGCAGAATTTCCTCCTGAATTTTTAATTAATAAATGTTGGTCTAAGCGGACCCATCTTTAATTTTGGAGTTAGATGAGCCGCTTAAGCCCGCATCTCGTGGTCGTGCTGTAGCGTTCTCGCTTCCCACGCCCGGGTTCCCGGGTTCGACTCCCGGCGGGGTCAGGGATTTTCTCTGCCTCGTGATGGCTGGGTGTTGTGTGATGTCCTTAGGTTAGTTAGGTTTAAGCAGTTCTAAGTTCTAGGGGACTGATGACCATAGATGTTAAGTCCCATAGTGCTCAGAGCCATTTGAACCATTTTTTTGAGCCGCTTAATTCCTTTGATTATTAGTGATTTGAACAATTGTCACAACCACAACTTTTTTGTCAGCGCCATTAATTTCCCAATCGTCTCCTTTGTGCACAGTTTGTCGTGGAGAGGGAGGGGGGAAGGGTTGAGAGAGGGATCTGCATATCGAGAGACTTCACTCAATAAAGATCACAGGCACAATTACCAGGCACAATAGCCCAGTGGCGCCTCGAATTCCCAAGCTCGACTGCAGACGGTTTATTGCAGTGTTGGCGATTGAATTTATTTTCATTTCTTTTGTTCTCTTCTTCTCTTTCATCAACTTTATGGTCCACTTAACTGTTCAACCCTGTACATGCAACACCATATTTTAACACATATGAGTATTCGCATAGTTTACTAAGTGTCTCATATTCCCTCAGTGTTATATACTTATGGCTAGTGCGTGGAGGACTGTTACAGAGTCTACCTGTGTATATACGTATTCAGCCACGTGTGGACGTTCTATCTTGTTAACCGGCTTGCGGTTTGCAAGGCTATCATCAAGCAACAATGGCCTACGTTAACCAAAGCCGTCTGGAAGCTGCCGAAGTTTGGCAAAAATATTGAGAGTAAGGAAAGCAGGAAGAGTAGTGTTTAGTTTCCCTCTGATAACGAGGCCGTTAGAGCAAAAGCTTGGACTGAGGGACTAATATGGATGGAAATCAGCTGTGTCCCTTCTAAAGGAAACATTACGTCGTGTGCCTGTAGGTGCTTTAGGGAAACACTGGAAAACCTCAGGCTCGGGAAACGGACGGAGACTGAGCCTCTTATCTCCCAAGTGTGCGATCTCGCTCGGTCAGACAGAAATTACTTACGCAAGAACTGTTGTAGGTGTCACAGACTACAGAAAGGATTTGGCAGTACCACTGTGATATTTCGAGAAACATTGAACTTAAGCATTTATAAACGAACATAATTTACTTTCCATACGCTGAATACATTTTCCTGTGTAGCGATTATACTGAGGGTAACATTTTCCTCTGAGGAGTTTGCAACACTTCTTTCATAAGTAATGTTGTCATGTAGACTCCTGATACAAGTACCAGTCACGAGAGCACGGTCGTCAACAAGGACTAACACTTCACACTGGAAGCCATATATTAGGCACAGAGGGGAGAGCGATTGACAGACGTTTTCTGCCACTTTCGTTAGTAGGTGCGAAACTTCGTCAGCATCCATCATATTCATGTCCATTGTGCGACACACACAAAGACACTCTGCCCCTGGCTTTGGGCTCTGTTCTTCAGATGTTATTTGGCTGTCGGGGCCTGCTGTTTGTTATTAACAAATATTTCCTCCGTCCCCCCTCGACCCTTCGCTCCTTGTTATGAAACCAGCAACTCGGCTGAATCCTCCAAGTAAAGTAGTGGTTTGGAAGACTCGTCATGTCGTCTCACCTGTTGGATTTAGCGACACAAAAGAATCCTTTTAAGGTTTTTCGTCGAATACTGGCCAGCGTCTCCCAGAAAACACTGCAAGATTCCTGATGTCCCCTTGAATCGTCGGTGCTTTCGTTTCCGCTTAGGGAGGCCTGTGTAGTCGGTATTTGCGTCCCTGCCCATCAGGACGTCTTTAGCGTAACCTTACTGGAACTACAACGATATCTAGTGTTGTTGCATCTCAGTTTTATTTTCCGTCTCCAGCGTAGCAAGATTCATATCCACGAATATTATTTTAAATATATTCTCATCTACTATGTGTAAAGATATAATCTACTCTTTGTGCTTTCAATTGTCTCACTCTTATGATGGTTCAAATGGCTCTGAGCACTATGGGACTTAATATTGTGTCCATCAGTCCCCTAGAACTTAGAACTACTTAAACCTAACTAACCTAAGGACATCACACACATCCATGCCCGAGGCAGGATTCGAACCTGCGACCGTAGCGGTCACGTGGTTCCAGACTGAAGCGCCTAGAACCGCACGGCCACACCGGCCAGTCCCTCTTATGAAGACAGAGACTACACCAAAGAAAGTTCAAGTCCATCAGGTCAAATAATTAGACGCTATTGCAACGAGCTCCGAAGTTAATTATTATCCGCCATTACAAACGGCTCATACGGTTATAACCCTACCTCTACTATTGTAATTTAGTACGCTTTTACCTAAAAAACAGGAAACCCTGCTTCTATGTTGTCACGTATACTATACTGCAACAGAACAAATAGTCCTGTTACGGGGAAATCCACGTATAACCCTCTTACTAAAATTTAGTTTAGTTTCCAACTAAAGTACACTATGGGAGGATGGTCCTGTTAATAGGAGAAGCTAATCAATAGATTTACCCTTTTTACGGGATTTGGCCGTGTGATGTGTCTAATGGATAAGTAAATCAGACTATTCACTTCTTTTCCTAAGATTTTACTCAGTAGTTAAAAAGAAACGCAGCATGAATAATACTACACTGAAGTTAGGACAACTCATTTCCAAATTCATTTAGTGGTTTAAAACATGTACTAATGGTCGCCAGCCTATCCAGGCAATGAAACAGTGAAGTATTGGAAAAGCAGAAGTATGAATTTTGTCTACTTCCTTCCTACTGTTTAATTTGGTTCTTCAATTAAATGTCACACCACGTTAACAATGTTGGTGCAGTCGCTGGAATTTCTTTTTGACTACTGCACCCTTATACATCACGTTTTTAAAAGAGATAGAGCCCAGTAGATAAGGAAGTTAGAAATACTAAAATACTTAGATACTGAAGCACATATTTTATCCTGAACATTTCACTTCAAGAAAACCTCTTTCTCATTGGAATTTTCTTTTAAAAGCTATAATTCTTTGAACAAACTCTGTATTGTCATTCGCCAGATTCTAGTAACTTGGCTACACTCTGGCTGAATTTTATTTAAGCAAACTTTTACTATAATACTTTGCAATTGTTAAGAAAACACAAAAAATTAAATGGTGCCTCTTTATATTATCTTGGCACTTCGTAAGTCTGTAAAATAGGATACTCGGATTCATCAAACACCAAGAAGGAACCCTACATAGGTGTATGATTAAGATGAAATAACAGGGTGAACCCCTTTCTTTAAAGTTCAAGAATGATTATTAAAACATAGTTTAAATTAATGGTTCACGCTGTACAAAAGTAAATTTACTTCAAAAAAACTCTTATCTGTAGCTGTAGGCTTGGGTGTGGCGAAAACTTATGGCGGCTACGCTACCCACAGTACGGCCTGCGAGTTTCTTGCTGTATGGGCTCAATTTCTCGTCTTGGCGTCAATTCTACATGCAATAGCCCAACGACTCGCAGCTATACCGGAAGCCTTTTTCAGTCTCCATCCAAGGCATTTTGTGTGAATTTGCAGGCAAATTTTCTCCTGCTCCACAAAGGTGTTGCCTCAATCACTGCTGCCTACGGACTTCCCGCACCACGTAGCGCGCCAATTCGCCCTTACCACCTTTCCCACTCCCCAGAGTCACTTTAGTTTCAAACAAAAGCACACTGGGTTTTACATAACACCTATTTCTTATATTGTTGCTAAGCGTGACTATTTATTCAACTGTCACCGAGCGAGGTGGCGCAGTGGTAAGACACTGGACTCGCATTCGGAAGGACGACGGTTCAATCCCGCGTCCGGCCATCCTGATTTAGGTTTTCCGTGATTTCCCTAAATCACTCCAGGCAAATGCCGGGATGGTTCCTATCAAAGGGCACGGCCGACTTCCTTCCCCATCCTTCCCTAATCCGATGAGACCGATGACCACGCTGTCTGGTCTCCTTCCCCAAACCAACCAACAACATTATTCAACTGTCAAATTTACATTAAAATGAACAATTTATACACACAAATAATTTTCAAATACGAAAGGTCATCAGAAAATTATTTAACATAATAAACAATTTACATAGGTTTTTACTTACCTTACTCACATACAATGCTAAGAACTTCAATTTCCTGTATAGTACACTTTACTTTACATGTACATTTACATATACATATATCAATGTGCAAAAATTATAAAGCAAAATAATTACGTAAATTTAAACGAGCCATAAGCAAATATTGTTATACCGTATCATACTAAGTGGTGAAATTAAATGAAATAATCCTACGTAAAAGCGTATGAAGGGCGCGTGTTTGGAGCATTATTAGACTTTTATGCTCGAAGCAAAATAAACAGTAAAGGTAAAGAAAATTCAACTTCTGTATTGCTAACGAAACTATATTTTTATGTTCGCAGAAGACGACAAGTAAAATAAACTGTCTTATAAGATTCCCTCGCCCATGAAAAGAGGCGACACGTTGAATAACTTTTCTTCTTTTTCGGACGTTTCCCCCTAGGAGTTAGCCGTTTTCGATCTCCGCGGGTCTCTATCGTTTCCTGTCATTCGGTCCTAGATTTGCGTGTTCCATTGTTTTCTGGGTGTATTTTTCCAGCTTAAGCGTTACCCTTACTCTCTTTCTCCTTTCGGGCACCTCTTAGTTACACATTTTCCTTGGCCACCCATGATTGGGCATTATCTGTAAGTACCACTGAAGCGCATCTTTAAGGTTTTTCAGCGTATATTCCATATCCTCTTTATCTTGACAAAATATTGCTTGGTCATTCGCAAATAACAGACAGTGAAAGGTATCGTCACCAGTTTTTATTTCCTTGCCTGAGAATTTCCTGTACCAGCCATTCAATGTCAGTTCGAAATAAGTGTTAAACAAAATAGGTGACATTCTACAACCTTGTTTTATACCTTTGTCAACGAAAATACTTCAGGTGTATTTGTTTCTCAATTTAACCAATGCTCTTGTGTTCTTGTGTAACTTTTAACCAAAAGTATGCCCGCATTGATACATGTATAAAACGTTCTAGGAAGTTCCATTATCCCATAAATAAACAAGTCCCAGAAATGGAAGACACTAAAAGACGAACATGTATGGGAGGTGTGTCTCGAATCGATAAGCTCCACGTGCAAGACAGCAATTATAGCCGCTAAGCTAAGGCGTATGACGCAGAGAACTCAGCAGTATGTGTCCTTCAAGTGTTCGCCACCTTGCTTCCGTCTTTAACGGCAATAGCTATTTATAATCTGACAATAACAATTTAAGCTGAAAACACCATAAATAAATATTGCGGAACATACACAGTTTGTGTTTTGATTCGGAGAAATGAAACTCTTCTACAAAGCAACGATTGAAGGAGTAATCAAAATATACAATGATCACCATCGTGGTGGTTCATAGCCTGTCCCGTCAATTTCTGTAGTCCCTTGCTTGCAGCCTACAGATCTAGTCCCATGGCGTCCTGAACTTCCGCACACCAATTTCGAATTGGCCATTCTGTTTAAGATTCCTTCCTGTGGGTGCCTATTCTGTTATTCTCTTGGGCCAGCCATGTAAATGTATTCTACTTTGTGGGCAAAATAAAAGAGGCCTGTAAGATATTTCATGCGCCTTAAGATAGGCAACCCAACTTACATCAGAACTTGACGTTGAGTTGGCTATCTTAATAGGCACCAAATATTTTGCCGGAGCACTATAATTTCGCCCGCCCTGTAACAAAAGCGGCAAAATCATCTGAGCCGTTTTCTTTCGACTGTCTCTTAAATACACTCCTGGAAATTGAAATAAGAACACCGTGAATTCATTGTCCCAGGAAGGGGAAACTTTATTGACACATTCCTGGGGTCAGATACATCACATGATCACACTGACTGAACCACAGGCACATAGACACAGGCAACAGAGCATGCACAATGTCGGCACTAGTACAGTGTATATCCACCTTTCGCAGCAATGCAGGCTGCTATTCTCCCATGGAGACGATCGTAGAGATGCTGGATGTAGTCCTGTGGAACGGCTTGCCATGCCATTTCCACCTGGCGCCTCAGTTGGACCAGCGTTCGTGCTGGACGTGCAGACCGCGTGAGACGACGCTTCATCCAGTCCCAAACATGCTCAATGGGGGACAGATCCGGAGATCTTGCTGGCCAGGGTAGTTGACTTACACCTTCTAGAGCACGTTGGGTGGCACGGGATACATGCGGACGTGCATTGTCCTGTTGGAACAGCAAGTTCCCTTGCCGGTCTAGGAATGGTAGAACGATGGGTTCGATGACGGTTTGGATGTACCGTGCACTATTCAGTGTCCCCTCGACGATCACCAGTGGTGTACGGACAGTGTAGGAGATCGCTCCCCACACCATGATGCCGGGTGTTGGCCCTGTGTGCCTCGGTCGTATGCAGTCCTGATTGTGGCGCTCACCTGCACGGCGCCAAACACGCATACGACCATCATTGGCACCAAGGCAGAAGCGACTCTCATCGCTGAAGACGACACGTCTCCATTCGTCCCTCCATTCACGCCTGTCGCGACACCACTGGAGGCGGGCTGCACGATGTTGGGGCGTGAGCGGAAGACGGCCTAACGGTGTGCGGGACCGTAGCCCAGCTTCATGGAGACGGTTGCGAATGGTCCTCGCCGATACCCCAGGAGCAACAGTGTCCCTAATTTGCTGGGAAGTGGCGGTGCGGTCCCCTACGGCACTGCGTAGGATCCTACGGTCTTGGCGTGCATCCGTGCGTCGCTGCGGTCCGGTCCCAGGTCGACGGGCACGTGCACCTTCCGCCGACCACTGGCGACAACATCGATGTACTGTGGAGACCTCACGCCCCACGTGTTGAGCAATTCGGCGGTACGTCCACCCGGCCTCCCGCATGCCCACTATACGCCCTCGCTCAAAGTCCGTCAACTGCACATACGGTTCACGTCCACGCTGTTGCGGCATGCTACCAGTGTTAAAGACTGCGATGGAGCTCCGTATGCCACGGCAAACTGGCTGACACTGACGGCGGCGGTGCACAAATGCTGCGCAGCTAGCGCCATTCGACTGCCAACACCGCGGTACCTGGTGTGTCCGCTGTGCCGTGCGTGTGATCATTGCTTGTACAGCCCTCTCGCAGTGTCCGGAGCAAGTATGGTGGGTCTGACACACCGGTGTCAATGTGTTCTTTTTTCCATTTCCAGGAGTGTATAATTTCCAATTCCTATTTTCACGTTTATATCTTCATTCCTCATCCGCTGTCTTCTTCTCTCAGCCGGCCGCGGTGGTCTAGCGGTTCTGGTGCTGCAGTCTGGAACCGCGGGACTACTACGGTCGCAGGTTCGAATCCTGCCTCGGGCATGGGTGTGTGTGATGTCCTTAGGTTAGTTAGGTTTAAGTAGTTCTAAGTTCTAGGGGACTTATGACCTAAGATGTTGAGTCCCATTGTGCTCAGAGCCATTTGTCTTCTTCTTGCTCCGCAACAGCGTCTCTAAAAAGCCGTTTTCATTGCTCTCCTTGAAGCGGAGCCAGTGGTTCCTTCATTGTCTAAACTCTCTCTTGTGACATATTTATTTAATACCCAATAACCAAACTTAGAAATGGGACAAGACAGGTGTTTTATTTGATAAATTACACATTGTGTCACACTTCCTACTCCTTTCTGTTATATTTGTATGAATGTGTGCATGAGAATGAATTAAATGGGCTATAGAAAGGTGTAGGTTGGTCCAAATATAGTAGGAAGCAGCAGTAGGCTTTCCAGAGAAGAAATTAGCAATGTTCAGAGCAGGGTGGCTGGAAAGACCCGGAAAAGATCATATCTGTGGAGTGTAGAGGGCGCAGGCTGGTCCATCAGCCAATTAGTGCAAAAGGATTTGAAAAAAGAGGCGTTGAGTCCGGCCATTACTCGCCAACGACAGCCCACCGGAGTGAGTGGCTGTCACGTGTGTTATCTGCGACCCTGACCTAGATAACCATATAGACAGTTTCAAAAAGATCACACTCCGTGGGGACCTCTCCTTGTTACAAACGGTCGAAATTAATTTCTCTGACAGACCACCAGAATTCTTAGAAGGAAAATTAGAGAATTGAAAAAAATGTTAAACTCGGGCCTAGTGATACAAGATTTGCCTCGTCGTAGAAAACATTACTAGCGTCGTTTGTTGTTGTTGTTGTTGTTGTGGTCTTCAGTCCTGAGACTGGTTTGATGCAGCTCTCCATGCTACTCTATCCTGTGCAAGCTTCTTCATCTCCCAGTACCTACTGCAACCTACATCCTTCAGAATCTGCTTAGTGTATTCATCTCTTGGTCTCCCCCTACGATTTTTACCCTCCACGCTGCCCTCCAATACTAAATTGGTGATTCCTTGATGCCTCAGAACATGTCCTACAAATCGATCCCTTCTTCTGGTCAAGGTGTGCCACAAACTTCTCTTCTCCCCAATCCTATTCAATACTTCCTCATTAGTTATGTGATCTACCCATCCAATCTTCAGCATTCTTCTGTAGCACCACATTTCGAAAGCTTCTATTCTCTTCTTGTCCAAACTATTTACCGTCCATGTTTCACTTCCATACATGGCTACACTCCATACAAATACTTTCAGAAATGACTTCCTGATACTTAAATCCATACTCGATGTTAACAAATTTCTCTTCTTCAGAAACGCTTTCCTTGCCATTGCCAGTCTACATTTTATATCCTCTCTACTTCGACCATCATCAGTTATTTTGCTCCCCAAATAGCAAAACTCCTTTACTACTTCAAGTGTCTCATTTCCTAATCTAATTCCCTCAGCATCACCCGACTTAATTAGACTACATTCCATTATCCTCGTTTTGCTTTTGTTGATGTTCATCTTATATCCCCCCTTCAAGATACCATCCATTCCGTTCAACTGCTCTTCTAAGTCCTTTGCTGTCTCTGACAGAATTACAATGTCATCGGCGAACCTCAAAGTTTTTATTTCTTCTCCATGGATTTTAATACCTACTCCGAATTTTTCTTTTGTTTCCTTTACTGCTTGCTCAATATACAGATTGAATAACATCGGGGAGAGGCTACAACCCTGTCTTACTCCCTTACCCACTGCTGCTTCCCTTTCTTGTCCGTCGACTCTTATAACTGCCATCTGGTTTCTGTACAAATTGTAAATAGCCTTTCGCTCCCTGTATTTTACCCCTGCGACCTTTAGAATTTGAAAGAGAGTATTCCAGTCAACATTGTCAAAAGCTTTCTCTAAGTCTACAAATGCTAGAAACGTAGGTTTGCCTTTCCTTAATCTTTCTTCTAAGATAAGTCGTAAGGTCAGTATTGCCTCACGTGTTCCAGTATTTCTACGGAATCCAAACTGATCTTCCCCGAGGTCGGCTTCTACTAGTTTTTCCATTCGTCTGTAAAGAATTCGTGTTAGTATTTTGCAGCTGTGGCTTATTAAACTGATTGTTCGGTAATTTTCACATCTGTCAACACCTGCTTTCTTTGGGATTGGAATTATTATATTCTTCTTGAAGTCTGAGGGTATTTCACCTGTCTCATACATCTTGCTCACCAGATGGTAGAGTTTTGTCAGGACTGGCTCTCCCAAGGCCGTCAGAAGTTCCAGTGGAATGTTGTCTACTCCGGGGGCCTTGTTTCGACTCAGGTCTTTCAGTGCTCTATCAAACTCTTCACGCAGTATCGTATCTCCCATTTCATCTTCATCTACATCCTCATCCATTTCCATAATATTGTCCTCAAGTACATCGCCCTTGTATAGACCCTCTATATACTCCTTCCACCTCTCTGCTTTCCCTTCTTTGCTTAGAACTGGGTTTCCATCTGAGCTCTTGATGTTCATACAAGTGGTTCTCTTATCTCCAAAGGTCTCTTTAATTTTCCTGTAGGCAGTATCTATCTTACCCCTAGTGAGATAAGCCTCTACATCCTTGCATTTGTCCTCTAGCCATGCCTGCTTAGCTATTTTGCACTTCCTTTCGATCTCATTTTTGAGACGTTTGTATTCCTTTTTGCCTGCTTCATTTACTGCATTTTTGTATTTTCTCCTTTCATCAATTAAATTCAATATTTCTTCTGTTACCCAAGGATTTCTACTAGCCCTCGTCTTTTTACCTACTTGATCCTCTGCTGCCTTCACTACTTCATCCCTCAAAGCTACCCATTCTTCTTCTACTGTATTTCTTTCCCCCATTCCTGTCAATTGTTCCCTTATGTTCTCCCTGAAACTCTGTACAACCTCTGGTTCTTTCAGTTTATCCAGGTCCCATCTCCTTAAATTGCCACCTTTTTGCAGTTTCTTCAGTTTTAATCTACAGGTCAATACCAATAGATTGTGGTCGGAGTCCACATCTGCCCCTGGACATGTCTTACAATTTAAAACCTGGTTCCTAAATCTCTGTCTTACCATTATATAATCTATCTGATACCTTTTAGTATCTCCAGGGTTCTTCCATGTATACAACCTTCTATCATGATTCTTAAACCAAGTGTTAGCTATGATTAAGTTGTGCTCTGTGCAAAATTCTACCAGGCGGCTTCCTCTTTCATTTCGTAGCCCCAATCCATATTCACCTACTACATTTCCTTCTCTCCCTTTTCCTACACTCGAATTCCAGTCACCCATGACTATTAAATTTTCGTCTCCCTTCACTATCTGAATAATTTCTTTTATCTCATCATACATTTCATCAATTTCTTCGTCATCTGCAGAGCTAGTTGGCATATAAACTTGTACTACTGTAGTAGGTGTGGGCTTCGTATCTATCTTGGCCACAATAATGCGTTCACTATGCTGTTTGTAGTAGCTTACCCGCATTCCTATTTTCCTATTCATTATTAAACCTACTCCTGCATTACCCCTATTTGACTTTGTGTTTATAACCCTGTAGTCACCTGATCAGAAGTCTTGTTCCTCCTGCCACCGAACTTCACTAATTCCCACTATATCTAACTTTAACCTATCCATTTCCCTTTTTAAATTTTCTAACCTACCTGCCCGATTAAGGGATGTGACATTCCACGCTCCGATCCGTAGAACGCCAGTTTTCTTTCTCCTGATAACGACATCCTCTTGAGTAGTCCCCGCCCGGAGATCCGAATGGGGGACTATTTTACCTCCGGAATATTTTACCCAAGAGGACGCCATCATCGTTTAATCATACAGTAAAGCTGCATGTCCTCGGGAAAAATTAGGGCCGTAGTTTCCCCTTGCTTTCAGCCGTTCGCAGTACCAGCACAGCAAGGCCGTTTTGGTTATTATTACAAGGCCAGATCAGTCAATCATCCAGACTGTTGCCCTTGCAACTACTGAAAAGGCTGCTGCCCCTCTTCAGGAACCACACGTTTGTCTGACCTCTCAACAGATACCCCTCCGTTGTGGTTGCACCTACGGTACGGCTATCTGTATCGCTGAGGCACGCAAGCCTCCCCACCAACGGCAAGGTCCATGGTTCATGGGGGGGTAGCGTCGTTTGAGATACTGAATTTGATAGCGTAGTCAAAAAAGCTTCACACTATAGAGGAAACACTCGTGAAACCTTGTGTAACGTAAACTGTCGAAGAAATGGTTCAAATGGCTCTGAGCACTATGGGACTTAACATCTATGGTCATCAGTCCCCTAGAACTTAGAACTACTTAAACCTAACTAACCTAAGGACAGCACACAACACTGTCGAAGAAATCTTATCGTTAAAAGTCGAATGAAGAATATAAGAAATACCTCTAACAAACAAGACCGTAGAAGCTCGAATTGAACTAATGTCAAATAATATCGAGGAGCAGCAACTAGTTTCAAGTGTTAAAAAATCTCCAGGCATGGCTTTGCTGTGTGATGAACCGACTGAAATTTCTCATCATTGTCAGTTACTCGTGTTTTGCCGCTTTTTAGACGACGGCAACATAAACAGAGAAGAATTACTGATTTCGCGGGACCTGCAAACGACATACAAAAAGCCATGAACATCATGAAGATAATAAAAGAATCTTATGTGGAAAAAGCTCATCTAGCTTTGTAAGGATGGCGCTCCAGTTATGTTAGGATCTAGCTGCATCCTGGTGACATTAACGAAACAGAAGAATGCTTTGGCATTAACAACGCATTGTATCGTACATTGCCAGGCGTTCACTTCCAAGACCGTTCCTCAATAATACAGTGCAGTTGTCTGTAAATGTGGTAAATGATATCAAGAGCAGCACGTTATATTCACGCCTTTTACCGAGCGAGGTGGCGCAGTTGTTAGCACATTCGACTCACATTCGGGAGGACGACGGTTCAATCCCCCGTGCAGCCATCCTGACTCAGGTTTCCCGTGATTTCCGTAAAACGCTTTAGACAAATGCGGGGATGGTTCCTTTGAAAGGGCACGGCCGACATCCTTCCCTAATCCGACGAGACCGATGATCTCGCTGTTTGGTCTCTTCCATCAAATCAACCATACACGCCTTTTTAAAACCAAGGGACTCCGACCATGAGAATCTTCTCCCTCACACAGAAGTTCGTTAACTGTCGAAAGTTGATATGCTGGGAAAGGACGCGATTAATATAAACATATAAGAAAACATCAAGACTCACGTGCAAATGTTGGGTGATAAATTCAGTCATTACTTCCCAGAATATAACCAAACAGAAGCTAAAGTTGACCAACAACTGATTCCTAACCTTTTAAGCACTATTGATGGAAAAGTTGTAGAAGAAATTCAGGAAGAGCTCATTCAATTCCATAATGATAGAAACTGTAAGGACGCATCTGAATTAAAAAAAAAAACATTTAATAGACTAAAATTCGAAACATCGCACTATCTTATGCTTTTCGTGCCAATTTACTCACGCGAATAAGGGTTTTCTGCTCTGATAGTAATTAAAATTAAGTCCAGTAATCGTCTGAAAGTAAGTGATGTTATGCGTGTAGCTTTCACCAATAATATTAGCTCCAGGATTACCGAACTTGTACAAAAGATGCAAGTTTCAAAATCAGATTGTTGCAAACGGAATTTAATCTTCTACTAAAAATGCTGTGTTTCCTATAATAATAGTACTGTTAATTCATGTTACATTTGAGTATAATGAATATGTTGAAAGTTTTGATTAAACTTTATTTTTAGAATGGCACAGCTATTTTTGTTGAACCTTGTGGTCATGCCAACAACAAATTATTAATAGTGGTCCTTGGTCAAGAACAGGTTAGGTACCTCTGATTTAGGACATACAGTTTTGAAATAAGTGTTAATAAGTTTTGACTTCAGACAATCAGTAGATGAAATGTAGGGTTCTAGCATTGATCTCAGATGAGGACACATTTGCAAAACGAATCAATGGCATCAGCTTCTATATACTTCTCTGCAATGACGTATTAAAAGGCTAGTAACCCCCCCCCCACCCCCCCACCCCCCCACCCCTCATAATAACATCCGACAACTGAACAGTCTCTCTGATGATATGGGTTCATGCAGTGAGCAAATCTACTTCAAGAATATGGGATCACTCTCATTACAACAATAGATGGTAACAGTTACCTCGAACACTCTTAAAGCGGGAATACAAAAGTCAGCCTTTGGATAAATCGTTTAATAATGTCTTCGAAACACAATAGAATAATATGTAAGCAGTTTTCTTCAATAAGTAAACTCTAGTTCTAGTTGATGAAATCTAAGAAATACAGTTATTTCAGTTTTGTTAATCATTTTACTCATGTACTGAGCTTTTTAGTTATGATTATCAGCAAACCAAATAATTATTTTATAGTCAGATTAAACACTATGGACACTCGGATAACTGTTGAGATTAGAAGCAGGGTGCTAAGGTCAATGACTATCATGTAACATACGAACGTCAAATTCCGCAGTAAAGAAGAGACTGATTCACGCATTTTGATAGGTCTAAGGAGAAGTACGTTGCATGGAAGCGACGATGCATTGAGTAACAGCGGTACAGCTCAAGCGTGGCTCTACAAACAATGACTCTTCTTTCCACATCCAAAAATCATATAGCACTGCCCAAACATTCCTCGTTGCAGTAAGATGGTAATGTGCCCATACAAAGCTCATTTCCAGTATATTTGCAGATAATTTAGTTTCGCTTCCACTACGTGATTTTTGAAATGTAAACTCTAGCGCCTGACTAGTGGCCATTCCTAACTTAGCGCGATCATTACACACTCTCACGCAGTTTACTTCGGCGCGCTAACCACCTCTGATACACAGAGCGGCTTTTCCCCACTTTTCCTTCCCTAACAGCACCGTTATACCTACAGATCCATCTGCGTGAGTCAGTACCAGAAACAACAGTTTCTCTTACATAAGACAAACAAACAAAAAAACTAATCATTACTACAAATAGTAAAAAGAGATACAAATTTATAAAGAGCCAATAATAATACAACTGTAGTTATTTTAATGGCACAAAGTACTGGTGTTAGATACTGGTATCAGGTATTGATATGGAACGCAGGATTAAGTTCCTGAATGTATACGTCTTGAGCGTATAGTTATATGGATGTGAATCTTGGACTGAAGGAAAGCCGGAGAGGAAGAATGTTGGAGCATTGGAGATCTAATGGTATCAAAGACCGCTAAAAGTTAATAGGAAAGGAGATGTATTAAATGAAGAAGTGCCGAAAAGATCCTTACCAGAAGAAGGGAGCTTACTGGGACATTCGTTACAGTATCCGTGAACGGTCATCTGCCACTGAAAGAGCCAAGGCGGAAAAAGAGTAGGTGCAACCAAAGACTACAATATTCGAAACGAAAGGCTAATGTATCTTCTTTCAAAGAAACCCTTTTGCTGTAGTGATACCTTAAGTTCCTTCGTATTTCAGTTTATATCTTTAATCCCCAGTACGATGTTAAGCTGTTTCATTGCTGCTCCATATCGCACTACTCTGTCCGCAACTTCTGCTTTGCTATCTTCTATAATTTAACATTCATAGGCATTTGTATTATTCATTATCTTCATCGGTTTTATGTCTTACCCATAAGTAATTCCCATTGTCTCCTACTGCCATGAAGCTTGTTTTGTTTGCGTTGAGCTAACTGACACGCCACATTTTTGTACATCGCTTACAGACCCATACTAATCTAAAAACACATTGTGGTTCAACAAATGTACGACGTGGTGCCAGTTTATGTCTCTTTGTCCACCCCTTGGAGGTTCGAGTCCTCCCTCAGGCATGGGTGTGTGTGCTGACCTCAGCGTAAGTTAGTTTAAGTTAGATTAAGTAGTGCGTAAGCCTAGGGACCGATGACCTCAGCAGTTTGGTCCCATAGCCCTTACCACAAATTTCCAATTTCTCCTTTGTCATGCCACTACAAAGTTGTCATAGTGGCTGCTGAAATTAATGCCATTTCTTCTCTTTACAGTTCTCTTTCAAGTTTTTTCTGTATTTTTACTTTTCATGCGAACTGTACTATATTTGTCCCTCTGCAACATTGCATGTCTCCTACTTTCAACCAAGGCTACAGTCATGTTGTCACAATACTGTCTGTATTTCCTCAGTAATTTTCGTTGTCTATTTTGTTACACTTTGCCCCAGTATAAGCTAAATTATACAGTCTAAAGTGTCTTTCATAGTCACACAGAAGGAAGGGTTTAATGCTGAACCCACTTCTTTTAGTTGGGGAATACTGTCTGAAAGCCAAGATTTTTTTAAACATAAGAAAGATTTTGTCACTTTGTAAGGTGTCAGCCAAATCCAACACCTTCCATGAAAACCCTGACATGATAGCAAATCCGACAATATGTCACATAGCTCCGAATAAATCCTGGCATTAAATTAACCAAAGTAATACGATTAACGAGTGAGCAAATGGAATACCACAGACTAACACAAGAACGCCTAAATGCATGTCATACTTTCCCAACGTGAAACAGACGCAGTTCTGAGGGGAGAAACGAGAACAGAAACCGAGAGCAGAGCCGTGTAGGCCAGAAGGCCCTACAATAAAGTACACCCGCATCGCCGAGAGCAGCCCCCAGCCCATGTTAAAAGATAGAGCCCTCCAGAAGAACAGTATAGATCTTACGATAACACTAAAAGGGGCACACCAGTTGCAAATTTTAGCGTGAGACTATACGCATCTCTGTTACGTTGCAAACATTAAAAAACATTGCCCCACCACGAAAAGTACAACGTTTCTCATTGGATAGACAGAATTTTTGTAGGCGGAGCTTAAGGTTAACATTGAGACCCTGATTGGTCAGTTGAAAACACAGCCAGATATCTTTTTCTTAAACCCATTTCAGTAAAATGTAGTAAAGAGAAGTTAGGGAGAATTGCTTCCGAAACGGCGAGGTGTGTGGAGCGGTGCCTCCCGCCTCCCCGTGACGCTGCACAACCACCGACAAGGTAATGAACGCACGCGATGCCGCATAAGAGCGCATAAGGCTTCACTCATAACTGCAGAAGTCTCATCTGTTACATCCCATTTTTACGTAATACTAGTGTCGATCGTCAATTAAATCTCATGGTGTTCACATTTGCTACTTGAAGTTAAAACCTGAAACGCGATGATCTTTCTGTCATATAATTATTGAGAAGCCACATCAGCTGCTGTAATTTACAACAAGTTAAATAAGTAATTAAAGATAATTGAGGGTCACTGTAGACCATTTTGATAGTTTTCTCTTTTATGAAACTTAATTTAAACCTAGATTATAGATGTGATATGGCATAGGTCATCCTTCGATCCATTGTAGAACTTCGAAACCCATTCAGGCAATATTCGTTCACATTTTTGTTGAACGTAAGTTGGTTTTTATCATCCTGTATTAAAGTATTTCCTTTCATCAATAGCGCAATTTATAAACAATGTTTTGTGAGTAGAATAAAAATTCCAATGGTAAACTTAACTGCTTTTTCGACGTTATTTTACCAGCTAACTAAAAATAGGAAAGCCTTGAACCCCTTCCACTAAATTTAGTTAGTATTAAGATTCTTTTACAGGGCATGCAGTGGAGCTGACCCTGAAATAATTAAATATTTGATTATATCATCGCTAGTCTCACTGAACTCTTCTGAACTCTACATGTCACGTGTGGTCTGGCGTCTCCTTACCAGCAACAGGTCCGAGGTTAAAACTAGTCAATTCCCTAAAAAAACACGCTCAGAGAGTCGTTGCACGAAAGTGGTAGGGAGACACGACTTAGAACAAACAGACACCACGCAGAATGTTAGAACTTGTTTTGGGATGGAGTGAAGACGGCCCACCGTTACAGTGCTTTTATTTTTTTATCATTATCTTTCGGTCTTGCTACTAGTTTAGCGGTCAAGTCCCTATTTTATAGCTACACGGAATCGTCCACTACATGTCACGAGAGAAGAGACCGACAATATAAAATGGAGCGTGTAGTATTTTGTTGTTAGTAGAGAAGCAGTAACAGCAGAATGGGTCTGTCAGCAGAGCTGAGTGACTTCGAGTGTGGACTGTCACATGAGTAACAGATCCGTCAGGAACATTTCAACCCTCCTATAGCTGCCCAAGTCGACTGCTGGTGATATGATTGTGAAGTGGAAACGAGAAGAACAACAGCGAAACAGAGACTAGGCAGACCTCATGTACTGACGGAGAGAAACTGTCGATCATTGCGGAGGGTATTTGTAAAAAATCGCATGAAAACATCAGAACGAATTACTCAAAAGTTCCGAAGTGCTCTTTATTCTCGGCCATAATGGCTATGTTTGTGAACCATGACTGTATGAGAGAATTATTTATTTCTATTTAATCTAACATAATACAACGCGTTTCAAACATGTTCTGTTCATCTTCAGGCGTTTAGACATACAACAGAGAAATGTTACTTAAAAATAAACAGTCTTAAACTAGATTAATTTAGAAGACTTTCACACTATTTTATGATGGTTGATCACTTACGTTTTCATCATCTCGCTGAAATCGTAAGTCATCTTCTGTCATATAAAAGCCTTTCACACTATTTTCGTACCACATTTATCTGCATCCTATACAGGCTGTGATATCATACATAGTGAACCACAAGGAAGAAAACCAGCAGAAGACATCACTGATTTCGATTTCTAGCCATCCGCTACCCCCTCCTCTCCCTTCTCCCCCTCAAATACCACACCAACCGCTACGGTAACAAACAATGGACAAAGAGCTCTAAATTAATCTAATTTAAGACTGTTTATTTTTAAGTAACATTTCTCTGTATGTATGTATAAACGCCTGAAGATGAACAGAACATGTTCTAAACGCTGTGTATTATGTTAGATTAAACACAAAAAAGTGACTGGCAGCAGAAATTAGAAATAAATAATAAAATTCCGAAGTGCTACCTGGAGCCGAGATAGTAAAATGACTGTGTGTAGGTAGTTAAAAAGAAAGGGGGACAATGGGCGAATACAAAATTGTTAAGGCTTTCGTGGCCACTTGTTGACAAACTGCCTATTGGCTTCTGTCTCGGGTTCTTCGGCCGACGTTCATCTAATGATGTTTCTGACGTTTCGCCAGCACGAGTGGCTGGCATTGTCAAAGCTTCACCCTCTATTGCCGGTGGTGAACTGGAGCCGACCTCGCGGCCGCAGACTGTATTTACCTGGCGCGCCAACGACCGAGGGCTTCTCTGCGGTCATTTCCGGTGCGGTTCTCCTCTTGCTACCCGCGACGGTCGTCCGCTGCAGTACGGGAAGCCAGGATCCGTTTACCTTAAGGCTTTCCTCTTTCTTGTTGAAACTGCTCGCGTGTTTTTGTATTTCTACAGCTTCTCTGAACAAGCGCGTGTGATAGTGCTTCTCTACAGCCAGAACTTCCGTGTCGGCGGTGCTGGTCACAAGGGAAGGCGAAAACCTGGGGCACAGCGTGTATCGAAAACCGACACACACGGACCGATTCCTGCACAAACTGTCAAACCACCACCCGAGCCAGAAAAGAGGAATGATTAGTACGCTCGTAACGAGAGCAGGACGAATATGTGAGCCGCAACACCTCAAACGAGAAATGCAACATCTGTAAACTGTTCTGAGGAGCAATGGGTACTCCACAAATTACATTAGAAGTGTAACAGAGCCAAACACTCGGCGAAGTAAGGAACTAGAAAAAGAAATGTCGGGTACGGCGTTCCTGCCATACATTCCCAGAGTGACGGACAGAATCGGCCGTATATTGCGCAAAAGACGATTTTCAAACCGACAAGGAAGATCAAAGAGTGTCTTAGATCGGCGAAGGAGAAAAGAGACACACTTGCAATGTCGGGAATATACCGTATACCATGCACATGCGGAAAAGTTTATGTCGGAATGACTGGACGATCAATTAACAAAAAAAATGGTTCAAATGGCTCTGAGCACTATGGGACTCAACTGATGTGGTCATTAGTCCCCTAGAACTTAGAACTACTTAAACCTAACTAACCTAAGGACATCACACACACCCATGCCCGAGGCAGGATTCGAACCTGCGACCGTAGCAGCAGCGCGGCTCCGGACTGGAGCGCCTAGAACCGCACGGCCACCGCGGCCGGCGATCAATTAACACCAGGATCAAAGAGGATAAGCGACATTGCAGGTTGGGGCAGGTGGAGAAATCGGCCGTGGCAGAGCACGCACTGAATGAGACCGACCACGTAATAAAATTCGCCGACACGGAAGTTCTGGCTGTAGAGAAGCACTATCACACGCGCTTGTCCAGAGAAGCTGTATAAATACAAAAACACGCGAGCAGTTTCAACAAGAAAGAGGAAAGCCTTACGGTAAACGGATCCTGGCTTCCCGTACTGCAGTGGACGACCGTCGAGGGTAGCAAGAGGAGAACCGCACCGGAAATGACCACAGAGTAGCCTCGGTCGTTGGCGCGCCGGGTACATACAGTCTGCGGCCGCGAGCTGGGCTCCAGTTCACCACCGGTAATGGAGGGTGAGGCTTTGACAATGCCAGCCACTCGTGCTGGCGAAACGTCAGAAAAATCATTAGATGAACGTCGGCCGAAGAACCCGAGACAGAAGCCAATAGGCAGTTTGTCAGTGGGCGAATAGTTCCTTGTGAGCCATAAATTTCTTTTGTCAGTGCTAAGCCACGAATGGGGTGGCGGAAAAACTCACGACACTGCACTGTGATTGACAGGAAACGAGTCACTTGGTGTGGCGAATCACGGTATACCCTGTGGTAATGCGATGGCAGGGTTTGACTTCGGCCAATGGCTGGAGAACGTTACCTGCCACAAGGTGTAGGTCTACAGTGATGTATGGAGGAGGTGATGTTATGGCATGTGAGTGTTTTTCGTGGATGAGGTGTGGGCCTCTTATTGCATTTAAGACAGCGTTAAATGCGGAAGAACATCAATACATTTTACAGCGTTGCATACTGCGTACAGGAGAGAAACAGTTCGGAGACGATAACTGTTTGTATTACTCCCTGTCATATAGCAGTATATGTGAGGCAATGACTTGTGGACAATAACGTTCCTAAAATGGACTGGCCTGCCCAAGTTCTGATCTGATCCCAATGAAAAGCCCACGGAATGAGTTAGAACGTCAACTTCGCTCTAGACCCCAATGTCCAATATCAGTACAGGTTTCGTCTCATGAGGAAGAATTGGCTGCCATTTCTCCATCGACATTCGGACACCTTAATGAAAGTGTTCCCAGCAGAGATCAAACCTTTGTAAAGGCGAAGGGTCGAGACGCCCCATGTTACTGTCTGCTGATAGGTGACTCAATACTTTTGTTCAGATTGTGTAGTGTGTCTTTTCAAAGATTTGTGACAAGGAACTGGCTGCCAACCATTAATTAATGACGCTGTATAGGAGAGGGAAAGTCAGCGCGCACAGCTGCCCCACGATTCAGCGGCTCTGCCTGACGGTTCGAGTGCGGGAAGCAGCCCCTGTGCTCAGTGCTGAGACGCACTCGCGCTTCCAGCACTCTCCCTCCTCTGTTGCTGCCCTCCCACCCTCTGACCCACCCGCAGCCCCTCAACCGCCTCCCAGTGCAGACACCCGTGCCATCGCGTCTGCCGACGTCGGCCTTCCACTTGTCGATAAACTGGAACACAGCGGTGCCACTGCAAGGGCGGGCGGAAACAGCGCCGAGAAAACAGAGCCGACAGCCACTTAGCGGCCGGCCCCTCTGGGTAAACGCCGCACCGCACAGCAGCGCACCCTGATGCGGGGAAGAGGGTGGGGAGACCAGCTGCTGACACGCAAGGCAAGGCAGGCGGCTAAAATATTCAGGCAGGGCAGAATCCTAATCTCAGTATTCTCAGATCAGGAACTCGTGGTTCGAATTAATATCTCAGAAGCCACCATTTCTTCAGCCATGAATAGGTATATCTTAATTGTGAGTAATTTGTGTGTCTTTCGTGAGAAATAACTGTCGGCAGATTTAACTGTTGACATTAAGTTCGAAATCGACACGCAATCGTCTGTTATGTGTACGCTTCATTACCGCTTACAGGTCATGAATTACTGTAGAAGACGGAAGAAAGAATGGGGAGTCATATGAGTTGTTGCCTGGTTGTTCGGTAACCTTTCGTTCATCAGTCTTCTAGCTGGTTTGATGCTGCCCACCACAAATTCCCATTCGGTTCCAGCCTCTTCATGTCAGAGTACCGCCTGCACCCTATGTCCCCAGTTACATGATGGATGTTCAAATGGCTCAAATGGCTCTAAGCACTAGGGGACTTAACAGCTCAGGTCATCAGTCCCCTAAACTTAGAACTACTTAAACCTAACTGACTTAAGGACTTCACACACACATCCATGCCCGAGGCAGGATTCGAACCTGCGACCGTAGCACCAACGTGATTCCGGACTGAAGCGCCTAGAACCGCTCGGTCACCGCGGCCGGCCATGTTGGATGTATTCCAATCTCTGTCTACCCCTACAGATATTACCCTGAACAGCTCAATCTAATATTATGGAAATTATTCCCTGATGTCTTAACAAATGTGCCTTCAGCTTGCCCTCTTCTTGTCAGTTTTCCACATGTGTTCCTTTCCTCGCCCATTTCGCGTGTAACCCCCTCACTCATTTAACAGTCCACTTAATATTCAATATACTTTTGTAGCATCACATCTCAAACGCTTCGACTCTCTCCTTTTTCGGTTTTCCGTTCCTCACAGATACAACGCTGTACTGCAAACTTACACTCCCAGAAATATCTTCCTCAAATTGAGGCCTCGACTTGCGCCATAGGGTGGTGGGGTTTCGGGTTCCGCTGGATAGGTCAGGAGTCCACTACACGCAGCAAGCGGCTACACGGGTAGCAGGGGTTGTGTGGCGTGGGCTGGGCGGTTTTTTAGGTTAGATGGCCTCGGGCAAGTGCAGAAAGGGCAACAGCCTCAACGGGTGCGGGGCAAAGTCAAGACATGCGGGGACCAAGCAGCAATCGGTATTGTAATTGTAAACTGTCGAAGCTGCGTTGGTAAAGTACCGGAACTTCAAGCGCTGATAGAAAGCACCGAAGCTGAAATCGTTATAGGTACAGAAAGCTGGCTGAAGCCAGAGATAAATTCTGCCGAAATTTTTACAAAGGCACAGACGGTGTTTAGAAAGGATAGATTGCATGCAACCGGTGGCGGAGTGTTCGTCGCTGTTAGTAGTAGTTTATCCTGTAGTGAAGTAGAAGTGGATAGTTCCTGTGAATTATTATGGGTGGAGGTTACACTCAACAACCGAGCAAGGTTAATAATTGGCTCCTTTTACCGACCCCCCGACTCAGCAGCATTAGTGGCAGAACAACTGAGAGAAAATTTGGAATACATTTCACATAAATTTTCTCAGCATGTTATGGTCTTAGGTGGAGATTTCAATTTACCAGATATAGACTGGGACACTCAGATGTTTAGGACGGGTGGTAGGGACAGAGCATCGAGTGACATTATACTGAGTGCACTATCCGAAAATTACCTCGAGCAATTAAACAGAGAACCGACTCGTGGAGATAACATCTTGGACCTACTGATAACAAACAGACCCGAACTTTTCGACTCTGTAAGTGCAGAACAGGGAATCAGTGATCATAAGGCCGTTGCAGCATCCCTGAATATGGAAGTTAATAGGAATATAAAAAAAGGGAGGAAGGTTTATCTGTTTAGCAAGAGTAATAGAAGGCAGATTTCAGACTACCTAACAGATCAAAACGAAAATTTCTGTTCCGACACTGACAATGTTGAGTGTTTATGGAAAAAGTTCAAGGCAATCGTTAAATGCGTTTTAGACAGGTACGTGCCGAGCAAAACTGTGAGGGACGGGAAAAACCCACCGTGGTACAACAACAAAGTTAGGAAACTACTGCGAAAGCAAAGAGAGCTTCACTCCAAGTTTAAACGCAGCCAAAACCTCTCAGACAAACAGAAGCTAAACGATGTCAAAGTTAGCGTAAGGGGGGCTATGCGTGAAGCGTTCAGTGAATTCGAAAGTAAAATACTAGGTACCGACTTGACAGAAAATCCTAGGAAGTTCTGGTCTTACGTTAAATCAGTAAGTGGCTCGAAACATCATGTCCAGACACTCTGGGATGATGATGGCATTGAAACAGAGGATGACAAGCGTAAAGCTGAAATACTAAACACCTTTTTCCAAAGCTGTTTCACAGAGGAAGACCGCACTGCATTTCCTTCTCTAAATCCTCGCACCAACCAAAAAATGGCTGACATTGAAATAAGTGTCCAAGGAATAGAAAAGCAACTGGAATCACTCAACAGAGGAAAGTCCACTGGACCTGACGGGATACCAATTCGATTCTACACAGAGTACGCGAAAGAACTTGCCCCCCTTCTAACAGCCGTGTACCGCAAGTCTCTAGAGGAACAGAAGGTTCCAAATGATTGGAAAAGAGCACAGGTAGTCCCAGTCTTCAAGAAGGGTCGTCGAGCAGATGCGCAAAACTATAGACCTATCTCTCTGACGTCGATCTGTTTTAGAATTTTAGAACATGTCTTTTGCTCGAGTATCATGTCGTTTTTGGAAACTCAGAATCTACTATGTAGGAATCAACATGGATTCCGGAAACAGCGATCGTGTGAAACCCAACTCGCATTATTTGTTCATGAAACCCAGAAAATATTAGATACAGGCTCCCAGGTAGATGCCATTTTCCTTGACTTCCGGAAGGCGTTCGATACAGTTCCGCACTGTCGTCTGATAAACAAAGTAAGAGCCTACGGAATATCAGACCAGCTGTGTGGCTGGATTGAAGAGTTTTTAGCAAACAGAACACAGCATGTTGTTCTCAATGGAGAGACATCTACAGACGTTAAAGTAACCTCTGGCGTGCCACAGGGGAGTGTTATGGGACCATTGCTTTTCACAATATATATAAATGACCTAGTAGATAGTGTCGGAAGTTCCATGCGGCTTTTCGCGGATGATGCTGTAGTATACAGAGAAGTTGCAGCATTAGAAAATTGTAGCGAAATGCAGGAAGATCTGCAGCGGATAGGCACTTGGTGCAGGGAGTGGCAACTGACCCTTAACATAGACAAATGTAATGTATTGCGAATACATAGAAAGAAGGATCCTTTATTGTATGATTATATGATAGCGGAACAAACACTGGTAGCAGTTACTTCTGTAAAATATCTGGGAGTATGCGTGCGGAACGATTTGAAGTGGAATGATCATATAAAATTAATTGTTGGTAAGGCGGGTACCAGGTTGAGATTCATTGGGAGAGTCCTTAGAAAATGTAGTCCACCAACAAAGGAGGTGGCTTACAAAACACTCGTTCGACCTATACTTGAGTATTGCTCATCAGTGTGGGATCCGTACCAGATCGGGTTGACGGAGGAGATAGAGAAGATCCAAAGAAGAGCGGCGCGTTTCGTCACAGGGTTATTTGGTAACCGTGATAGCGTTACGGAGATGTTTAACAAACTCAAGTGGCAGACTCTGCAAGAGAGGCGCTCTGCATCGCGGTGTAGCTTGCTCGCCAGGTTTCGAGAGGGTGCGTTTCTGGATGAGGTATCGAATATATTGCTTCCCCCTACTTATACCTCCCGAGGAGATCACGAATGTAAAATTAGAGAGATTAGAGCGCGCACAGAGGCTTTCAGACAGTCGTTCTTCCCGCGAACCATACGCGACTGGAACAGGAAAGGGAGATAATGACAGTGGCACGTAAAGTGCCCTCCGCCACACACCGTTGGGTGGCTTGCGGAGTATAAATGTAGATGTAGATGTAGATGTACCAATACACTTATTTTGGCCTTTTTTGCCAATGGTCTCCTTTTTACGTCCTCCTTCCTCTGTCTGTCATGTGGTGTCACCGCCAGACACCACACTTGCTAGGTGGTAGCCTTTAAATCGGCCGCGGTCCGTTAGTATACGTCGGACCCGCGTGTCGCCACTATCAGTGATTGCAGACCGAGCGTCGTCACACGGCAGGTCTAGTCGAGAGAGACTCTCTAGCACTCGCCCCAGTTGTACAGCCGACTTTGCTAGCGATGGTTCACTGACTACATACGCTCTCATTTGCAGAGACGACAGTTTAGCATAGCCTTCAGCTACGTCATTTGCTACGACCTAGCAAGGCGCCATATTCAGTAATTTGAATGAATTCTGAACAGATAATATTGTGAATCATGTACCGTCAAGAGCGACGTTCAGCATTAATGGATTACATTTAAGTATCAAACTAATTACGTCCGCTTTCTGAATTCTAATTCCTTGTCATGTTCCAGACCTCACGTCAGTATAGTTCTTCCCTCCTCACTCCAGCCTGCGTGAGCTAAGACGCGTGCATTTCGACATCCACTAGTAGCACGGTGTTGGCTCTTCAGCCAACATAACACGTCATATGTTATTTTGCTTCAAATGTAAAGGGTTCGTTCACTTCGCCTATTTCGAGGTCACCAATTTGATATTTATCTATAGTCTTCTGTGTAGTACTCCCCATAACTTACTTCTGTCTTCGATTTACTGTCAGTCATAATCTATACGTATTAGACTCTTAATTCCATTCAACAAATCCTGCAGTTTCTCCTCACTTTCACTGAGGATGGTAGTGTCATGGACTATTCTTATACTGATATCCTTTCACTCTGAATATTAATACTACTCTTCAGCATTTTTTTGTTTCTGTCCTTTTTCCTATGTACAGATTAAACAGCCGGACCGAAAGACTGCATCTCTGTCTTACACCCTTTGTATTCCGAGCACACGTGTTTGGGTCTTCCATTCTCATTGTTCCCCCTTGGATCTCATACATACTGTATATTATACGTAAATTGGAAGTGGGGGTGGGGGAAGAGGGGAAGGAAAGGGAAGGGAAGGGACTATTGATGTCAGCTGCAGCGGCGACGACTGTGCCGGTCCGGGATTTGGATCTGGGATCTCATACTTACTGGAGAGTTGAGTTAACCACTGCGCCACCCAGACACAGTGTTTATAGCAACTGCGTGGACGTCAGAGGTAACCACGCATCGGCACTCAAGAAGGAGCATCGTTGATCATCGAGGCGAATCAATTAATATTAACTATACTATAAGAGAGAGAAGCCTGGCGTAAGGATGGGGATAAGGATATAAAATGTGGACTGGCAATGGTAAGAAAAGCGTTACTGAGGGAGAGGAAGTTGCTAATACCGAGTATAGGTTTAAGTGTCAGGAAGTCTATCTCTGTGGGTGTTCGTCTGGAGTGTAGCCATGTATGGAAGTGGAACATTTACGATAAGCAGTTTAGACGAAAAGAGAACAGAAGTTTTCTAAATGTGGTGCTGCAGAAGGATTGTAATATTGTAACTTTAATTTGGTATGCTGATGTGTAATATTGTAACTTTAATTTTGTTATGCTGAGATCGGTGCTAATAGACAATAAAAGCTGGGTTAAAAGCCGTGATCTGTCTGGGGACGTTAACCGTGGATTACTGGGCAACTGTTTCATCAGATATTTAGTCTTGGTTTACCAACCAGACTAACATTAATGATAATCTTTTAATAGTCATACAAAACCGGTAATATATATATATAAAGGATAATTTAAATAAAAAGAAAGAAATCAGTTTATATTTGGAAATTTATTTTAAGATTGTTCATTGAAATTTCAGCGTATTATACGTGAGTTATAACTGAGCTGGTGCCTTATTTACGATTAAAAAAAAATTTGAGATTGTAATTTTACGGAACACATAAAATATGGAGCCAAGATTGGGAGACTGTATACAACACTGCATTCATAAAATCACACACGAAGAACATTGAAGCATAAGCAAGAAGAAATTAACCACAACCAACAGATTCAGTTTTTACCCAAAGAAATTACGTTCATACCACAATCCTGTCCGTCATGTAATTACCACACACTGGTATACTAAATTCATATTAACTCTTTGTGAAGTCTTCGCAAAAAGAATAGCTGAGGGCTACTTTGATGATTACACCACATGCTTCACGTGGTCAACTTGGTTTACACAAAGCGTACAACTCCACAATAATTTTGATAATTAAAATACATTAGATCGAAAAGCAATTGACAAAAGAAAAACCTTGAACTGGTTACTAACGTCTTACTATTAACCTGATGGGTCAAACAGTTATATAAGCACGTGGTAGTGGTCTCGCAAAGTACACCCCACGTGGGTTGAACATAAAGAAAAGCATAAAGAAAAGTTGCTATATTAAAAAAAATATTCTCAAGACGAGACGTTATAATCTCACGCACATTCGGATTTAAGATTGATGAACTTAGTTAGACCTACTGATCAACACGTGGTTCCACTTTACTCACAAAGTAGTAACAAAGCAACTACCGCAAAATAATCTGAATTTAACACGAGAATTACACTCCGCTGCACTTTAAGATAGCATTAGATATTTTAGAGCTAAACCTGAAATCAAGGTGATTAAATTTTCAGTTAGGCTGAACTTAAGAAATCCATTGTCCTACGGACTTAACAGACACGCGCTTAGCCGGAGATCTTACCACTTCAGACGCTCCCCACGGCCACCCTGCAACTGCCCTACGTGCTTCCTGAGGGAGGCTCACAAAGACCAACGGAAGTGGCCAGAGGGGCAGCTTCCTATACCAACATGACAACGGACGGACAGGACCATACTAAGGATAGAAACCTCTTTGCTTTTAGGAAGCGTAGCTACCTGTTCCGACGTTGGTCCTACTGTTCTCTAGCAGACAGCCTTGTCTGCTACCCTCAAGCATGCAACTAGAAATACATATGCTCATTCATCCTCTCACACAAAAGGGAAGGGGGATGACAGCATCTTATCATATACAGTATATAAAAGAAAGCGGAGGTAGGTTCCGTATGAGACTGTGTGACATGAATTACATATAAGAATTACATATAAACTGTGCTTTAAAGTGTAGTAGTGTGACAGATCGTTCTTGTTTATGTGTAAAAGTAACACGTTCCACTTCTCAGTCTCCTCCCAGATAGTCAGAAACGCCACAGTACATTTAGAAGAGGAATTTATTCCATAAATGGCAACAGATTTAAGAAATTAAACATGAAAGGAATCCAACAGAGACCTTTCAGGATGTTGAAGATTAGTTGGGTAGATCACGTAACCAATGAGTAGGTACTAAATAGAATTGAAGAGACAAGTGATTTGTGACACACCTTGACTATAAGAAGAGATCGTTTGATAGGACCCATTGTGAGACATCAAGGGGTCACCAGTAGACAGAGGAAAGTATGTACGGTAAAAACAGTTGAGGGAGACCAAGAAATGAATACAGTAAGCCGATTCGGAAGAATGTAGGTTGCAGCAGTTATTTAGAGATGAAGGGGCTTGCACAAGATACAATAGCATGGAGAGATGCATCAAATCAGTCTTCGAGCTGAAGACCACAATAATGTGGTCACCAATTGGCTGATTTAAATACTGAACGGTTAGAGGCGATTGGAGCGCGAGCCTGCTCAAAAACAAGAATGGGTAGCTCAGTCTGAGATGAGACTGTAGACATGTGGACGGGCCTCAATATAAGCAGTACTTAGACCAAGTATGAGGTGACGCGGGAGTGCGGTGGCATCCTTAGAAGTATATTATATGAACTTAGTTATTAAGATCTGGATTAGTTACACGATTGTTCTGCCTGTTTAGTTGCTTAGCTATTTTAATCGTATAGACTGCATTTTTACTTGAGTAGATAGAAGTCTCGTGGACATTATTTCATTGTTTTCTGGGTGATTGAGCCAAGTGGCTGCCCTTATTGTGCGATGATTAAGATCTCTGTAGTACTTCAGCATCAGGTGTCTCGTAACTGGGCCCAAGAAATTCTCACACATAAGGTGTGGGGTAGTGGGTGGACAGCTGAATATAACCTCACAATGCCTACCGCTCATCTGATCGCAAGTCTTCTAAATCTCTGTTAAACGCTAACTCCAACTCGTGATCCCTGATGTAGTCCTAATCGCCTTCCGTTTCTTCTTCCATCACTTCAGCAGACGATACTTTCCCCTCTTAGAGGCCTTCAGTGTTTTCATTCTACCTATCTGCTCTCTCTTCTACGTTTAACAGCTGTATCTCTCGTGTACTATTCATTTTGACACTTTTTGCTTTTAATTTTGACGAGTATTGTCTTGGCTCTTCTATCTGCTAAATCTGCCTTTTCCACGACCACTTTTTTGGTCTCCTGACATTTACTTGCGCCTGATTCGACTAGGTATTCCTAAACTTCCTATTAATTTCATTTCCGAGTGACTCAGTCCTTTATGTCTGTTTTTCCATGAATATTTTGGTACTTCCTTCTATCGTTGATCGCCCAGTAGGAAAACATTTTCTTCCTTTTCACACAATTGATCCTTTTCACATAGTGTATGAGGGTTGTGTCTTAAGTGTCTCGTTTGAATGTCGGTGAGCGTAATGGGTACTTGTACAGTATGGATCTTATATTCGTGTTGTATTATGATGGGAGAGAGGAGAAGATGAAACCAAATGCCGCCACACAGTCCAACATTCTCGAATAGCACCAAGGGGACCACAAGGGTTAACTTAACAATTCGAAGGACGTATCCTCATCAACAGTGCCTCACACTGTGATATTTCGATGTAATACATTGGCGTGAAGTTTGATAGTTAGGAACTGTACGCCACCATCCTTTCTCCTGTCTGCCAACCAATTAGTGGCTGTGAAAATACCTATCATCACCAAATTTTGTACCGGGTACTTCCGGACCGATCTCGGCTACGGAAGAGCCGAAGATGAACGGAAGGTTTAGTCCCCGGAAAGTACAGGCAAAGGTTTGCAACAAACGTTTTCCCCATTGGAAGAAATTTTGGCATGTTGGATGGACACAAATGAGAAACGAGAAACCTGGTAATCGAAGACACATAAGGAAGCCTTACGAAGTGTTGCAGATTGTGGGGACGGTGTTTCGAGTCCCTGTTCGGCCATATTGACTTAGATTTTCATCCATTTCCCAAAATAGCTGAAGCGACATTCCATTCTGAAATAACGGGGTAATTTTCTATCCCATCCCTGAATCCGAGCTTAAACTTCATCTCTAATGATCTCGTCGTCGACAGGAAGTTAATACCCTAATCTTCCGTCTACAGAGGGCTAGCCGAGATTCGTGACAAGTAAATGTTCGCTCGTTTAATTTTAGGAGATTGTGTGGAAGAAAACGCCTAAACAAACACTCGTCGAGTGCCTCTTGAAGTGGACGCTCAGAAGAGTACGGTATGCAGAATACTGGATTGGCATTTAGAGGCCTCAACATTGTGTCCAAGAAATGAGACCAAAGTTCATTTCTGCCAATGGATTGTCCTGTTCACTACTGCAGTTCTTAACTTATCGTAGTTCGTATTGTTCACGGAAGAGGATTCTTTCGGGGATGATGGTGTTCCAAACTAGCCACGGATAAAGTGGAGAAAATTCGTGCACCACTCTGGTCTCAGTTCAGCAGCAAAACTTTTTTATCAACTTGTGGGCTGGAACTGCACAAGATCAAGAAAGATCAGGCTGTCGTCACCTGGAAGGTTGACTTGAAACCATAGTTGCGCACTAGACATGGTCCAATCGGAGATGGTATTCCTTTAAGTTCCTCCGACATCCTAATTGACTTATGCGACCAATGATAGACTGACAGACAGTTCAGTGCAGAAGAGTCTGAGTCTCCTATTAACACCATATTTATCACAGTGACAGATCAACGACAGAAGCAGTAGAAGCGGCGGAGAAAATCGTAGGACAGTCTCATAACTGATGCCCAGAATTTTAGATGGGTATCCACTTAGCCACTGCGACCGATAAGCACCGAAATATTATTTATTGCCAACCCGTTCGCGTGGTACACAGTAACTGGAGCTCATTCGACATGTTCTACTGCAGGTATTGCGGAGTGAACATATTAGTGTTCACTAACGTACACGGTTCCAACACGACAGAGCCCCATCCGTCTTCGATATTAACAGCAGTGAGCATCTTCGCACCAGGTAATCTCATCGTTGTACTGGAATGTGTGGTCCTGCCCCATGGCCTATGTGCTCGGCATATCTCATTCCCACAGGTGTTATCGTGTGGGGGTTACATGGAACCGTTGCTGTAAGACGTCAAGCTACAACATGAAGAAGATCTGATCGATGTTATCCTTGCTAATAGACTCACTTTACACGGTGGGCCAAATAAAACTGGCCTCAACAATATTTCACGCACCTTAATATAGGCATCCCAACTTACAACTTTTCCCCAGGTGTGAATTGTGTAATCTAGATTACTTGTCTTCAAGAGTATAAAATATTTTTGGGCCCAAGTTTGTTTTGCGTACACTGTACGACAGACAAAAGCTATATTTGAAAGAGTGTGGCAAAATTTTATGCACTGTTGTGACTCATGCGTTGAGATTGGATGTTTGTATTCTAAATAGTTGCTATGGGTTTAAGGAGGAGGAGGAGATTAGTGTTTAACGTCCCGTCTACAGCGAGGTCATTAGAGACGGAGCGCAAGCTCGGGTTAGGGAAGGACGGGGAAGGAAATCGGCCATGCCCTTTCAAAGGAACCATCCCGGCATTTGCCTAAAAGGATTAAGGGAAATCACGGAAAACATAAATCAGGATGGCCGGAAACGGGATTGAACCGTCGTCCTCCCGAATGCGAGTGCAGTGTGCTAACCACATGGGTTTAAGTTTCCACGGTGAAGTAAATATCCGTTTCCGATCATTAGTGCCTTATCTCAAAATGCACTCCTGGAAATTGAAATAAGAACACCGTGAATTCATTGTCCCAGGAAGGGGAAACTTTATTGACACATTCCTGGGGTCAGATACATCACATGATCACACTGACTGAACCACAGGCACATAGACACAGGCAACAGAGCATGCACAATGTCGGCACTAGTACAGTGTATATCCACCTTTCGCAGCAATGCAGGCTGCTATTCTCCCATGGAGACGATCGTAGAGATGCTGGATGTACTCCTGTGGAACGGCTTGCCATGCTATTTCCACCTGGCGCCTCAGTTGGACCAGCGTTAGTGCTGGACGTGCAGACCGCGTAAGACGACGCTTCATCCAGTCCCAAACATGCTCAATGGGGGACAGATCCGGAGATCTTGCTGGCCAGGGTAGTTGACTTACACCTTCTAGAGCACGTTGGGTGGCACGGGATACATGCGGACGTGCATTGTCCTGTTGGAACAGCAAGTTCCCTTGCCGGTCTAGGAATGGTAGAACGATGGGTTCGATGACGGTTTGGATGTACCGTGCACTATTCAGTGTCCCCTCGACGATCACCAGTGGTGTACGGCCAGTGTAGGAGATCGCTCCCCACACCATGATGCCGGGTGTTGGCCCTGTGTGCCTCGGTCGTATGCAGTCCTGATTGTGGCGCTCACCTGCACGGCGCCAAACACGCATACGACCATCATTGGCACCAAGGCAGAAGCGACTCTCATCGCTGAAGACGACACGTCTCCATTCGTCCCTCCATTCACGCCTGTCGCGACACCACTGGAGGCGGGCTGCACGATGTTGGGGCGTGAGCGGAAGACGGCCTAACGGTGTGCGGGACCGTAGCCCAGCTTCATGGAGACGGTTGCGAATGGTCCTCGCCGATACCCCAGGAGCAACAGTGTCCCTAATTTGCTGGGAAGTGGCGGTGCGGTCCCCTACGGCACTGCGTAGGATCCTACGGTCTTGGCGTGCATCCGTGCGTCGCTGCGGTCCGGTCCCAGGTCGACGGGCACGTGCACCTTCCGCCGACCACTGGCGACAACATCGATGTACTGTGGAGACCTCACGCCCCACGTGTTGAGCAATTCGGCGGTACGTCCACCCGGCCTCCCGCATGCCCACTATACGCCCTCGCTCAAAGTCCGTCAACTGCTCATACGGTTCACGTCCACGCTGTCGCAGCATGCTACCAGTGTTAAAGACTGCGATGGAGCTCCGTATGCCACGGCAAACTGGCTGACACTGACGGCGGCGGTGCACAAATGCTGCGCAGCTAGCGCCATTCGACGGCCAACACCGCGGTTCCTGGTGTGTCCGCTGTGCCGTGCGTGTGATCATTGCTTGTACAGCCCTCTCGCAGTGTCCGGAGCAAGTATGGTGGGTCTGACACACCGGTGTCAATGTGTTCTTTTTTCCATTTCCAGGAGTGTATTTAGTTTTGATTCACGTAACATCGCTATAATTGTGACGGAAAACTCTTTGGTAACTCTGCATATGAGCAGCCGGCTCCTTGTTCTGGCACACATAAAAATAATGGTTGTAACAATCAACAGCATCGTCACCGTTCAATGTACCTTTCAAAGCTGTGTTTCCGAGCCTAGTGTCGATACTTGTACGCAGCGCCCGTATCGTCGGTCAGAGGGTTTACCTCGGGGGTATTATTGGTGAGTGGTCTCTTTGGTTTGACGGTTCTTAAGATGGAGCTGTCCCAAAGTATTGGAGAGAGCTGGAGAGTGAGCTGGTGGACAGCTGGTGTTTGCGAGCGACGCAGAGGGCACTGCGAAGCGGCTGCTTGTGTGAAGCAGCAGAGGGCCTTGGCGGAGCGTCGCGGGGAGTGCTCCCTCGTGTGATTTTGGAGCGCCTAGTTATTGTCGGATCGTCTCGCAGCAGCAGCTCGGCGTATGGCGGAACTGGATGACGTCTGGGCAACGTGTGCCGTCTCAGGGGATTGTTTGCAGTTAAGATCCGTGAGCTGCTCTTCTGCCTACTATCCTCATTGGTGAGCCGCTTTATTTGAATGTTGCTGGGTTGGAACTTTTTCTTCGATTCTCCCCTTTAGTACTTATTGTCGAAGCTCTCCTGCCGCAGTGTAGTGTTTTCCTATATCTCGTCAGCGTAGTTGTTATGTGATTTGTACGCCCGCGTATTTAGTCCCCTAGAGCCTACTTCCGGCTTGTTAATTAATTATTGATAATTGTAATTACGGAGCTTCTGCCTCTGAATTGTGAGAGATCTGGTAATTAAAGTGTTAGCCCTTTGAAAGTGGCTGTAACCTTAGTATTGTGAATTTATTTAAAATGTGAAACATTTTCTTCTGCCCTTAAAGACGTATCAGTGTAACCCTAATATTTTTTAAATTGTGAAGTTTTGTTTGAAGGTTTATTTCCCTCTTGCAAAATCTTGAAGTTTTTTAAATTCATTTTTAAAGACTACTAAGGATAAATTGTTGATACCTTAGTAGAGGTGGTTTAGATAATTTAAATTAGAATTTGCGAGAGGTTTTTATCCACCTTTTAAACGTGGCTCCGTTTGCAATTGTTCTCTTTTGTAAGCATTAGTTTGGAGTAAACTAACGTTTTCCTTGTGCTCTGGTTAGTGGCAGTGTTAAGTCTTGATCACTTCTTTATTAGCCGAGTATGACATATTAACTGATCTTTGGTATGTTGAGATGGCCTCGACATATTTGTATAACATTAGTGAAGTTATTTTGCGCGTAGCCCAGCGCCTAATGAACTAGAGGACCAACACGATATCACTTGATTATACGTTGTTCTTAATTTGTGGAAACATTTCCTGCTATCTACATTCTAAGTAAAACTATGAAATTCGTGTGTATGATTACTTTCTGGTATCTGAAATTTCTCAGTTTCATTACATTGAAAATTTTTTAGTATTTTTAGACTTCTATTCAAATTATTCTTTAGTTAAATTTTCTCTAAACTGTTGTTTTGAGTTCGTTTTACCAGTTAGTTTGATGGGTATATTGTATTTGTAAAACCATATGTTGCTTAATTGTTCTGTCCATGGTGCCAGTGTCTTGCTAATCGCCAAATAAAATAAAAAAATATGTTTTTGCTGTATCTTCGACTTGGATTTGGTTGCTCCACGCCAGTAGCCTGTGTCTTGCTATCCAACCCTATCAGGGATGCTGTAGTACACTCTAACGAACACGTAAATGTTTGCTTAAAATCTGCTTCATTGGCTTCAGTTAATTGGTCCCAAATTTCAGTTCATCCTGTTGTATCTGTTTTCACCTAAGAATGAGGTGTACCTACAGACGATTCAGTCCTTTCTCGTACTTTATTATCGATTAGGTCAACTACACGCCCCTTCAAAGTAGCAAGTGCAACGCCTGAAATCGCAGCTACTTCCGAATCTTTGCTGTGTTCCGACACACTAAGTCTTAATTGAGTGCCTGAGATTTGTCCGTGAATCGTTTTACATTATATCGTTTTATATTATTGCTAATTAAAAACCTTTATATGTTTAAAGCCTCTGTTCACCTCCTTACGTTGCTCATTTACTTTCTTTTCAACTAAATCTCACTGTTTCAATATTTCCGAATTTATTTCATTTATTAAGGTGGTAAGTTTCGTCTATAAATGCAACATGCTGTTTGCTATCTCCTGCTTTTTTCTACGTGGCTCAGATACATCGTGTTTCAGTGTCCTGTTTGTTGTTTTTCATTTTTTAATTCGGTCTTGGGATTCTCTAGTGTGGCAGTTAAATTTTTGATATTATTAGTCGTAACTGTAGTCGAAGGATTTAATAATCTCTTCAAAATTCTTGATTCGCATAGCGGAAATTGACTTATTCACTACAGCGTGATTTTGGCTGTTGATCTTCGTTACCATTAACAACAGATAACAACTCTCGCAAAGGTACGTACTCAAAGTGCACCAATTCTCTTTCAAATTTTAAATTTTTGTTTACTATTCTTGTTCTTCGTACGTTTTATTTACTACCAGCCGTAGATGTTATGGATTGTTGTTGACGGTCGCCACATCCATTGATACCCTGGTAATTTGCCGTGATATTGGATGCCAAAGAAAGGTCTGACAGGGAGCTAAGACTACCTGTTTAATCTTGCGCATCTAATTATTTCAGCATACTCACCAGCCTCTCCTGATCGAACCTCTTTTCTCGAAATTCTCAGTTACTGCTGGAAGTTTAGAATACAAATCCTGCATTCGTCTCTAAAAATAAGTATGAGGCTTCTCATTATCGTCTTGTACATTGTACTCTTGATTACAATAACTGTGCGTTACTATGTTGTTACATCATGCACAACATCGCAAAACCATTGATAAGGACAAAATCTAAACCATTGACAGGGACTAAATCTAAAAACTTTTTGTCTTCATTGACAGATATCAGTTGACTGTATCTATGTAGAAAGTTTACTCTTGTCCTTGTAGAGTCATAGGTACTGTCACGGGGCCAAGATAAATTCGGGCCTGTAAACAAACTTATGAGGTCACACTAGCCGGCTTGTCCGCCACACTTTGCGAACGGTCGGCTCCCTGCCGGGCCCATGGGATATCAGTGTGTAATTGGATGGTACCCACTAAAGGTCTTAACTTGGTCAAGAGCTATCGAGAGCTTGCATGCATTTAAACGCGCAGTCAAGAAGTATTAAACTCGTCTGAAATGGTTACTCACTCTCCTCTGGGGACAGCTGCTGGCGCTCGTAAGACCTGCAGTGTCACGTGCTGTGACGTACGCGGCACGGCCTGTCTTAAGGCCGGTTCCCACTAGAGCGCGGCAGCGCGGCGTGCGGTAACGGCAGCGGCAAGCGTTTTCCGCGTTGACGCGGCGGCTCGCGGAATTGGCGTTCCCATCTGGAAGCGGCAGACGTTAGCGGTAGCCAATGACGGACAGCTACTGAGGTACGGGGCAGGACCCACTGAAACGCGCGGTGCGTTTGATTAACTATATCTTACACCTACATGAAGGAAAGACGAAGTTGGGTGAAGACATACCAATTTTTCATTTTCTGTACAATGTACTCTTTCACATACGTATTTCAGTATTCATGTTTTCTCATTTCACCATGAACAGATTTCATGACTACCGTTCACGATTGTTCACTATCTCCTAACACATTGAAACAATGTACGACAAAAGAAATTATTCAGATGGTTAAGCGAGACAAAAATTTAAAATGTGATACGGTAGCAGGTACACGAAACAGTAAGAACACAAAGGCTAGGTGGAAGGGATGAAAGTGGAAGCCACCTGATAGAATTTCCCACAGAGCATAATGTAATTGTAATGTTGTAACTTTAATTTGCTATGCTGATATCGGTGCTAATAGACAATAAAAGCTGGGTTAAAAGCCGTGATCTGTCTGGGGACGTTAACCGTGGATTACTGGGCAACTGTTTCATCAGATATTTAGTCTAGGTTTACCAAGCAGACTAACATTAATGATAATCTTTTAATAGTCATACAAAACCGGTAATATATATATAAAAAAGGAGAATTTAAATAAAAAGAAAGAAATCAGTTTATATTTGGAAATTTATTTTAAGATTGTTCATTGACATTTCAGCATATTATACGTGAGTTGTAACTGAGCTGGTGCCTTATTTACGATTGAAAAAATGTGAGATTGTAATCTTACGGAACACATAAAATATGGAGCCAAGATTGGGAGACTGTATACAACACTGCATTCATAAAATCACACACGAAGAACATTGAAACATAAGCAAGAAGAAATTAACCACAACCAACAGATTCAGTTTTTACCCAAAGAAATTACGTTCATACCACAATCCTGTCCGTCATGTAATTACCACACACTGGTATACTAAATTCATATTAACTCTTTGTGAAGACTTCGCAAAAAGAATAGCTGAGGGCTACTTTGATGATTACACCACATGCTTCACGTGGTCAACTTGGTTTACACAAAGCGTACAACTCCACAATAATTTTGATAATTAAAATAAATTAGATCGAAAAGCAATTGACAAAAGAACAACCTTGAACTGGTTACTAACGTCTTACTATTAACCTGATGGGTCAAACAGTTATATAAGCACGTGGTAGTGGTCTCGCAAAGTACACCCCACGTGGGTTGAACATAAAGAAAAGCATAAAGAAAAGTTGCTATATTAAAAAAATATTCTCAAGATGAGACGTTATAATCTCACGCACATTCGGATTTAAGATTGATGAACTTAGTTAGAGTTACTGATCAACACGTGGTTCCACTTTACTTACAAAGTAGTAGCAAAGCAACTACCGGAAAATAATCTGAACTTCACACGATAATTACACTGCGCTGCAATTTAAGATAACATCGGATATTTTAGACCTAAACCCGAAATAAAGGTGATTAAATTTTCAGTTAGGCTGAACTTAAGAAATCCATTGTCCTACGGACTTAACAGACACGCGCTTAGCCGGAGATCTTACCACTTCAGACGCTCGCCACGGCCACACTGCAACTGCCCTACTGCCGAGCGTGCTTCCTGAGGGTGGCTCACAAAGACCAACGGAAGTGGCCAGAGGGGCAGCTTCCTATACCAACATGACAACGGACGGACAGGACCATACTAAGGATGGAAACCTCTTTGCTTTTAGGAAGCGTAGCTACCTGTTTCGACGTTGGTCCTACTGTTCTCTAGCAGACAGCCTTGTCTGCTACCCTCAAGCATGCAACTAGAAATACATATGCTCATTCATCCTCTCACACAAAAGGAAGGGGAATGACAGTATCTTATCATATACAGTATATAAAAGAAAGCGGAGGTAGGTTCCGTATGAGACTGTGTGACATGAATTACATATAAGAATTACATATAAACTGTGCTTTAAAGTGTAGTAGTGTGACATATCGTTCTTGTTTATGTGTAAAAGTAACACGTTCCACTGCTCAGTCTCCTCCCAGATAGTCAGAAACGCCACAGTACATTTAGAAGAGGAATTTATTCCATAAATGGCAACAGATTTAAGAAATTAAACATGAAAGGAATCCAACAGAGACCTTTCATAATCATCGCCAGCACCTTGCTTAAGAATCACGAAAGAATAATATATATTTCGAACAGTTTTCGAAACCAGATTTTAAATTGTAAGGCATTTCCTGGTGCAGACGCAAACCCGACTGAAGACTGTCAATAGCAAGAAAAGCGTTCTGAAAAAGAAAATTTGTTCACGCCGAATATAAATTCTAATGGTTGGATACTATTTTACAAAGGTATTTGTGTGGAGTGCAGCCTTGTACGTAAGTGAAACGTGGACGATGAACAGTTCTGTCAAAAAGACAATAGACGCTTTCAAAACGTGGTGATTCATAAGAATGCTGAACATTAGATACGAGGATCGTGTGACTAAAGAAGAGGTATGGAATTAAATAGAGGAGAAACAGGAAATTACGGCACAACTTTGACAACAATAGGGGTTAGTTGACAGGACGTATTATGGGGCGTCAAAGAGTGAGGACAAAGGAGTTGGGTGATACTATTCTGATAATAATCATCTGTTGAAATACTATTCTACTATTTTATCTATTAATGTAAGCAGTGAATTTACTCTTCCATGCACTCCTCCACAAAACATTTAAACCAAAACTGAAATCAGCTGAACACCAAATCTTTCAACCACTGTCTGACAACTACTGGATTCACTTTCAACTTTTTATAACTATCACCGGCTAGCCACACACACATACAGATATAAGGAGAACGAAAATAAACAAACATTAGTTTTCAGCATATAATTCTGCAGATTGCCAACATGTACATAAACAAACCAGACAGGAAGGGACATGAGGTGAGCACACTGTAGTTACGACGTCAAATCAGAGTTTTCAGTAAAACGTCTACTGCTAGTGACAGAAGAAAAAAGAGCGAACATGAAAATTTGCTTATGTTCCATAATCTAAGTTTTAGTTCAACCTCCAGCATGTGACTAGGTGAGGGGAAACGTATATGTCCGCCAAAAACTCGATTCACTGTAAGTAATCAGTCATTCACATAAAAAAAGATGTTAACTGTTTTATAATCTGCAAGTATCACATATCAAAACAAAACTGAATCATTCTAGATTCCACCGAAGATGCCTTAAAGTAAAAGGCGAAACGCGTCTTGAATCAGTAAAGTACACTGGATAAAGAAAAAAGAAAGGAAGTAATCAATAGCTCTACATATTTAGTAAATTACATCTTATGGCATACCAGCAAATTAGTTTCGGTTTAACTTCTCATTCGACATGCTATTAATGCCGTTTAAAAAAATTCATCTATCCCTTCTGAAAAACTGTAGTTACTTTCATATCTCGGTAGATAAACAGATTTAGGATATTTATCATGCGACGAAATACATGACTTTTCACAAGTTATCGTTTGCAAAAAAAACACGTTTCGATTTCTTGAAACGTTTACGAAATTTGCGGTTGATACAACCACATGGTTTACGACGAGCAGGACGAAGTATTGGTCGCGTCGCGAGCGAGCCGCGCGCGTCATGGCACAGCCCGTCCGCCGACATATCATTCAATATCTCGAGAACGGTGATAGCTATCGATCTGCTCTCAGCTTTAAAAAACAATTTCGATATGTTGACTAAATTTCATACGCAATAATGTATAACCTAAAATGAACTGTACGCAAAGTCCACGCAATGCGTTTTCACCTCTGCACACTCATTAAAATTTCGTGTAAAGGTTTATGTAAATGCGATACAGCAAGTAACTACGACGAATAACGAAAAGAAATTCGGTCCTTTATCGAGAGAAGATATCAGGCTATAACATGCTCAAGAATCAAATTTTTCTACCGAATAGTTTCCTTGGAATCGGATGATATGTTTTTCATAGCTGCCGCCGCGTCCGCGCCAGCGCTTCGGCGGAAGTTCGTGTGGCCCGGGGTGCCGTACCTGACGTCACGCTCAGCGCGTTCTGTGATTGGCGGCGCGCACCTGGAGCGCGTCACGCGGCAGCGGAAGCGGTTCGACATGGACAAACCGCGACGCAGAGCCCGCCGCGCCGTGCCGCTGACGCCGTTTCCATGGCAACCACGCCGCTGACGCGCGGTTTTGACGCGCTGCAGCCCTAGTGGGAACCGGCCTTTACTCATGGGCCTCGCATTGTCACGGCCGCTCTATCTCTATGGCGCGCACCATACCTCCAAGGCAGGACACGGAACAAACCACCAGCCCAGCATGTACCGCGAAGGTGGTACATTGTTTACTGTCGTCTCGGCTTGCAGATACGCTGCGTGTAACCATCTCAAGTTACATGTGCATAAATGAAACGCATATTCCAACAGTACATTATCTAATATACTAAGAAAATAAACTTTTTATTGTGGCGATCATCATTCGTCGGTGTAAAAGATGCTTGTGCAACACATTACTTCATCAAAGTGATGCATTACATTACATCAGACACCGTTCGCGAAGTTCACTCCATCACACACAGTAAGGTGTCTTATGGGTCGTAGATGTAGATGCAAATGTAGATATATGGCTGATGTGCTAAATGACACAATGGATTTTTCGTATTTCATTACATGACCGCTCGTAGCTCGTGTCATTCGGCTACAAACGATATTCCATCTGTCAATATCCCAAAAACCGCCGGAATGTATTGTAACGGGACATCCTCCTACAGCATTACATTTCCTCAACAGTGGTTGTCGATATCAGTATTATTTTTCGAATTTTGGGCAGGTCAATAGTATCTCAGTTGTCTTCTGAAAACTTTCATATAGTTTTATATACAGTATGTTATATTTCAACCTAAAATTTATGAAAATGAATTACTTTATAAAATGTTTTAGTCTCGATGTTATAAGCGATAAATACTAGTTCTGAATGTACAGTTAAAATTCTTTTTTTAGAAACATTTGTAATTACGAACTACTGACACACTCAAAATTTCTATTATTAATTACGCAACACTGTACTGGTTACTATGTTTATTTCTGGATTCATTTGTTGTTGTTGTTGTTGTGGTCTTCAGTCCTGAGACTGGTTTGATGCAGCTCTCCATGCTACTCTATCCTGTGCAAGCCTCTTCATCTCCCAGTATCTACTGCAACCTACATCCTTCTGAATCTGCTTAGTGTATTCATCTCTTGGTCTCCCCCTACGATTTTTACCCTCAACGCTGCCCTCCAATACTAAATTGGTGATCCCTTGATGCCTCAGAACATGTCCTACCAAACGATCCCTTCTTCTGGTCAAGTTGTGCCACAAACTCCTCTTCTCCCCAATCCTATTCAGTACCTCCTCATTAGTTATGCGATCTACCCATCTAATCTTCAGCATTCTTCTGTAGCACCACATTTCGAAAGCTTCTATTCTCTTCTTGTCCAAACTAGTTATCGTCCATGTTTCACTTCCATACATGGCTACACTCCATACAAATACTTTCAGAAACGACTTCCTGACACTTAAATCTATACTCGATGTTAACAAATTCCTCTTCTTGAGAAACGCTTTCCTTGCCATTGCCAGTCTACATTTTATATCCTCTCTACTTCGACCATCATCGGTTATTTTACTCCCTAAATAGCAAAACTCCTTTACTACTTTAAGTGTCTCATTTCCTAATCTAATTCCCTCAGCATCACCCGACTTAATTCGACTACATTCCATTATCCTCGTTTTGCTTTTGTTGATGTTCATCTTACATCCTCCCTTCAAGACACCATCCATTCCGTTCAACTGCTCTTCCAAGTCCTTTGCTGTCTCTGACAGAATTACAATGTCATCGGCGAACCTCAAAGTTTTTATTTCTTCTCCATGGATTTTAATACCTACTCCGAATTTTTCTTTTGTTTCCTTTACTGCTTGCTCAATATACAGATTGAATAACATCGGGGAGAGGCTACAACCCTGTCTTACTCCCTTCCCAACCACTGCTTCCCTTTCATGTCCCTCGACTCTTATAACTGCCGTCTGGTTTCTGTACAAATTGTAAATAGCCTTTCGCTCCCTGTATTTTACCCCTGCCATCTTCAGAATTTGAAAGAGAGTATTCCAGTCAACATTGTCAAAAGCTTTCTCTAAGTCTACAAATGCTAGAAACGTAGGTTTGCCTTTCCTTAATCTTTCTTCTAAGATAAGTCGTAAGGTCAGTATTGCCTCACGTGTTCCGGTATTTCTACGGAATCCAAACTGATCGTCCCCGAGGTCGGCTTCTACTAGTTTTTCCATTCGTCTGTAAAGAATTCGTGTTAGTATTTTGCAGCTGTAGCTTATTAAGCTGATTGTTCGGTAATTCTCACATCTGTCAACACCTGCTTTCTTTGGGATTGGAATTATTATATTCTTCTTGAAGTCTGAGGGTATTTCGCCTGTTTCATACATCTTGCTCACCAGATGGTAGAGTATTGTCAGGACTGGCTCTCCCAAAGCCGTCAGTAGTTCCAATGGAATGTTGTCTACTCCGGGGGCCTTGTTTCGACTCAGGTGTTTCAGTGCTCTGTCAAACTCTTCACGCAGTATTGTATCTCCCATTTCATCTTCATCTACATCCTCTTCCATTTCCATAATATTGTCCTCAAGAACATCGCCCTTGTATAGACCCTCTACATACTCCTTCCACCTTTCTGCTTTCCCTTCTTTGCTTAGAACTGGGTTTCCATCTGAGCTCTTGATGTTTATACAAGTGGTTGTCTTATCTCCAAAGGTCTCTTTAATTTTCCTGTAGGCAGTATCTATCTTACCCCTAGTGAGATAAGCCTCTACATCCTTACATTTGTCCTCTATCCATTCCTGCTTAGCCATTTTGCACTTCCTGTCGATCTCATTTTTGAGACTTTGTATTCCTTTTTGCCTGCTTCATTTACTGCATTTTTATATTTTCTCCTTTCATCAATTAAATTCAATATTTCTTCTGTTACCCAAGGATTTCTACTAGCCCTCGTCTTTTTACCTACTTGATCCTCTGCTGCCCTCACTACTTCATCCCTCAAAGCTACCCACTCTTCTTCTACTGTATTTCTTTCCCCCATTCCTGTCAATTGTTCCCTTATGCTATCCCTGAAACTCTGTACAACCTCTAGTTCTTTCAGTTTATCCAGGTCCCATCTCCTTAAATTGCCACCTTTTTGCAGTTTCTTCAGTTTTAATCTACAGGTCATAACCAATAGATTGTGGTCAGAATCCACATCTGCCCCTGGAAATGTCTTACAATTTAAAACCTGGTTCCTAAATCTCTGTCTTACCATTATATAATCTATCTAATACCTTTTAGTATCTCCAGGGTTCTTCCATGTATACAACCTTCTATCATGATTCTTAAACCAAGTGTTAGCTATGATTAAGTTGTGCTCTGTGCAAAATTCTACCAGGCGGCTTCCTCTTTCATTTCTTAGTCCCAATCCATATTCACCTACTACGTTTCCCTCTCTCCCTTTTCCTACACTCGAATTCCAGTCACCCATGACTATCAAATTTTCGTCTCCCTTCACTATCTGAATAATTTCTTTTATTTCATCATACATTTCTTCAATTTCTTCGTCATCTGCAGAGCTAGTTGGCATATAAACTTGTACTACTGTAGTAGGTGTGGGCTTCGTATCTATCTTGGCCACAATAATGCGTTCACTATGCTGTTTATAGTAGCTTACCCGCGTTCCTATTTTCCTATTCATTATTAAACTTACTCCTGCGTTACCCCTATTTGACTTTGTGTTTATAACCCTGTAGTCACCTGACCAGAAGTCTTGTTCCTTCTGCCACCGAACTTCACTAATTCCCACTATATCTAACTTTAACCTATCCATTTCCCTTTTCAAATTTTCTAACCTACCTGCCCGATTAAGGGATCTGACATTCCACGCTCCGATTCGTAGAACGCCAGTTTTCTTTCTCCTGATAATGACATCCTCTTGAGTAGTCCCCGCCCGGAGATCCGAATGGGGGACTATTTTACCTCCGGAATATTTTACCCAAGAGGACGCCATCATCATTTAATCATACAGTAAAGCTGCATGCCCTCGGGAAAAATTACGGCCGTAGTTTCCCCTTGCTTTCAGCCGTTCGCAGTACCAGCACAGCAAGGCCGTTTTGGTTATTGTTACAAGGCCAGATCAGTCAATCATCCAGACTGTTGCCCTTGCAACTACTGAAAAGGCTGCTGCCCCTCTTCAGGAACCACACGTTTGTCTGGCCTCTCAACAGATACCCCTCCGTTGTGGTTGTACCTACGGTACAGCTATCTGTATCGCTGAGGCGCGCAAGCCTCCCCACCAACGGCAAGGTCCATGGTTCTTGGGGGGGGGGGGGGGGGGGGCTGGATTCATTTATGAAATAATAATCGAAAGTAATAATCTAACTGAAACTAGTAGAAATTCATTTGTTAATAAAAATTGTAAACCCTTTGGAATATGGTTATTTCCGCAGAGTGTAAGAGTCGTAAGCATGTCTCTTATGTGATCGGACGTATGTTTGTATTTTGTGCGAACAATATAATTTCGGCTTTGTTAATGTGAAAAATCAAAAGACTCTATGATATACTAAAATGTGAAAATATTTACGTAAAACCAAAAATTCTGCAACAACAATCTTCAAATTTATTTAGACCAATTCAACTGTGAGGACCTAAAATATAACATTTTAGGCCGGCCGGAGTGGCCGTGCTGTTCTAGGCGCTACAGTCTGGAACCGAGCGACCGCTACGGTCGTAGGTTCGAATCCTGCCTCCGGCATGGATGTGTGTGATGTCCTTAGGTTAGTTAGGTTTAATTAGTTCTAAGTTCTAGGCGACTGATGACCTTAGAAGTTAAGTCACATATTGCTCAGAACCATTTGACCCATTTGACATTTTCAGATTGAAAAATCAGACCCCTCAACAAGAAGAACTGGAGTCAACTCTACGTGACGAGCTAAGTAAACTAGAAAGTTTATGGTAATCTTCGCTCCTCTCAAATCTCCTTAAAAGATTAATGTGGACAATAGGTGGAATAAGGAAGGGGCTAGATTACAGTATGCAGTGATCGGAATCTGCCATCCGCATGTATTAGTTACCGTGCGACGCCGGAGATAGTGCTTCTGTCGTGCTTTTAAGTATTATTATTGTAGCGCTACGCTGATTACAGTGCTAACTAAGATCTTCGTCTGTTCCTTATCTCAACAACAGTTAATAGGGGGACCCAAGAAGATTGATAAACATTCTGAGGTATGTCAGGAACGATCATTCTAAGCAAAGAAGAGTACTAAACATGGGCACTAAACTGTATACTTTAAGGTCTATGAGCACTTATTCAGTAGAAGAGACCTGTTTCACGGTACGAAGATGAAGAAATGCTATTAGCTCTTAAGAAGTGCATTTTAGAGCTCATGTTTACTGGCCTTTTTTCTTGTTTTGGCCCACACTATCATGTCTCAGAATATGGAAAGCAAAGACACTGAGGTAGAGGAATTTTGTTTCAGAGTATCCAAGATGAAGAAGTGCTCATAGTTCTTCATTTTAGAATCCATATTAACCAGAATTTTTTGGTCAGAATAATCGTCCGTGTCGTATCACTGAATATTGACCATTTTTCCAGGGAAACATTGTATAAATATAACAAGACCCATTTATGTCACATTATCGAGTTCTTTAGTTGTACCTGAATTTAGTACAAAGTACTTTTAATATCTTTTTGAAAGGTGATGATTGTAATGATACACCGTATCACTGACGCATAATGTCTGTATCATCAGTGTAATACTACCTCTCCATGGTCGAGCCATTTTCAAAAGGGTGTTGATTCCAAGTGTTGAAGTCTAATATAATATTGTTCGGCCTCCGCTCAGAAACGTTTTTGCGCTTCAGACACTTTTTTCGTGTGTGACCGTGAAATCAAACTGGGGTAAAAGTCTGCCTGTACAAAGATAAATTAAGAGCGGAAAATGCTTTCATGTAAATGAGGAGATCCATTAGCCGTGATTGCTCTGTAGTGATTAACTTAGCAGACAGCCGCTATAAAAGTAACGGTAGAGGGCATTTTTACTAGGCTGATTAGCGTTCGATAAAACTTTCGAAAGAAAGAGATATTGCATGTGCCAGCATTCAGTCTTACTCCGATGGGAAGCAGTAAGTCTTTGCGATACGACGACGAAATTTCGTGATTTGATTTATCGAGACAGTTAAACACAATCTCAGCTTTATACGTAAAACTTTTTTGTTCATCTTTTGAAGTATATATAGCTTGTTTGCTACAACTTGTATGCTCTGCTGATTTTTCTGTACAAAAGACAGAAGCAGATGAAGGAAACGCGTACTAAGGTGATTCTCGAGTGTATACGGCGTCTGTGAAGGAAACAACATATAGTACTCTAGCATATTACCAGACTACTGTTATAATTTCAGAGGTATTTATCAGGTGCGTGTGGAGGAATTAATTGAGGGCATTCAGAGTCCCTCTACTATGATTTTAACATCTCATTGTAGTCCATAAGGAAGTTTAATGTAATAATTAGATTTTTAACATCAAAACAATTGGTGCTACCATATACCATTTTATTGTTTTAATTAGACTCGTGTATGACGCGTTTACAGAACAGATACATATTCTCAAGTCCGTATTTTTGCTAGACCGTTGGCGACGTATTCGTGATGCTTACTGAAACTAATTCACGCTAATATTTATAGTTACTCCACTTCTTCGCATAAAAAAGCACTCAAGCGTAAAGAAACCGACGTCTGGCTTTATTTTTCTACTGTAGAAAGGAATGAATCGTAATTAGAACAGCGAAGTAGGCTGCTGTGCAGAACTTAAGGACGAGACAAATACAATAATATATTATATTAATAATCAGGCGGAAATGAATCAAAGTGCGATAACATGGCTACCAGAGGTGTCGCAGTCGCGCACAGAAATATGGACGTCACATGGCGTGGCCTCAGCACCAAATTCCAAATGCGGTTGGCTGCACAACACGAGGTCGTTAATGGAATGGAAAAAGACAGTGCGTGCCAATCAGTGAGATGTTACAGTGCACTATGGTGGTGTTATACATTACACATAGACAAAATTCGGATAATTCCTCGCAGGGATGAATCTTCAGGAGACTGGAAGACGGACGAAGTGTGACGAGTGTACGAGTTTGGTATTTCTCACAGAGTTGTTTCACGTGAAAGAGGAGCGTTATGATCCACAGACACAGTTGCCCGAACAAGAAGAGGCGGTCGACTACTGTGAGCTAGAGCAGCAGATGACAGCTGCATTGTGCAACAAGCAAGAAGGGACCCACGTCAAACAGCGGCTGTACTAGCAGCCATTTTTACCTCGACTACACAAACTCACGCTGCAGAGTGGCAATGCTACTGCATGGAGACAGCCTGCTTGCTCGCCCGAACAATACTTTTGTGTTTCGTTGACATCCGCACATCGGCGGCATAGTTTGCGATCGTGTCAAGACCATAGGGACTGGAGTAACGAGGAATAGTGTCGCTCTTCGCGGATGAGAACCAGCCTGAGTACTGATTGTGGACGTACTCCCACCTGATGAGAGTGGGCAACGCGTAATGTTTCCACAAACACTGTCGAACACGATTTTGGTGGTCCAGGTGTTACGGTGTGGGGAGGCGTATTGTGGCGTGGACCTGCTGACCTCCAAATTTTTGAATACAGCATACCCATTGGTAAACGTTATTTTGACACTGTACTCCTTCACTATGAGCGTCTTTTCAGGGTTGAATTCGGTCTTCATTCTTATGGATGATACCGCGCCACCGCATGGAAGAGCGTGGGGGAGGAGATCTGAGAACGAGATATTCGGCGAATGGACAGGCAAGCCTACTCCTCATATTTAAATCCCATCCAAAACGAGTGGGGTGCGTTGGGGAGACGTATTGCAGCGGTTCCACATGGACCAACGATCATCCAGCAGTTGTCAACCGAGCTAGTGGAGGAATGGAACATCCTACGACAAGAACCCCGTGCCATCTTGTGGCCAGCGTGGGAGAACCTGCAAGGCATCCATTACTGTCTGTGATGATCACACACCCTATTAAAACCATGTCCAGCCTTTTGTAACGGTCATAAATCGCTGTTACTTCACTCTAATTATTGTCTTTGAATAAATATGTCGTTTCTGCTTGTCTCATCGGCCATTTCGTTCACTTACTTTCTGTACTACACTGAAGCAGGTCTTACTAAGTATGGTGGACGTTCCATCGAGCTACGTTACTTGGCAGTGACACATCATGGCCGGCTATAATGGCCGAGCGGTTCTAGGCGCTTCAGTTTGGAACCGCGCTACCGCTACGGTCGCAGGTTTGAATCCTGCCCCGGGCATGGATGTGTGTGATGCCCTTAGGTTAGTTAGGTTTAACTAATTCTAAGTTCTAGGGGACTGATGACCTCAGATGTTAAGTCCCATAGTGCTCAGAGCCATTTGACACATTATGTGAAAGTTACTTACGCATTCAAGATTTCCATGCCAGCGTCCATCGTCGTGAAAATGAGTAACGATGTTTCAGGAAATATCTACCCTATTCTATATACAGCGTGGTCCATTGACAGTAACCGGGCCAAATATCTCATGAAATAAGCGTCAAACGAAAAAAACTACGAAGAACGAAACTTGTCTAGCTTGAAGGGGGAAACCAGATGGCCCTATGGTTGGCCCACTAGATGGCGCTGCCATACGTCAAACGGATATCAACTGCGTTTTTTTTTAAATATGAACCCCCATTTTTATCACATATTCGTGTAGTACGTAAAGAAATCTGAATGTTTCAGTTGGACCACTTTTTTCGCTTTGTGATAGATGGTGCTGTAATACTCACAAACGTATAAGTACGTGGTATCATGTAACATTCCGCCAGTGCGGACGGTATTTGCTTCGTGACACATCACCCGTTTTAAAATGGACCGTTTACCAACTCCGGGAAAGGTCGATATCGTGTTGATGTATGGCTATTGTGATCAAAATTCCCAACGGGCTTGTGCTGTGTATGCTGCTTGATATCCTAGATGACATCATAAAAGGGTCCGGACCGTTCGCCGGATAGTTACGTTATTTAAGGAAACAGAAAGTGAAACGTCAACCGCGACCAGCAACAAATGATGATGCCCAAGCAGGTGTTTTAGCTGGTGTCGCGGCTAATCCGCACGTCAGTAGCAGAAAAATTGCGCGAGAATCGGGAATCTCAAAAACGTCGGTGTTGAGAACGCTACATCAATATCGATTGCACCCGTACCATATTTCTATGCACCAGGAATTGCATGGCAACGACTCTGAACGTCGTGTACAGTTCTGCCACTGTGCACAAGAGAAATGATGGGACGATGACTGATTTTTTGCACGCGTTCTATTTAGCGACGAAGTGTCATTCACCTACAGCGGTAACGTAAACCGGCATAATATGCACTATTGCGCAACGAAAAATCCACGATGGCTGCGACAAATGGAACATCAGCGACCTTGGCGGGTTAATGTATGGTGCGGCATTGTGGGAGGAAGGATAATTGGCCCCCATTTCATCGATGGCAATCTAGATGGTGCAATGTATGCTGATTTCCTACGTAATGTTCTACAGATGTTACTACAAGATGTTTCACTGCATGACAGCCGGTCTCGGTGGCCGAGGGGTTCTAGGCGCTTCAGTCCGGAACCGCGCAACTGCTACGGTCGCAGGTTCGAATCCTGCCTCGGGCATGGATGTGTGTGCTGTCCTTAGGTTAGTTAGGTTTAAGTAGTTCTAAGTTCTGATGACCTCAGCTGTTGAGTCCCATAGTGCTCAGAGCTATTTGAACCAGTTTTGAACTGCATAACAGAATGGCGATGTACTTCCAACATGATGAATGTACGGCACATACCTAGCGTGTGGTTGAAGCGGTATTGAATAGCATATTTCATGACAGGTGGATTGGTCGTCGAAGCACCATACCATGGCCCGCACGTTCACCGGATCTGACGTCTCCGGATTTCTTTCTGTGGGGAAAGTTGAAGGATATTTGCTATCGTGATCCACCGACAACGCCTGACAACATGCGTCAGCGCATTGTCAATGCATGAGCGAACATTACGGAAGGCGAACTACTCGCTGTTGAGAGGAATGTCGTTACACGTATTGCCAAATGCAGTGAGGATGACGGACATCATTTTGAGTATTTATTGCATTAATGTGATATTTACAGGCAATCACTCGGTAACAGCATGCGTTCTCAGAAATGACAAGTTCACAAAGGTACATGTATCACATTGGAACAACCGAAATAAAGTGTTCAAACGTACCTACGTTCTGTATTTTAATTTAAGAAACCTATCTCTTACCAACTGTTCGTCTAAAATTGTGAGCCATATGTTTGTGACTGTTACGGCGCCATCTATCACAAAGCGAAAAAAGTGGTCCAACTAAAACATTCATATTTCTTTACGTACTACACGAATACGTAATAAACAATGGGGCTTCCTATTTAAAAAAACGCAGTCGATATCCGTTTGCCCTATGGCAGCGCCATCTAGCCGGCCAACCATAGCGTCATCTGGTTTCCTCCTTCAAGCTAGACAAGTTTCGTTCATTGTAGTTTTTTCCTTTGACGCTTATTTCGTGAGATATTTGGCCCGGTCACGATCAGTGGACCACCCTGTATATTCACTTATGTAGTCTACGATCGACTTAAAAATCAACAATTATAGATTCAGATAATAATTAGGAGTATGGGAATAGCTATTATGGACCCTATGATACTAGTAAAACAGCCACAGGTATTTTTGTGACCACTCTTTTTAATGACGCGTTTCGAAAATATCATCATCAGATTCTGAAAATAGATTTTTACAAAACCAAGTTGAGAACACATTGTACAAATGTGGTTTAGCCAGATATTATACATACCAATTAAGGAATCAGCACCATGCAATCTACTGAGTCAACTTAAGTGTACCATATTGAATAGGAACATAACATCCCTGTCTGGAGAGACCAACAAGAAAACCGACCGAGGTGGCGCCGTGGTTAGACACTGGACTCGCATTCGGGAGGACGACGGTTCAATCCCGCGCCCGGCCTCCTGATTTAGGTTTTCCGTGATTTCCCTAAATCGCTCCAGGCAAATGCCGGGATAATTCCTCTGAAATCGCACGGCCGACTTCCTCCCCCATCCTTCCCTAATCCGATGAGACCGATGACCTCGCTGTCTGGTCTCCTTTCCCAAAAAACACCCAACAACAACCAACAAGAAAACTAAAGCGGCAGCATACCACACACAAGTAAAGGCAACTTTTGACAAAACCGTATACCGAAAGACAGTAACCGTAAGTATAACGGTAAAAAAGCGTCGTGTACATATAGTTTTATATCTTGTAGTGAAAATTACAGTTAGCGTAATAAAAAGTCATTAAGTGACTGAGTAGGAGTAGGGTCAGTCAGAAACTTTTATTTAGATATGCCGACTAGGTCACTTACACACCTGATAAAAATATATGAGCAGCTTCTTTGCCTATTATGTAACGGCTGTTTTGTCTATTACGCCACAAATAGGGAAATAATAGCGTACAAAGTTTGTCTAACATGTATATAGACTACAACATGACCTCATAAGCCTCATTTACCATTTTTTTCTCAGCAGGTCAGCTCTTGATTGTGAGAAAACGATTTAATAATTACGTAAAAGATAAAACCAAACTACCATGGCTCATAAACCATGTTACGGGTTGTATATCGTCCATAAGAGCATATTACAGAAGTCATGAGCCGCGCGGGATCAGCCGAGCGCTCTGTGGCGCTGCAGTCCTGGACTGTGCGGCTGGTCCCGGCGGAGGTTCGAGTCCTCCCTCGGGCATGGGTGTGTGTGATCGTCCTTAGGATAATTTAGGTTAAGTAGTGTGGAAGCTTAGGGACTGATGACCTTAGCAGTTAAATCCCATAAAATTTCACACACACACGGAAGTCATGAGCTTCCGGATACTCAAACGCTGCTGGCCGTTGTGACCGAGCGGTTCTAGGCGCTTCAGTCCGGAACCGCGCTGCTGCTGCGGTCACAGTTTCGAATCTTCCCTCGGGCATGGATGTGTGTGATGTCCTTAGGTTAGTTAGGTTTAAGTAGTTCTAAATCTAGGAGACTGATGACCTCAGATGTTACGTCCCATAGTGCTTAGAGCCATTTGAACCATTTTGAACTCAAATCCTTACGCGTCTGATAAGCTACGTACTAGAGTATTATGCTAACCTCGTTAGGAAACTACTGCGAAAGCAAAGAGAGCTTCACTGCAAGTTTAAACGCAGCCAAAACCTCTCAGACCAACAGAAGCTAAACGATGTCAAAGTTAGCGTAAGGAGGGCTATGCGTGAAGCGTTCAGTGAATTCGAAAGTAAAATTCTATGTACCGACTTGACAGAAAATCCTAGGAAGTTCTGGTCTTACGTTAAATCAGTAAGTGGCTCGAAACAGCATATCCAGACACTCCGGGATGATGATGGCATTGAAACAGAGGATGACAAGCGTAAAGCTGAAATACTAAACACCTTTTTCCAAAGCTGTTTCACAGAGGAAGACCGCACTGCAGTTCCTTCTCTAAATCCTCGCACAAACGAAAAAATGGCTGACATCGAAATAAGTGTCCAAGGAATAGAAAAGCAACCGGAATCACTCAACAGAGGAAAGTCCACTGGACCTGACGGGATACCAATTCGATTCTACACAGAATACGCGAAAGAACTTGCCCCCCTTCTAACAGCCGTGTACCGCAAGTCTCCAGAGGAACGGAAGGTTCCAAATGATTGGAAAAGAGCACAGGTAGTCCCAGTCTTCAAGAAGGGTCGTCGAGCAGATGCGCAAAACTATAGACCTATATCTCTGACGTCGATCTGTTGTAGAATTTTAGAACATGTTTTTTGCTCGAATATCATGTCGTTTTTGGAAACTCAGAATCTACTATGTAGGAATCAACATGGATTCCGGAAACAGCGATCGTGTGAGACCCAACTCGCTTTATTTGTTCATGAGACCCAGAAAATATTAGATACAGGCTCCCAGGTAGATGCTATTTTTCTTGACTTCCGGAAGGCGTTCGATACAGTTCCGCACTGTCGCCTGATAAACGAAGTAAGAGCCTACGGAATATCAGACCAGCTGTGTGGCTGGATTGAAGAGTTTTTAGCAAACAGAACACAGCATGTTGTTATCAACGGAGAGACGTCTACAGACGTTAAAGTAACCTCTGGTGTGCCACAGGTGAGTGTTATGGGACCATTGCTTTTCACAATATATATAAATGACCTAGTAGATAGTGTCGGAAGTTCCATGCGGCTTTTCGCGGATGATGCTGTAGTATACAGAGAAGTTGCAGCATTAGAAAATTGTAGCGAAATGCGGGAAGATCTGCAGCGGATAGGCACTTGGTGCAGGGAGTGGCAACTGACCCTTAACATAGACAAATGTAATGTATTGCGAATACATAGAAAGAAGGATCCTTTATTGTATGATTATATGATAGCGGAACAAACACTGGTAGCAGTTACTTCTGTAAAATATCTGGGAGTATGCGTGCGGAACGATTTGAAGTGGAATGATCATATAAAATTAATTGTTGGTGAGGCGGGTACCAGGTTGAGATTCATTGGGAGAGTCCTTAGAAAATGTAGTCCATCAACAAAGGAGGTGGCTTACAAAACACTCGTTCGACCTATACTTGAGTATTGCTCATTAGTGTGGGATCCGTACCAGATCGGGTTGACGGAGGAGATAGAGAAGATCCAAAGAAGATCGGCGCGTTTCGTCACAGGGTTATTTGGTAACCGTGATAGCGTTACGGAGATGTTTAACAAACTCAAGTGGCGGACTCTGCAAGAGAGGCGCTCTGCATCGCGGTGTAGCTTGCTCGCCAGGTTTCGAGAGGGTGCGTTTCTGGATGAGGTATCGAATATATTGCTTCCCCCTACTTATACCTCCTGAGGAGATCACGAATGTAAAATTAGAGAGATTAGAGCGCGCACAGAGGCTTTCAGACAGTCGTTCTTCCCGCGAGCCGTACGCGACTGGAACGGGAAAGGGGGGTAATGACGGTGGCACGTAGGGTGCCCTCCGCCGCACACCGTTGGGTGGCTTGCGGGGTATGAATGTGGATGGATGTGGATGTGGATGTGCGTGTTGAGTATAATGAACGTAGCATACACATTTTATGCAAAGCTAGAACAAGAAAGCAGGAACCAACTTGGAAAAAAATTAAATCTAACGTTGTATACGTCAGAATAATAGGCCTATTACATGAGGGAAACATAAACTACCTACGATAGGGAGATTAATGCTTAGTAGGAATACATATTTATATGAAACCTTACACAGTCCGGTATTCCTACTCCTCACAGGTATTGCAGTTGTGATTTATTACATTTTGCTATATTTTTCATTACATTACTACCACTCTAAACCCGACATGTTTATGCGTTACTATACGGTTGGAAGATGAACAAAGACCGTCACAAATTTTGTAATACCATGTTCTTGTTTTTCCCCTTGTTCATTAATAATTTTTTAGGTTGTTTACCGTCGAGATGTGTAAATTTCAATTTCTTCTAGAAATCTGATTTATAGCCCTTAGGTTCCGCATGTAGAATTTTTAGATCTTTTGTTACGTCAATAACCCTATGATTTAAATTTTTAAGGTCTAGCACTAAGGCACCGCTATTATTATATTTGTGTTCTTTAAAGCGTGTTTCAAAGTCTCTTCTCGTCTGCCCATTGTAAATACTGTCACAGTTATCGCATTTCATCTCGTATAAATCGGTTTTTCTGTATATTTTGTTACAACCTCCCAACTTGTGGCATAAATGCATGCCCAATTTATTATTGATTTTACATCCTGTATTAATATTTGTATGCTTAAAGACTTTACCGATCTTTTCAGAAATGGATCCATGGAAAGATAGCGATGCATATGTTTTCTTTTCCCCGTCTACAGATCATGCAGTTCCTGTCTTATCTTTATATTTCATTGAAATGTTATTGCCCAGTTCCCTAACTTTAGTTTCAGAAAAACCATTTACTCTAGTTTCCGGTATTATTACCTCAGTCCCTTTGGAGATTTCCTCTGTGGAAAGATGCAGCTTCGCCATTTTATTGAACATGGAACGAAAATACGCTAGCTTGTGTACCTTTGGGTCGTTGAACGATGCACCAATAACTGTGTCAGTCTTGGCGGGTTTTGTAAATACGCTAATGGACAACTGGCTCCCATAGATGGTTAAAGATAGATCAAGAAAATTTAACGATTTTTTTCTCTTCTAATTCAACCGAAAATTTAGTCTTTTCAGGCATTCGTTAAGTCATTGTGCAAGACGTTTTACCTCATCTTCTTCCCCTTCCATCAGAACACAAACATTATCCTCATATCCCCTGCACATCGTAATGGTTTACGAACCATGGCAGTTTGGTTTTATCTTTTACGTAATTAGAAAAACGTTTTCTCACAGTTAAGATCTTACTTGAGCGGAAAAAAATTGTATATAAGGCTTATGAGGTCGATTATACAAATTTTGTACGCTATTACTTCCATATTTGTGGTGTAATAGATAAAACAGCTGTTACATAATAAACAAATAAGGTGTTGATATATTTTATCAGTTGTGTAACGGTTTTCGCCCACAACGTTCGTAACCTGACTATAATATCTAATCATGCCTTATACGCGTAGATAACGAGCTAGAAGCCTTGATAAAAGACTTCAGTTGTTTCGTAATCACTACTGCGCCGTTCTGCTATAAACATTAGACTAGTTTTATAATTTGGTACTTGATGCACATTCATGGGTCGTAACTACCGTTCATTATGGTATATTGTATCATCATTTATATAGTTGCGTACAAGAACAGGGGTCAAACCCAGAAGCATTGTTTTTATTCCTTTATATTTTACTACACACTGTGTTCACTTCAGTTGGTGTAGTGTCATTTTTCACTTGTACAAAAATTTAATACTTCACTTCATAACCAGCAGGTGTAGTGCAAGACCTCACGTTGCACACTACTTTTTATGTAATTACGACAGCAAAAGGCCGCTAACAACAGGCCAGTTCAACAATTTATTTCGTGCTATACCTATGAGCTGTATACTTTGTGTCTTGTGTTTCATTTTTACTATGGTCTGCATACAGATGGTAGGGATACGAAGTCTGAAAGTTTGTTTATCTTTTAAAATAGATGATATTTCCAAGTACACATATTACTGTCCCGTGTCATTTTACCATTGTATAATAATATGGACATACAATATTCCTGTCATTATGTTTCGTGCCTTCCCAAGACCTAGTCCGCGAACCGAAATAAACTTTTCTGATCGACTCTACCCCTACTCAGGCACTTTATGACTTTTTGTTGAGTTAACTGTAATTTTTACTTCAAGATATAAAACTATACAAAAACGACGATTTTTTACCGCTATACTTATAACTGCATTTTTGTATGCGTTTTTTGTTAGTCGTTGCATTCACTTGTGTATGATATGCTGCCACCTTGCACCCACTTTAGTTTTCTTGCGTGGCTCTCGAGCCATGGATGTTCCGTTCCCATTCAATATGGCACACTTAAGCTGACTCAGTACATCGTATGGTGTCTATTCCCTTAATTGGTATGTATAATATCTGAATGTACCACATTTGTTCAATGTGTTCTCAACTTGTACATGGTTTTGTAAAAATCTCTTTACAGAATCTGATGATATTTTTAATTTCGTCACTAAAAAGAGTGGTCACGAAAATACCTGTGGCTATTTTACTATTATCGTAGCGTCCGTAATAGCTATTCCAATATTCCTGTCTAGCATGAACATGGGCGCAAAACTCATTCGTGATTTTACATCGCTAATGCAGATTCAGATAATTTATTAGCGTCTTCTGATCTCTTCACAAGAGGATTAACGGCTGTGTTTATGAACTGAACTTGATCTAAACGACCATACGGCGTTAGACTGTCGTGCACGAACCGTACCTCAGGGACATGACTATGCTGATTTAGATATTCCTATTGTTCGCTGCCATATTGACAGAGTAATGTAATATAATTCTGTGTTAATGTATGTGATTACAGATATGTAGATTATCGTAACTGATCGAAGTCGACAGTTTAATATTTTTCTGCTGAAGTTAACTGGACGATAAAGAATATTGCACGGATTACCTCATACGCTATCAAATAAACCCCCAGTCGGCAATAGAGGACTGAGAGATGATAAATGCGTGGTGAATTACATTTCCTCCGAATCCTGGATGTGTCAAACAATAACGGGTTATGCAGAAGTTCTTCCGTCAAACGTATCAGCTGTCACCCCGTGTTCCCAAGCGACATTGCATCTGATAGTCATCTGTCAACTGGAAGCGAAATGGTTTAGCGCGTTGTTCGATAAGCGTTGATACCCGAAGGAATATATGTCGGGCTTTTCACAATATAGTGAACTACACACTACACGTTTCATTCGTCTCTTCTCACAGCACATATGTGAACTAGAGACAGCGTTTCATTCACACAATGTAGCAAAGGTTAAATACGACCTGGAAAGTCGACCTGTACCGACAGTGCCTTTATAACAAGAATTACACGTTTTGAAGGTTCTCGTTTACCATTTGGAACAAGAATTCGATCTATTGCTTTATTCGATTCATCGTGTAGTGAAATACTTCAAAACTGGATATAAACTGCGTGTTCTCTAACAATATTTTCTCGATTAAATTGTTGCCAATGTTTCGTAACTGAATAATCCTTTGTGTGTGTTATTACCCTCTGAGCTTCCCTGAATGTGAGCTAAGCCTGAACACCTTTCAGATGATAAAACTGTTGAAACGCAGGTGAGAAACTGCTCCTGGATCGTGAGAAGTCACTCAACAGGAACGTAAATTTCTGACTTGACTTGTCACACTCAAAACACGAACTGAAAGTAAGAAAGACAGAAAATTTCGAATATATTATTTAGACAGAAGACAGCACTGCTTGTCAATACTGCCACGGAACCGGCGATAGCGATCCTGAGTCGTTTCGCAAAATTTCTTACCTTTTAGAACGTAATCGATTAAGATGTTTACCACTAACATTTTACTGGTGCTTTACCAGATAGCACCAGAAAAATTAAAGTTTGTGCTCGGCGGTATCTAATGCCACGCAGTGAAATAAACACCATGTGACACACTTCAATTTCAGCCAAGTGTTTCCTCCCTGGTCTTATTATTCTACATTCAAAAGAATTTTCACATTATCCATCTCGTAAAACATTTTTCAGGCAACGCAGATGGCTATCTCGGTCAGTTTTAATGTAATCGAACTGAAGTTCTTCGTCATTCTCTTTATTTCTTCTCAGGAAAAATTTACACGTTTGTCAGCTGAATCATTCATGACACGAATCGTGTCTGATGAGTCATTAACTCTTCCCATCTCCTCCTTTTCCTGCTGCAATGATCGTAGTTGTGTAAATTTCTGTACTCGTAATAACACTGTTACCCCAGGCAGCATTTTATTGGCGGAATATCTAGCAGATGCAATAAATATGCTGAAGAAATTTTCTACACTACACTTGTCTGTCTTTTTCTGGAGTAATGCTGCGCGTGGTATGGGATCTTAATAGATAGGATTGACGGACGACTTCGAAAAAGTTCAAAGAACAGCAACTAATTTTGCATTATCTGGAAACAGAGGAGAAAGTGTCGCGGATATGAAGGGCGAGTTGGGGGTGGGGGGCAACTGTCGTTAAAAAAAGGCATTTTTCATTGCGGCGATATATTTTCATGAAATTTCAGTCACCAACGTTTTCCTACAGATGTGAAAAAGCTTTTTTTATCCACTTCAAATAGATACAAATAACAATCGCAATAAAATATTAGATATGAGAGCTCACACAGGAAGATTTCAGTGTTCATTTTTATCACTGCTACTGGATATCGGACAGGTCGAGAAACAGTCTTAACGCTACGAACCCTCTGCCGAGGACGAAAGTATGAATTACTGGATAGTCACGTAAACGTAGATGTGTAGAACACCAAAACTTATTTATGACTCTGAAGATAAAAAAGTGTTTCATATGTTGATGACATGTATTACGAACTAGCGTTAATGTAAGAGAAGGACTGAATCGTCTCAGAAACAAGCATGAAGAAATGAGGAACATTGAAACATCAGCAGGATATTTCGTCTCAAATAGAATGTAATTTCTGTGAAGGTCATTTATTGTAGAAAAGGTCATCCAGAATGAGAAAATCTATGTACCGCACACCTGGTTTATACATTTCCGCATTTCCACATAACATGTAGTCAGACCTGAAGTCTCTGAGTTGAAGATAGCGAATAATTGCAGATGAACGCTGCGTTTGGTCTGAGTAGTCTCCTTATTAAGTATAATTAACTGATATCTCCTTCTTACTCTATTTCAGCTTGTAGTGGAGGTGAGGTTGCAGATAACATTGAGAGTTAATTAACCTTAGCTTTTGTGGGCGGTTAGAGAAAGCAGCCGTGAAATTAGGTTTATCTGGCTGCCCAGTTACATGGGGTACAACTCTGCTCGGCAAGCGCAATGATAAAAATATGTGAGCTGTTCCTCTACTCGGTGATTGTGCAGCAAATTTCGTCATTTATAATAATCGATTCACTGAACATTCCACAACCTTCTCTAATACCGTCTCTCAAACTATTAGGTTTTCTTGTTTTCCGATTTTCCGTAATCCATGAGTCAGCTCCATACAATGCTGCGCTCCAGATAAACATTCAGAGGTAATTCTTTCTCTGTATCTGTAATTCACACTAGCAGAAATTCTTTTAGCAAGGAATGTTCGTTTGCTTATGCTAGTCTGGTCCTTATTTCCATCTTTCTTGTTCCGCTATATGTTATTTTGCCTCGAAAGCAGCAGAATTCCTTCACTTTGCCTACTACGTGGTCCGCAACTTCGATGTTAACTTTGTCGCTAATCGCATTCCTGGTATTCTTCAATGTTCTATCATTACTTTGTTTTATACTTCATCCACCTTGTCTTATGACTAGACTACTTATTCCACGGAACAGTTTTATAGACGAGAGCAATGTCATCAGATTTTATGATTGATGTCCTTGTTTGCTTTTCCAACACGTTTTATGTTTCGCGGTTCCCCTACACAGCATTCAAAACACAGAGACAACACAGGTTATGGTAATGGAATATGTCTTTGGTTTCCCTGGACATTCCTTGTTCATTGCTTTAGACTAAAACAAATCCTAGAATAATTTCTGGTCTTCTTTCAAGCCGTACTTGCTGCCTGCACCCACCTACGTCGTTCAAAAAGATCATACTTTCCAGACGTTTCATCACCCGCCTCCTCCCACTGTATTTCCTAAAGTATTCAGCCTATTTCATCAGCACTATAGAAACTTGACAATAATTATTGAGGTGAAGGTTGTCTCACTGTCTAGAAAAATATGGAGTGTGGGACGAACGATTGGTTAAAGGACTCTGTGTACGCTGTAATAAGTGTAGTTTTGTCTTTGCGGTCCATATAAGAGCGAAACGAACTGAAGTATACTTTTAGATTCCTCACTTACAAGGAGATCTCACAAACCTGACCACACGTTTTAAGCAAAAGAAGCATACTTGCAAGATATCAGCCCCAGGAATCGATCCCGAGTGAACATTCGCGCCATAATTGTGATAATACGCAGTTACAACCTTCTGAGAGTACAGTACAACTTTTAAACTTAGACGCGTACCAGTTGTTTGTCACTCGTTCTGCCCCACTGCAGCCGCACAATGGCCGAGTGAAAAGTACTCTACACTACGCAACCAAAGCTTGCGAGGTGCCGGGGCTAGCAGTGTATTTAACACTAAATTCTTCTACAATCTACGTATGTAAATGATGCTCTAAGCCCCCCTATTCTAACTCCGACTTTTGCTGTTGCACATGGATTAAAAAGATACGCGAACTGACTGTAATCAACCCTGCAAGTGGAGTAGAAAATAATTTGGCACCTGCAATAATTTAATTTGATAAATAAGTTAAATAAAGGAAGGTTTCATTAACGTAGTGAGAAATGATAGGGTTGCTCTACCGATTAACAGAATGAAAGTTCTGTCCAAAATAACAATATGATTTATTAAGACTGAACACAAAATAATAAACAAAAACACATGAAACATTTACAATACATCAAATTGGCTCAAATTGGATACTCAAATAAACGCTGTGAAGGTGAAGTTGTCCCTAAACTGGATTATGACGTTTATGACGAAGTGGTATGTGGAGCCAATTCCTTGCAACTCAAATCTTAAGAGAGACACAAAGCTAACCCAACATTAATTGCTGCTACATTAGTGAGAACTCAGACAATGAACACCCAAGATAGAACAAAGTTAGAAAAGACGAACAGGCGCACTCTGCTGAGCTCTGATTATCGTCTAGCAAAAATGCCTGCTTTGCCGGTGCTGCGGACGTACACTACCAAGCTGTCTTCTTAGCTGCAAAGACACGATCTGGCTTACTGGAAGCGATGGTGCTTGCTTCGACGTCCCGTCGTGGTGATGATAATGTCGCGAGTATAGCCTGAAACAAATTGTCCTGGTCTGGTTGTTCCAGACTAAAGACTTCCTATCAATACAAATGCGCCTCTGAGGGAGACGAAGACGGCTCGCCACACAATCACTGATGGTACAGTGATTGATTTTCACAAGCGAAGTCACACAATAACTCTGATACAGTCAACTTAAGCCAAAACTGCCCAAGACAGACAACATAGGCCGCTTGTACGCAGAACGCTCAATTGCCAACTGTACTCGGAAAGTTATGTTGAAGTCGAAACTTCAGCAACTTCGTTAAACGGCTACAATCAAATAAAAGTATATTAGACAGCCAATGGAAGGCAGGCTGTCCAGAGCAGCGAGAGCTCAGTGTTGTAACCTGCTCCGACTGAAAAGGCGAGAGCCGACTACCACCAGAGCTCCCGTACAAACCGAACACAGAACATTCCCGCCCCCATGACAGTGGCTGTGGTTAACCGTTCCAATCAGCAACTCGAAAACCAGCGGAAAATTCCACTCTATTGCCGGAGCACTGCCATTCCACCAATGGAGATTCTTGGCGCCAATTTCTGCGCCGATTTTGATACGTCACGGAGCTATGCGCTGAGCAAGCCAATCACAGTTACGATTTTGCAGAAAGCGCGGGAATGTTCCCGCCAAAACTGCCTGGGTACGCAAGTCATTCCCACGCCTCGCTGGTAGCCCGCCAGAAAGTGTTTTCCCTAAGTTTCTGCGAAGTAACGGAACCTCTAGCCCAGCCACTACTTCAGGCCGCTGCGAGCGTGTCTCCACCGCTATTCTATAATGTCGGCGTCTGGAAAGCATTCACTCAACTCCCTCACAGTCAGCTTACCCTTTCAAGATCAGCAGTGCCCGCCTGTCACCAGACCACCCGGGTGACGAGAGACGCTGCGTGGGAAGGAATAGCATTTCTTCACTGCATGCAATTAGAGAGAAAAATCGTAAGACAGAAATATGAGAGAGGGCTCATGCCACCTCTCAAGCTGTCCTATCAGTAAGGGACGCGGAGATGGTTTGGGGCCACGTCTGCCCAACGCGTATTGAAATTTTATTCGATAACACTTCTACACTAAAAATAGTAAGCAATATGAGTAATATAAGTAATAAGAGTACCCTACCCCCATGAACCAAGGACCTTGCTGTTGGTGGGGAGGCTTGCGTGCCTCAGCGATACAGATAGCTGTACCATAGGTGCAACCACAACAGAGGGGTATCTGTTGAGCAGCCAGACAAACGTGTGGTTCCTGAAGAGGGGAAATAGCCTTTTCGGTAGTTGCAGGGGCAACAGTCTAGTTGATTGACTGATCTGGCCGTGTAACACTAACCAAAACGGCCTTGCTGTGCTGGTACTGCGAACAGTTGAAAGCAAGGGAAAACTACAGCCGTAATTTTTCCCGAGGACATGCAGCTTTACTGTATGATTAAATGATAATGGCGTCCTCTTGGGTAAAATATTCCGGAGGTAAAATAGTCCCCCATTCGGATCTCCGGGCGGAGACTACTCAGGAGGAGGTTGTTATCAAGAGAAAGAAAACTGGCGTTCTACGGGTCGTTGTGTCGACTGTCAGATCCCTTAATCGGGCAGGTAGGTTAGAGATAGATATAGTGGGAATTACTGTACCAATTATAATGAATAAAAAAGAGGAATGCGGGTAAGCTACTACAAACAGCATAGTGAACGTATTATTGTGGCCAAGATAGACACAAAGCCCACGCCTACCACAATAGTACAAGTTTATATGCCAACTAGCTCCGCAGATGATGAAGAGATTGATGAAATGTATGATGAGGTAAAAGAAATAATTCAGATGGTGAAGGGAGACAAAACTTTAATAGTCATGGGTGACTGGAGTTCGATAGTTGGAAAAGGAAAAGAAGAAACGTAGTAGGTGAATATGGAATGGGGGTAAGGAATGAAAGAGGAAGCTGCCTGGTAGAATTTTGCACAGAGCATAACTTAATCATAGCTAACAGTTGGTTCAAGAATCATGAAAGAAGGTTGTATACATGGAAAAAGCCTGGAGATACTGGAAGGTTTCAGATAGATTATACAATGGTAAGACAGAGATTTAGGAACCAGGTTTTAAATTGTACGACATTTCCAGGGGCAGTTGTGGACTCTGACCACAATCTATTGGTTATGAACTGTAGATTAAAACTGCAGAAACTGCAAAAAGGTGGGAATTTAAGGACATGGGACCTGGATAAACTGACAGAACCAGAGGTTGTAGAGAGTTTCAAGGGGAGCATTAGGGAACGATTGACAAGAATGGGGGAAAGAAAAACAGTAGAAGACGATTAGGTAGCTTTGAGAGATGAAATAGTGAAGGCAGCAGAGAATCATGTAGATAAAAAGACGAGGGCTAGTAGAGATATTGTATTTAATTGATGAAAGGAGAAAATACAAAAATGCAGTAAATGAAGCAGCAAAGAGGAACACAAACGTCTCAAAAATGAGATCGACAGGAAGTGCAAAATGGCTTAGCAGGGATGGCTACAGGACAAATGTAAGGATGTAGAGGCGTATATCACCAGGGGTAAAATAGATCCTGCCTACAGGAAAATCAAAGAGACCTTTGGAGAAAAGAGAACCACTTGTATAAATATCAAGAGCTCAGATGGAAAAACAGTTCTAAGCAAAGAAGGGAAAGCAGAAAGGTGGAAGGAGTATATAGAGGGTCTATACAAGCGCGATATTCTTGAGGACAATATTATGGAAATTGAAGAGGATGTAAATGAAGATGAAATGAGAGATATGATGCTGCGTGAAGAGTTTGACAGAGCAATGAAAGATCTGAGTCGAAACAAGGCCCCAGGAGTAGACAACATTCCATTACAACTAGTAATAGCCTTGGGAGAGCCAGCCCTGACCAAACTCTACCATCTGGTGAGCAAAATGTATGAGGCAGGCGAAATACCCTCAGACATCAAGAAGAATATAATAATTCCAATCCCAAAGAAAGCAGGTGTTGACAGATGTGAAAATTACCGAACTATCAGTTTAATAAGTCACAGCTGCAAAATACTAACGCGAATTCTTTACAGACGAATGGAAAAACTGGTAGAAGCCGACCTCGGGGAAGATCAGTTTTGATTCCGTAGAAATGTTGGAACACGTGAGGCAATACTGACCCTACGACGTATCTTACAAAATAGATTAAGGAAAGGCAAACCTACGTTACTAGCATTTGTATACTTAAAGAAAGCTTTTGACAATTTTGAATGGAATATTCTGTTTCAAATTATGAAGGTGGCATGGGTAAAATACAGGGAGTGAACGGCTATTTACAATTTGTACAGAAACCAGTTATAAGAGTCGAGGGACATGAATGGTAAGCAGTGTTTGTGAAGGGAGTGAGACAGGGTTGTAACCTGTCCTCGATGTTATTCAATCTGTATACTGAGGAAGCAGTAAAGGAAACAAAAGAAAAGTTCAGAGTAGGAATTTAAATCCGAAGAAGATATAAAAGCTATGAGGTTTGCCAATGTCATTTGAAGTTCGCCGATGACATTGTAATTCTGTCAGAGACAGCAGAGGACCTGGAATAGCACCTGAACGGAATGGACAGTCTGTTGAAAGGAGGATATAAGATGAACATCAACAAAAGCAAAACGAAGATATTGGAATGTAGTCGAATTAAGTCGGGTGATGCTGAGGAAATTAGATTAGGAAATCAGACGCTTACAGTAGTAAATAAGTTTTGCTCTTTGGGGAGCAAAATAACTGTTGATGGTCGAAGTAGAGAGGATATAAAATGTAGACTGGCCATGGCAAGGAAAGCGTTTCTGAAGAAGAGGAATTTGTTAACATAGAGTATAGATTTAAGTGTCAGGAAGTCATTTCTGAACGTGTTTGTATGGAGTGTAGCCATGCATGGAGGTGAAACGTGGACGATAAATAGTTTAGACAAGAAGAGAATAGAAGCTTTCAAAATGTGGTGCTACAGAAGAATGCTGAAGATTAGGTGGGTAGAGCACATAACTAATGAGGAAGTATTGAATAGAACTGGGGAGGAGAGAAATTTGTGGCACAACTTGACTAGAAGAGGGGATCGCTTGGTAGGACATATTCTGAGGCATCAAGGGATCGCCAATTTAGTACTGGAGGGCAGTGTAGAGGCTAAAAATCGTAGAGGGATACCAAGAGATGAATGCACTAAACAGATTCAGAAAGATGTAGGTTGCAGTAGGTACTGGGAGACGAAGAAGCTTGCACAGGATAGAGTAGCATGGAGAGCTGCATCAAACAAGTCTCTGGACTGAAGACCACAACAACAATATGAGTAATATACCAACTGCACCCATATGTATTTTCAATATTATTTTAACAACATTGCCATATTGACATTCTACAGCTATACATACGCCCAAAAATCAAAATGAATAAACCTACGTGACTGTAGCATTATTATGAAATGAAGTTAATGATTTTGTAATTACAATGTGATCATGCCAATCACGTTAAAGAACACCTCACCCCCTGCAAATGTATTTCATTTTAATAGTGCTATCCTTAAAACCAAAAGAAAATAACGCAAAACAGCGACGTTAGTAATTAAATAGTACTATGCTGCTTCTTTGATGACAGTAATTTATATCACTCAAATAAACTGTATTCGTGAATCGCAACATAAAAATGTTCAAAGCAAAGAGATCGCTGGCAGAAGCTACAGGTTAGAAACTGTGCAATTTGGCACAATGAACAAAACATGTTACCAATGGCAAAACAGTTTTTCACCAACCTCTTACTCAGTACATTATAGAGTAGCGTCTGTAGTGGGAAGAAGCGAACGACAAACAAACGATGCGTGCGGAAGTTAAAAGCTTTACTTTGAGGAGGTCATAACTACTTTCTATCAGCATTATGGTCGAAATTTTCACGCAAGATCCGATGCTAGGGCTAATATCTTGCAAGTGTGAGTTTCTCTCCTCTAAATATGAGCTCAAGTTTGTGATGTTCCCTTGTTAGTGCTAGTTCTTGGAACTTTGCAAGTGCGCTTTCGCGGAATAGTTGTCGTTTCTCTTGAAGCATTTGCCTGTTGATGTTTTGCGGCTTCTAAGTGCAGCTCTCCCGAGGATCGAACAACCCAGATAGTCAGATGTGTTACGATAAGTCTGTTACCGGGAGTTCGACGTTGACCAGAACGACATTATGTGGACATTCTTTTGACTGTAGAATAAGACCAGGGAGTAGATACTTGTCCGAAATGAAAGTGTGTCACGAGGCGATTATTTCATTTCCTCGAATTACCAATCCCCGAGGACAAACTTTAAAATCTGTGGTTGAGTGTGGTAAAGCACCAGTGAATATTCGTAGTTACCATCTTAATCGACTACATTCAACCTCTAAGTTGTAAACAATTTTTGGGAAGTGTTTTAACGTTACTGATGCTGGATCTACGGCGGTACTTACATGTAGTCCTGATCTCTGTCCAAATTATGTGTTTTCCCTTCTTCGCATATGTCCATTATCCCCATATAGTTGTATTTGACATGAGTCCCGTACATTTGAGCATTATTCTAGGACAGGTCAAGAGAATGTACTGTAATGAATCTCCTTAGACGACTGCATTTTTCTTTTTCCTTTTTTCAGATTCGTGCATGTCAATCGGAGTCTGCCACGTGTTTTACCTTCTCCTGAGACTACGCGATAATTTAGTTTCATCTGCCTAAAAATTACTGAATGCAAATGTGACTCATTGATATAGGATACAAAGTTTTTCGTTTTATCAAGAGCACAATTCTGCATTTCTGAATATTTAAGACGAGATGCCTGTCCTTGCACCCGCAACATGGTTCGCAATAAGTCACCGTATTACCCAACTACTCCCGTAACGAAGATAACACCCGCTCACCCAACCATTGGAGCCGTTATTGTTAACCTGTTAAGACTTCCGGACTGCAGGCACCAGGAAGCCGCAACCGACTGCCGCGTGGACAAGACGCTATTAGCTCGCTCACATGTATCCAGACAGCGGGAGATAGTCCGGCCGCCGATCTAGCGACCACACAACAGCTGATGGAAAGGAAACTATTGACTTGGCGGACTCAGATAGGCAGACATCTCTACAGCTGCGAGAGGGAGGACACAGCCGTCCACTTCAAGAAATCTGGACTTGAGTTAATCGCCGTCTTCCCCAGTGTGAGGACAACGTTTTCAGTTTTTACAATAACAGTAAGACAAGAACAGTTTTAAGGTAAATCTTCTGTTACATCTTGATCATTTCGTCTATTAAATAAATATTGTTTTACACCCGTTCCACTGAATTCTGCTAATAAATTTTCTCTCTCTCATCTTGGTACGACAAAAAACCTGATATGAATGGATCAACAACTTCTTGGAGTGATGAAAATCGCAGTCCATTAAATTATTATTAATGGGTGAATGGTTATCTGGAAAGTGACTGCAGACAGAAACTGGGGGAAGTTAGCCAATGTGGAACTCTTTACTCGAAGTTTCGTGTGCCACAACATTTTTCTGCGTCGCTACCCAATTTGATTAAAATTAGGAAAATTTAATATTAGAACTGAATTAATGACTGAATTAGAAAGCATAACCAGTGTGTTAATATTAATAAAAAGATCCAAGTGAATATATGGCACGAGCATATGGAAACAGTTTACGTACAGTACAACCGTTAAATCAAATAATTCAGAGTAATCAGGAGCTTAAACCACAACAAAAAGAATAATACAGTCAGACAAAGTCTACAGATATAAGTCCTGCCTTTTGCACTTCAGAAACGGCAGGTGGAATGTAATAAAAATAATCTTACGAAAGGGGATGGGTTTGTCTCAGAAACGATCACAGTTTAAGATTCACAACAAGTCTAAATTATGATCTGTCGTTGCCTGTTACGTAATTTATTAACTCACTTGTATTATTGAGTGCTGTGGTACATTACGGTGAAGAACAAAAATGAAATCTTCGGCGCGCATGAGAAAAGTTCACACTAACATACACGATTCCAAACAAGAATAGGGATAAAAGGAATTTCGCCCATCACACTAAGTCAGAGGCCCAGAGGTTCATCCCTATCGCTATGATTGAATTACTGTGAATAAGAATATCATGGAACACATCGACAAACAAATTTATCTGCATAACCTTGCACATCAAACTAAGCTATGCTGGCGTGGAACACCCACAAATGCCGTGAATATTCATGAACAAAGCAAAATTATTAGGACTCGTGGAAACTTCACGAAAACAAATGTAAACCGTAGACACATAAAAGGCAATGAAATGTCATTCGGAATTAAGAATACAACTTATTCAGGATGGTGCTGAAATTACACAAGTTGAAATTACTATCACGTGCTATGAAAAAGCTACACAATCTTAAAACTGAAACGAAATGAAAAGTAGAAGGAATAAAACATATACAGACGAGAAAAGTTCACACATACGTTCCAGTTAAAAGTGAAGTCAGAGAACTGAATTTTAAACCAGTGCTGGAACAACGAAATTCCTACATCAAGTGTTCTGCTCACACAAAGCGAGGACAGGGAAAACTTACCACATACAGAAAAATATACCTTTAAAAATTTAACAATTCGACTACCGAACTTACATCTGAACTAGCAGATCAAATGTGTACATCAGTTGGAATGGCTACACACCATCACACATTAAAACACCAGGTCGCTCTTAAAAGTACCGTCTTCACTCACCAGAGATCGAGTCCCAAGTGCCGACAGCACGCCCTCCCTGCCACGAACTTCCCCGGGTAGCCGGAAGAGACCGAGGGGTCCTTTCAGCCATCAACTTCACTGCTGTCGAATATCTACCGAAATGGTACGATTATCTTTTCCTTGACCTGAGAAAGCTACGTTGGCTACACTACCGCTACCACAGCAGATAGCCAGATGCTGCTACGACATGTATGAAAAAGTCAACATGCACACTCAATAACTCATTCATACACACGATAAAGAGAGAAAGTAAATTTGGCAGCACAAAATGTATGTAATGTACATAGGATTAGATGCTTAATGGAAAAATTGATACTTTAATGTGGTTGTGTACTACTGAATGGGGACAAACACGAAGTACAAAGCTAAATTACAAATAATTGACCGTGGCAGCACGAAATATAAGTTCAATAGTATGAAACGAATCTAACAGAGACGTTACAGAACGCGCATGTTCCGTGAAGAGGAGTGTACACAGAATGTACTTGCCCTGATGGAGCATTATCAAGAAAAAAAAATGCGAAACAGGCAACTAACGTTAAAAAACATAACCAGTATTCTAACGCTAAAGTATATATGTGTAAATTCAATCTACCCTGTGACACTACGATATACGGATTTAAACATGGACGTCACTTGGTCACCAAGATTAACATAATGTTCAATTGACGAGTTTCAAATAAGAAAACAAGGCGGATGTGACTCTTATAGAGCCCACAACGTGATGATCAATTCAAGGGCTAAGCCTAAACACAAATATTTTATATGTGCAACTTGAGAACACAATGAGTTAAAGTGAATATAAAAGTGTGACATGAGTTACATAGAACACGAATGACAATTATAATATATTATAGAATGCAACACATCAGAATATATCAGAATAAAAATTTAACCTAGGGAAGGGAATAAGCAAATCGGTTATGTAAGTACATACCAAATAAAGAGGTCAATAACTAAAAAAAATACATCAACAAGTTCAAAGGTTATCGTGAGTATTATAAAAGTATGAATAAGAAAGAAATTTGTTCATAGCAGCATTGTGCTCACTTCCATACTTTACATGGGGAATGATTGTAGCGTCAAAAAATAATCTGAGACAAAAATAAGTATGGAGGTGTAATGTATTATTCAAAAGTAGTTTTAATGTCGCATTTTGTTGAAAATGTTTGTGACACGTTCTGATATAGTAGTGCATAATTTAAAAAAAAAGTATCAGATTGACTGTATAATAACAGATCAGGAAGTCAGGAAGGCTGTGAGGGACACACGTGTATTCAGGGGATTCTTTGATGACACTCATCACTATTTAATCTTCAGTGAAATTGGTATTGTGAGGCCGAAAGTGCAGGAGGTCAGGTCCATATGTAGGAGGATAAGAGTGGAGAAACTTCAGGATAAGGAGATCAGACACAAGTGCATAACAGTGATCTCAGAAAGGTACCAGTTAGTTGAATGTAGTCAGTTACAGTCATTCTAAAAGGAATGGACAAGGTACAGGGACACAGTTCTAGAAGTGGCTAAAGAATGTCTTGGACCAGTAGTGCGTAAAGGTAGGATGAAGCAAACAGCTTGGTGGAATGATACAGTCAAGAGAGCCTGTAAAAGGAAAAAGGTGTATCAAAAATGGCTACATACTAGAAGTCAGGTAGACAGAGAAAGTTATGTTGAAGAAAGAAACAGAACCAAACAGATAATTGCAGCATCCAAAAAGAAATCTAGGGAAGTCTTTGGAAACAGGTTGGAGACTTTGGGTCAATCTGCCGGAAAACCATTCTGGAGTGTAATTAGCAGTCTGCGAAAGGGAGGTAAGAAAGAAATGACAAGTATTTTGGACAGGTCAGGAAAACTGCTGGTAAATCCTGTTGATGCCTTGGGCAGATGGATGGAATATTTTGAAGAGTTGCTCAATGTAGATGAAAATACGATCAGTAATGTTTCAGATTTCGATGTACAATGGGATAGGAATGATGACTAAAATAGGATCACAATTGAGGAAGTGGAGAAAATGGTCAATAGATTGCAGTGCAATAAAGCGGCTGGGGTGGATGAAATTAAGTCGGAACTCATTAAATACAGTGGGATGTCAGGTCTTAAATGGCTACACAGGATAATTGAAATGGCGTGGGAGTCGGGACAATCTTTAAACATGGAAACAGAAAAGATTGTAACAACTACAGAGGTATCTCTTTAATCAGCGTTGTGGGTAAAATCTTCTCAGGTATTGTTGAAAAGAAAGTGCGAGTATTAGTTGAGTTATTGTCTGTTCTACGAGATTATGGAATAGGAGGCAAAATTTTGCAAGCAATTAAAGGTCTTTGCATAGGCAGGCAGCAGTTAGAGCTGACGGTAAATTGAGTTCATGGTTCAGAGTAGTTTCAGGGGTAAGATAAGGCTGCAACCTGTCTCCATTGTTGTTCATATTATTTATGGATCATATGTTGAAAACAATAGACTGGCTGGGTGAGATTAAGATATGTGAACACAAAATAAGCAGTCTCGCATATGCGGATGACTTGGTTGTGGGGGCAGATTCGATTGAAAGTTTGCAAAGTAATATTTCAGAGCTAGATCAGAAATCTAAGGACTATGATGTGAAGATTAGCATCTTCAAAACGAAAGTAATGTCAGTGGGAAAGAGAGATAAACGGATTGAGTGCCAAATAGGAGGAACAAAGTTAGAACAGGTGGACGGTTTCAAGTACTTAGGATGCATATTCTCACAGGATGGCAACATAGTGAAAGAACTGGAAGCGAGGTGTAGCAAAGCTAATGCAGTGAGCGCTCAGCTACGATCTACTCTCTTCTGCAAGAAGGAAGTCAGTACCAAGACTAAGTTATCTGTGCACCGTTCAATCTTTCGACCAACTTTGTTGTATGGGAGCGGAAGCTGGGTGGATTCAGGTTACCTTATCAATAAGGTTGAGGTTACGGATATGAAAGTAGCTAGGATGATGGCAGGTACTAGTAGATGAGAACAATGGCAGGAGGGTGTCCATAATGAGGAAATAAAAGAAAAACTGGGAATGAACTCTATAGATGTGGCAGTCAGGGCGAACAGGCTTAGATGGTGGGGGCATGTTACACGCGTGGGAGAAGCAAGGTTACCCAAGAGACTCATGGGTTCAGCAGTAGAGGGTAGGAGGAGTCAGGGTAGACCAAGGAGAAGGTACCTGGATTCGGTTAAGAATGATTTTGAAGTAATAGGCTTAACATCAAAAGAGGCACCAATGTTAGCACTGAATAGGGGATCATGGAGGGGGACTATGCACCAGACTGAACGCTGAAAGGCATAATCAGTCTTAAATGATGATGATGATGATGATGATGATGATCAGGTAATAAGCAAATTTTAAGATATATCTTGGTCATACCCAAAGTGTCAATAACTCGACATACATGAAAAACATATAACTTTTTCGATGAATCATTAAATTTGATGTCTGTGTCATCATCGCTTCTATTGAAGACTTGCACATAAATTTTGTTTACGTCGCCCAGAACTGAGCAATACTTATGAACTGTTTTCACACTCAATCGCTGCAGTGCAGTGAGGCTCGAAGCGAGAGGATCGCGTCGTTTCATGAAGTATACACGCAGTTGCTGCGTGCGATCACGCTGCTTGCGTCGCCTCCGTCATCAATCAGGCAACTCGTGGTCGCGTGGTGCGCCGTGTGCATGCGTCATCAGCGACGTCGAATTGTAATCCGCCTTCGATCGCCATTGGTCTCTGCGCAAGAGAGACACGAACTAGCTCTTCTGCGCGTCGCCCTCGGCAGCTGAGACATCGATCGAGGTGCAGTCGCCCTTTGACAGAAGTCGCCGTTGAGCGGCACGGTCCCTTTGCACAGAACGCTCCGAATTTGAGTGGGCGTGTCTGTCAGTTGACGGGCTCGACTGTAGAAACCGGCTCGGCAGAAGGTCACGACCCTTCAGTCTGCCGCCTTCGTTCGGCACGATGAAGCAACTGGAGAGGGGGGGTAGGGGGGGGGGGGAGCGGCCCTTCTTGCAGGTCTGCTTTTGTCGCCGAGATCCGTCGTTAGCTGCACATGCCATGCTCTTAACTGCAGATTCTCCGGCAGATTGCTGGTGGTTCACAAAGGTCATTTGAAACTGCACCGAGAAACATATTACGATGACGTCATGCAGGCATTACACAATTCACAAAAGAAATTTCTAGATTTACAACTAGAACATGAGAAACTGACCCAAAAATTGTTCTACGAGGTGAGCCTTCTTAACTAAATGAAATGAAAAAACTAAGAAAACTTATATAAAAAAAATTTCAAGCTTCCAAAAATATTTCAATGTGAAAAAAAAATTACTTCTCACAATGTTATTTGTATGAGCATTATGTTATCGACATTCATATACAGGATGGTCCATTGATCGTGGACCAGGCCAAATATCTCACGAAATAAGCGTCAAACGAAAAAACTACAAAGAACGAAACTCGTCTAGCTTGAAGGGGCAAAACCAGATGGCGCTATGGTTGGTCCGCTAGATGGTTCTGCCATAGGTCAAACGGATATCAACTGCGTTTTTTTTAAAAATAGGAACCCACATTTTTTATTACATATTCGTGTAGTACGTAAAAAAATATGAATGTTTTAGTTGGACCACTTTTTTCGCTTTGTGATAGATGGCGCTGTAATAGTCACAAAGATTTGGCTCACAATTTTAGAGGAACAGTTGGTAACTGGTAGGTTTTTTAAATTAAAGTATAGAACGTAGGTACGTTTGAACATTTTATTTCGGTTGTTCCAATGTGATACATGTACCTTTGTAAACCTATCATTTCTGGGAACGCATGCTGTTACAGCGTGAGTACCTGTAAATGCTGCATTATTACAATAAATTCTCAAAATGATGTCCGTCAACCTCAATGCATTTCTTCGTAGTTTTTTCGGTTGATGCTTGACATTTGGCCCGGTCACTATCAATGGACCACCCTGTATAAGCTGTTTTAACATTACTGAAGTGAGACTCAAAATTTAAGCGATAAAGTGAATTCTTACGTAGTACAGATAAAACATATTACGTACAGGGTGTTTCAAAAATGACCGGTATATTTGAAACGGCAATAAAAACTAAACGAGCAGCGATAGAAATACACCGTTTGTTGCAATATGCTTGGGACAACAGTACATTTTCAGGCAGACAAACTTTCGAAATTACAGTAGTTACAATTTTCAACAACAGATGGCGCTGCGGTCTGGGAAACACTATAGTACGATATTTTCCACATATCCACCATGCGTAGCAATAATATGGCGTAGTCTCTGAATGAAATTACCCGAAACCTTTGGCAACGTGTCTGGCGGAATGGCTTCACATGCAGATGAGATGTACTGCTTCAGCTGTTCAGTTGTTTCTGGATTCTGGCGGTACACCTGGTCTTTCAAGTGTCCCCACAGAAAGAAGTCACAGGGGTTCATGTCTGGCGAATAGGGAAGCCAATCCACGCCGCCTCCTGTATGTTTCGGATAGCCCAAAGCAATCACACGATCATCGAAATATTCATTCAGGAAATTAAAGACGTCGGCCGTGCGATGTGGCCGGGCACCATCTTGCATAAACCACGAGGTGTTCGCAGTGTCGTCTAAGGCAGTTTGTACCGCCACAAATTCATGAATAATGTCCAGATAGCGTGATGCAGTAATCGTTTCGGATCTGAAAAATGGGCCAATGATTCCTTTGGAAGAAATGGCGGCACAGAGCAGTACTTTTGAGGATGCAGAGACGATGGGACTGCAACATGGGGCTTTTCGGTTCCCCATATGCGCCAGTTCTGTTTATTGACGAAGCCGTCCAGGTAAAAATAAGCTTCGTCAGTAAACCAAATGCTGCCCACATGCATATCGGCGTCATCAATCCTGTGCACTATATCGTTAGCGAAAGTCTCTCGTGCAGCAATGGTAGCGGCGCTGAGGGGTTGCCGCGTTTGAATTTTGTATTGGTAGAGGTGTAAACTCTGGCGCATGAGACGATACGTGGACGTTGGCGTCATTTGGACCGCAGCTGCAACACGGCGAACGGAAACCCGAGGCCGCTGTCGGATCACCTGCTGCACTAGCTGCGCGTTGCCCTCTGTGGTTGCCGTACGCGGTCGCCCTACCTTTCCAGCACGTTCATCCGTCACGTTCCCAGTCCGTTGAAATTTTTCAAACAGATCCTTTATTGTATAGCTTTTCGGTCCTTTGGTTACATTAAACCTCCGTTGAAAACTTCGTCTTGTTGCAACAACACTGTGTTCTAGGCGGTGGAATTCCAACACCAGAAAAATCCTCTGTTCTAAGGAATAAACCATGTTGTCTACAGCACACTTGCACGTTGTGAACAGCACACGCTTACAGCAGAAAGACGACGTACAGAATGGCGCACCCACAGACTGCGTTGTCTTCTATATCTTTCACATCACTTGCAGCGCCATCTGTTGTTGAAAATTGTAACTACTGTAATTTCGAAAGTTTGTCCGCCTGAAAATGTACTGTTGTCCCAAGCATATTGCAACAAACGGTGTATTTCTATCGCTGCTCGTTTAGTTTTTATTGCCGTTTCCAATATACCGGTCATTTTTGAAACACCCTGTATATTGAGAATTTGGTCGGGATATATTTTGTACAAGATTTGGTAAAATCAGTGTCGGTGCTACCAGCAAACACAGAGCGTTATTTACCACTAACTTCATTTCCATACACAACGATCTACAGAATTAGGACAATTTACTACAAATAGATGTAACCACTATGATATCCACATATAAACAAAGAGGTAAAGTTAAAGGTATAACCTTTATTTTGGCCCGCGTCCGGCCACCCTGATTTGGGTTTCCCGTGATTTCCCTAAATCCCTTTAGGCAAATGCCGGGATGGTTCCTTTGAAAGTGCACGGCCGACTTCCTTCCCTATCCTTCCCTAATCCAGTGAGACCGATGACCTCACTGTTGGTCTCTTCCATCAAATCAACCCCTTTATTTTGGTTCCTAATACCAGTGCTACCATGGTTCGTTTGACTGTTCCTCTGTGGTATACACGTCTGCTTATTTATGAAAACTGCTGAAACATCTGTATTTCAACATCTAGCAAATATTATGGTTAAATTTCATACACCTCGTTCTTGGAGTCATACTGAGATTACGTACCACATTGACATAAGTCCACTTACAGGAAAAAATAAAAATGGAAAGCACTTTACACTTTAAATAAACACTTAAAATACTGGATAGACCACTATTATACGCAAACATCAAATTATTCGTCAGGTGCCATATTCTCTACCACACTTGCTGCACTTCACAATAAAAGCTTAAATATTTTAAATGTGGTGTAGGCCTTTCGACTTTCGTGTCCATAGTGTCTCCACTTCCAGTCCATTTCCATGTGGGATGCGTTTCACGCGCTATGGACCACGGTAGAAACTGAAAAATTTCTCGCACGGGGAAGATCGCTTGTTGGACAGATTATGGTTCCAGATATAAACCTATTGCCCAATATGAAACCGAATCTTTCCAATATTCTTTTTGTAAACTTTGATTCTTGTCTCGGCTGCACATTTAATGTTTCGCATTGCACAGTCCACAATTTCAGTACTCCTCAACCTCGGATCAGCAGGCCAAGGAACCATGTCCTCTACTTTACTTGGCGGCTCTTCGTTTTTGAGCACCAAAACAAGACGAAGCATAATCGTCCCGTTCGAAATTCATTCAGTATGTCCTGAAATTGGTTCATATGTGTGTCCCATGACTGGTGGTCACCACTGCAGACTGAGGATGCATTCTAGAGAGGGAGAAGTTGCTTCAGGTCGATTCTTCCAATGTTCCGCAGGATGTATTAGTCACGTGACATAGCCTCCGTTCGACACGTATATAGCCACTTGTTCTGTATGTGATTTAAAGCGCTGTTTGCTTGCGATCGTTAACGGTAAACCTGTCGGTCATCAGAGGACTTCCATCTCATGTGTGATGAAACTTGACAGATTCCTCTAAACGAGCTTTGATTTAAGCGATGTACTCCATCCCCCTGTCGCATCTTGGGTGTTAAATCGAGACTTCAGCTTCATAACTAAGTTAGCGATAGGTGCTTGTGAGGCACAGCGATCCCCGTGTATGCATTTCTCTGACAGAGTTAGTGGCGAAATGACTTCTAAATTTCACATGTTGGACGCTGCTGCTATTCGTTTATCTGTTTCCTTGTAAGAGGTATTCTCCATTACTAACTATCATTTTATATAGGGATGATGCAGGCATAGTATAATTTCTGAACCATGATCGGACGTAAACTGTGGATGCTATACATCTCTGGAAAGCTATACTGTACTCGTATCACACGGGTCCAATGTTTTAAGGAAGCAGTTTTATCGTTATACGGTTTGATAACTTAGTTTATCGTAGAGAAACCGCGAAGAAGGATGTATATCATGCACTTGAAATATATTCCTTACATTGGAATATTAACAGCACTACATTCCATACGACTCATAGGTCGGAAACGCAAGAGATCTAACATTATAGTCCGTTTTAAGCGCAGAACGTTGTAGCCTTAGGAGTGAGAGTGTTTATGATCTTTCTTTCCAATACTTTCCAGGTACTGATCCTAGACTCTAGAACAATTCTTTAGAGTTCATTACGTAGTTGGTTTACATAAAATGCTTCGAACGCCATCCAAGAGGAGCTCCACCATGCATGAAACTCCTTCTGGTCGGTTGTAGATTAAATCGGTAACAGTGCTGCGGGGCGGGTTGGTCAATGACAGTATGAGGGGGGTCTTTCAGTCTCTAATTTTGTCCTAAGACTGCGAGAATGCTCTGTCTAATGCCGCGCGCCGCGGAATTTGAATCCCCGCCATCAGTGTGGGATCCGTACCACATCGGGTTGACTGAGGAGATAGAGAAGATCCAAAGAAGAGCGGCGCGTTTCGTCACAGGGTTATTTGGTAACCGTGATAGCGTAACGGAGGTGTTTAGCAAACTCAAGTGGCAGACTCTGCAAGAGAGGCGCTCTGCATCGCGGTGTAGCTCGCTCGCCAGGTTTCGAGAGGGTGCGTTTCTAGATGAGGTATCGAATATATTGCTTCCCCCTACTTATACCTCCCGAGGAGATTAGAGAGATTCGAGCGCGCACGGAGGCTTTCAGAAAGTCGTTCTTCCGGCGAACTATACGCGACTGGAACAGGAAAGGGAGGTAATGACAGTGGCACGTAAAGTGCCCTCCGCCACACACCGTTGAGTGGCTTGCGGAGTATAAATGTAGATGTAGATGTAGACGTCATGGACGTCGAACACCCCTAGAGGTCTCTGCACCATCGCGCCGTAAGCTGTGGCGACGCGCACATCCTGGCCCGCATTTAGTGTGAGAGCGCCAGAGAGGAACACGTGGTTCCAGCGGCCAATAGCGGCGCCCCCGATAGAGTACTTAAGCGCCTGCCTCTCGTTCAGCCGGCTTCCTTTGTATTTTATTAACATTGCCAACCCCTTTGCTTTCTATTTTAACTTTTCGCATTTTTCCACCATTTTACACTTTAAGTCACCGTTTTATCGCCTGTTTTTCTTGTTTCTTTTCTTCTTCCGTTTTTAAAAAAGTCTGTAGGCTGTAGAGCAGCGTACTACGCTGCTGCCAGCCCGCCCCCTTCGGGGGGAATTGAAAATCAATAAAGGAAAAAAAAAAGGCTCAGCCAGCCAGTCAAATCTCGCGTACGTCTGTGGACACATCGCTTCGCGTTAGACAGCTTACTTACTTTCTTGTTCTGTGTACGAGTGGACGTGTTTGTTAGGTTTCCTTGTGACTCCGTTGTTCGATCTTGTTGTTGTTCATTCGGTCCTTCGGTGGTCGTGTCCGTCCTCCCCCGTTGTGTTGATGTTCGCAGGCCTCTCCGCGGGTCCCGCCGCGCTTTCCGTCACTTCAACCCCGCGACCGTCCCGGTCGCAGTTACAACACTCTCTGACTTCCATATGTATAGAGATAGATTGTAAATTCAGCACTATGTTCGAGGTGATAGAAATATGTAGAGCAATGTCTGACATACTTTGATGATGTATGTGTTCCAGAATTAACAATGAATGGACGTACTACACAGTCATCTATCCACACTTGCAATGATACTTGCAAAGTGGAGAAGGAGTGGTTTAGCTATGATACTGAAATTGGGAAACATGTTGTTCCATCATTGGTCGGTGTTGAAATTATTGTAAAATTGTTAAAATTATTCACACTATCGACTGTGATGGTTATTAGTAGAGTACATCGATGGTGTCTTTTCAATCCTGTCCGTCCACTGGCACGCTGTTGGTTACCACATAATGATTGACTGACATCGCTGGTTTGAGTTGGAAAAGAGTTTTGTGGGGAGGGGGGGTGGGGGTGCGACACCTTCTTGGGTGGATAGCAACGGAACAGTGATGGCGTACATGATTGCAATATGAGGAATCAGTCGAAATGGAATGCATAGTCATCAGCTATTCCGTAACTGTGACAGATGAGTTTAAACGTAGAGCTCATGGATCACCTTCGGACTGTAGTTTGAAAACTCTCCACAACGCAGCCAAACTCTTCCAGTCTCCTTATTCTGTAACTGTCTTTTCTTTAAAATCATCCAGAACGTGTGGTGTGTTATGGTAGCCGCAGTAACAACATGATTTACACCGTGTGATATCTAGAGGTAGCCCAATTGGGCTATCTGCCCTCCAGAATATAAACTTGCCGCCAGGGCGGCTTGGCAGGCGGCTGTGACGTCACGGCAGTCATCTTGAATGACGTCAATCTTGTCACAGTGTGAGGTGTATCTTGGGTAACAGTGCTCGCATCATCAGCTAACGTCACACCAGCCATCTTGATGACGTCAAATGACTTTGTAAATTACAGGAATGATTGGGTATCTGTCACCTCACCAACATCGGTATACGCGAGTGGAAATATCAGTTTAGAACCTGACAGAGACCGCGAAGTTGTGGCAGAAAAACAAAATGTATGGCAGTGTACAATGGACTTTACAGCAGAAATAAACAATGTTTCAAACAACGAGACAGGACCACAGGGAGCGTCTCTTCCGATTTACAGTATAGTCCACGGGATACGATCAGCCTCCTACAGTGCAGGTGATGAAACTCTAAACTGGCCTCTGCAGCGGATCAATACCTGTATATTTAGTTCAATCGTCACTTGTCCTTGATGCTGGCATCTATCGTATTTGTTTTCGATATATAGGAGGAGAGAGATGCGGTAAAAATCTTATCGAATTATATATCGGATAAAGATAGAGGAGCTTCTCTACTTCGCAATTTTTCTCTGTTGTATGGTACAGAATAACGATGATAGCACGTTGGGGAGATAGAGGTGAATGGACGCCTATCTGTAGTACTTGTATGTAGTTTGGGGGCGCACCACAATGCACCCATTTACACTGAATGGTCAAAACACGGTCCTGTCCCACGAACTCAGGTCGCTCTGATTCTACACAGGTTGTAGAAGGTGGTGGATATGGCTTTCTCCGACTTCTGCTCAGTTCTTACTTAAATTGGAACTATCACATGCACAAAGCTGCATAAATAGCAGCAGTTGCAAAATGCGTAGGGACTCTCTGAAACCACGCTGGAATTTTACTGTATCAGAATGGTTCAAGAAAGGTGACTCGTTTTCAGATATGAGAGTGCCAGAAATGTGATTCACTTGTGGTTGTAATCAGTAAAGGATACAATGCAGGTATGTGGTTGAATGGAAAGACATGATTCCAAATCATTGACATCATTTCTTGCGGAGAGCCTAACACTAGAGATCTGAAAAGGTAGTGTACATTTCTTACGACCTCAATCAGCACATCATCTACTACTATTTGTGATCCTTGTCAGTCATCGCATGTAACTCAGTGGATATGTCGCAGAACCTCTGACATGGTACAGAGACAGAATACGTTACAGATACTGGAGAAACACCTAGTGCCCTGAGGGAGTTGCAAATAGCGGTTCCTTATCCGAATCACTTTCAAAATCCAGCGATTTTATCACGAGGTTGCATCGTGGGCTATGTGTAACCGGACTGCTGGTCTGATAATATACACTCCAGCATTCACTGTCTCTGTATTTCTCTGGACAAGAAACTACCTGATTCAGAGGCAATGCTCTACTTAGATTTATAAAGCCAATATAGCTTCTAACATGGGTACTTGTGTACACCTGTAGGACCAAGACCGCTTGTGACAATAACATAGTTGTTGCGATCGGTTTTTTAAGATCTGGCGCTTTCTAAGACGATTACGCATCTGTTTCTAGGCCACAGTGGTAGCACTCACAAGAAAAAGTTGTGAGACATGTTCACTCATCGCTGATTTTTGGTCAGTATTATTTTGTATCATCAGCAGTCAGTCATTGACGAAGTATTATACTTACTAGTAGGGGGTGTGTGATAGGTTAGACTTGAGCATCAGGCTTATAAAGTATGTGTATGTGTTCCGACGCGGATTTGACGTGGAATACTGTGACAGCAGAGGAGGGAGTATGTCAGGTCACAAGAATGGTAGAGATATTTCTATGGTTCAAATGGCTCTGAGCATTATGGGACAACAGCTGAGGTCATCAGTCCCATAGAACTTACAACTACTTAAACCTAACTAACCTAAGCACATCACACACATCCATGCCCGAGGCAGGATTAGAACCTGCGACCGTGGAGGTCGCGCGGTTCTAGACTGAAGCACCTAGAACCGCTCGGCCGCAAAGGTGACACCACGCTCGGTCTGTGGCTGCGCAGGCTGTAGGTGGTTAGCGGTACGAGGCCCGGCCCAGCTTGCCCCCAGCAGATGTGGCGGCTCTTGACGACGCCGGGAGTCGCCAGTGCAGCAGCGGGCAACGCAGTCCTCGGGGACAGCGTCACTGATGACGACGACATGACAGCGACCGAACGCCCGATCGGTCGAACAGAATGCCGACGCCCACCTCTGATGCCCTTAAATAGTGCAGACCGCTGCTGAATGCGCCGGTTATGCGGCGGCGTGTTTATTAGAAGGTTCTCCATGAGTTGGCTAACGCTACCGCGCCACACGCGGCCCGCGCCTGCGTAATTCTGCTAATGCTGCGTTCTGATGGCTGCCACGCACGTATACACATACCAATGCTCGTTGCAAAACTGTGTCACCTGCATAACGCGCCGGCCAGCCTTCGTCCGCCGGCTGCTGTGAGGCTGGTGCATCGCGCACTGAAACACACTAAGTCACAATTTCACACCGTATTTTCTAAAAATAATCCCTTGTCCTCAACAATTCCTCCCTCGTACGAAAAGAATTCGTCCCCAAATTCAACCTAAAAGTCAAAACAAGTACAGTTCACTCCACAAACACCACAAAATGCGGTTGATTCACTATTTACACTGTGTTCATTCACTTCTGTGCTCAGTCTAATCTTTGTCCATAAACATTAGTATTCTGCTGCAGTGCCTCACAACTGTTCAGTGATTTTGTCTGGACCCTTGGGTTAAAGGTTGGAAGGGGTGGGATTTCGGTTACCTTCCTCTTGAGCAGATAGTACACTAATCCTACGACAAAGATAAAAATACGGGTGGCGGTGGTTGATGATCCAATAACTAGTAAGCGTTGCCTATGCTCATTATGGTAATCATGCACTCGTTGAAAAACGTGTTCCTTAGTTATACGTCCATCCTGAGCTGCTAGCATCCGGTCCAAAGAGGCGAGCAAAGACGGGTCTAATGTGCTATTCAAAAGAGTGAGATTTTCTTTCGTGTCGAATTGCACCGATTGGTTGGGTACATAGATCAATGTGCGTGTAATGTCCATGATTGTAGCTCCAGTAATCGCGGCTGGTAAACGGAAAGTTGGCCCTGAAATGTCACACTGTGTGCCGTTAATTAGCAGTCCCTGTCCCTGCAATTCTATTCTTTGTGTACTCCCTTGCTTACCCTGCTCGTAACAAACGCAAATAGCGACCGTGTTTTCTATTACTGAAAATACCCAATGTGGACCCACTTGCTGAAAGAACTGCACCGTGCCTGCTAAAATTTCCTTAGGCCACTCCGCGACTTGTTCTTGAGAGCAGAATAGAGAATACTCACAAGATTTGAGAACAGTGTGTAACAATTTCGCGGGGCAGATGGTAACTGGACCTATTCGATACCACAGCAAGTCTTGTGCAGTGAGGAACGTATGAGCTTGTCTGTTACGTGCCACTAACAGTATTTCCCGTACGGTTAACTGTACGAATTTCTGCAAAATTTCCCACTTCACTGGATACGTATGCAAGGCGTAACATTAAAATTTACAATCCTTACATGTTAATGGTATTACGATATGAATTTTCAGCAGCGTACCCGTCCGCGTACTGGTAACAGTGGCCATTTTGTAGTACAAATATAAGTGTTCGTCTGTTAATGTCGTCAGTAGCTCCAGTGATGCGGGCAGTTCCAATTGAATTTTCCGTAATCCTTCCCGAAGTTGTTCCAAAGGTAACGTTACCGGCGTTAGGTGCCCACGTATTGCGTGCAACAAAGCCTCCTGTAGTTCTGTGGCTTCTATGCGTGCTTCCGTAATACTATCAGCAAGAATACGGAGCAGCTTCGCGATTGTCAGCTGTAAATCTATGTTATCCAACCGGTACTTGATTATACCCAAGTCGTGATTGGTTGTGTCGGATGTGGCCTTAATGTGGGACATCAAGGTCGAGGCCAAATCTCGCAATTGGCGCGTATTATTAACTACATCTACATCTACATCCATACTCCGCAAGCCACTTGACGATATGTGGCGGAGGGTACCTTGAGTACCTCTATCGGTTTTTCCTTCTATTCCAGTCTCGTATTGTTCGCGGAAAGAAGGATGGTCGGTATGCTTCTGAGTGGGCTCTAATCTCTCTGATTTTATCCTCATGGTCTCTTCGCGAGATATACGTAGGAGGGAGCAATATACTGCTTGACTCTTCGGTGAAGGTATGTTCTCGAAACTTCGACAAAAGCCCGTACCGAGCTACTGAGCGTCTCTCCTGCAGAGTCTTCCACTGCAGTTTATCTATCATCTCCGTAACGCTTTCGCTCAACCCTGTAACCCTGTAACGAAGCGCGCTGCTCTCGGTTGGATCTTCTCTATGTCTTGTATCAACCCTATCTGGTACGGATCCCACACTGCTGAGCAGTATTCAAGCAGTGGGCGAACAAGCGTACTGTAACCTACTTCCTTTGTTTTCGGATTGCATTTCCTTAGGATTCTTCCACTGAATCTCAGTCTCGCATCTGCTTTACCGACGATCAACTTTATATGATCATTCCATTTTAAATCACTCCTAATGCCTACTCCCAGATAATTTATGGAATTAACTGCTTCCAGTTGCTGACCTGCTATTTTTTAGCTAAATGATAAGGGATCTATATTTCTATGTATTCGCAGCACATTACACTTGTCTACATTGAGATTCAATTGTCATTCCCTGCACCATGCGTCAATACGCTGCAGATCCTCCTGCATTTCAGTACAATTTTCCATTGTTACAACCTCTCGATATACCACAGCATCATGCGCAAAAAGCCTCAGTGAACTTCCGATGTCATCCACAAGGTCATTTATGTATACTGTGAATAGCAACGGTCCTATGACACTCCCCTGCGGCACGCCTGAAATCACTCTTACTTCGGAAGACTTCTCTCCATTGAGAATGGCATGCTGCGTTCTGTTATCTAGGAACTCTTCATTCCAATCACACAATTGGTCTGATAGTCCATATGCTCTTACTTTGTGCATTAAACGACTGTGGGGAACTGTATCGAACGCCTTGCGGAAGTCAAGAAACACGGCATCTACCTGGGAACCCGTGTCTATGGCCCTCTGAGTCTCGTGGACGAATAGCGCGAGCTGGGTTTCACACGACCGTCTTTTTCGAAACCCATGCTGATTCCTACAGAGTAGATTTCTAGTCTCGAGAAAAGTCATTATACTCTAACATAATACGTGTTCCAAAATTCTACAACTGATCGACGTTAGAGACATAGGGCTATAGTTTTGCACATCTGTTCGACGTCCCTTCTTGAAAACGGGGATGAACTGCGCCCTTTTGCAATCCTTTGGAACGCTACGCTCTTCTAGAGACCTACGGCACACCGCTGCAAGAAGGGGGGCAAGTTCCTTTGCGTACTCTGTGTAAAATCGAACTGGTATCCCATCAGGTCCAGCGGCCTTACCTCTTTTGAGCGATTTTAATTGTTTCTCTATCCCTCTGTCGTCTATTTCGATATCTACCATTTTGTCATCTGTGCGACAATCTAGAGAAGGAACTACAGTGCAGTCTTCCTCTGTGAAACAGCTTTGGAAAAAGACATTTAGTATTTCGGCCTTTAGTCTTTCATCCTCTGTTTCAGTTGAAACGTCCCCTTTGAACATTTATACATGACTGTGCTTAACCTGACAGACTGTGCTTAACCTGACAGACTGTGCTTAACCTGACACACAATATTTTTAGCGCAACGCAATCTGACTTCCAATAATCCCTACAAAAGAATGGCCCTGACTAACATTAACCTATACCTTTCACAAATCACTTACCTCACAAAAATCTTCGTTACTGGAACTACTGCAATACAGCGAGCGCCACTACTGCCAGCTAAATAAAAGATTCAAACTACGGAAGGCACTAACTACTGATAGGCATAGTTAGCAAATAGTTAATAGTGTTTAAAAAGCATAATATACATAGCAGTTCATAATATCCATTCTGTACTCAAAAATCCACCATCTCATTTCCCACATCCACCATTGCTGGCGGCTCACCTCCAACTGCGCAACGCTACGCGCTGTTCACATCCAGCTGCCGCTGCCCAACACTACAATGGCAGACAACAATGCAAACTAGCCACAGACTGCACACAGCACAGCCAGTGATTTTCATACAGAGCGCTACGTAACGTTGCCAATAAGAAAACATAAACAGCCTACTTACACAGTACCATTTTGGTCACAGTGTGTCTGGACACTTTGTTTTGATCCACCTACCGCTTTCACATAAGACCAAAATTCCTTAGGATTTTCTGCCAAGTCAGTACATAGAACTTTAGTTTCGAATTCATGGAACGCCTCTCGTAAAGCCCTCCGCACATTACATTTCGCTTCGCGTAATTTTTGTTTGTCTGCAAGGCTTTGGCTATGTTTATGTTTGCTGTGAAGCTCCCTTTGCTTCCTCAGCAGTTTTCTAACTCGGTTGTTGTACCACGGTGGCTCTTTTGCATCTCTTACGATCTTGCTTGGCACATACTCATCTAACGCATATTATACGATGGTTTTGAACTTTGTCCACTGATCCTCAACACTATCTGTACTTGAGACAAAACTTTTGTGTTGAGCCGTCAGGTACTCTGTAATGTGCTTTTTGTCACTTTTGCTAAGCAGAAAAATCTTCCTACCTTTTTTAATATTTCTATTTACGGCTGAAATCGATGCAGTAACCGCTTTATGATCGCTGATTCCCTGTTCTGCGTTAACTGTTTCAAATAGTTGGGGTCTGTTTGTCACCAGAAGGTCTAATATGTTATCGCCACGAGTCGGTTCTCTGTTTAACTGCTCAAGGTTGTTTTCAGATAAAGCACTTAAAAAAATTTATGAACGTTTGAGTCTCCCAGTCTATACCCGGCAAATAAAAATCCCCACCCAGAAATATAACATGGTGGGGAAATCTACTCGAAATATTTTTCAAATTATCCTTCAGGTGCTCCGCCACAACAGCTGCTGAGCCAGGGGGCCTATAGAGACATCCAATTACCACGTCTGAGCCTGCTTTAACCGTGACCTTCACCCAGATTATTTCACATTTCGGATCTCCGTCAATTTCCTTCGATACTATTGCACTTCTTCTCGCTATAAACACGCCTCCGCCTTCACTGTCCAGCCTGTCTCTGTGGTATACATTCCGATCTGAGTTTAGGATTTCATTACTGTTTACGATTGGTTTTAACCAACTTTCTGTCCCTAGTACTATATGGGCATTGTGACCGTTTATTAATGAGAGCAGTTCTGGGACCTTTCTATAGACGCTCCTGCAGTTTACTATTAGCACATTAATATTGTTATTCCCTGTTACATTTTGCCTACTCGTACCTTGCCGCGTCTCAGGAGGCGTCTTGTCGGGCCTAGGGAGGGAATTCTCTAACCTAAAAAACCCACATGTGCACTCCACACGTACTCCGCTACCCTTGTAGCCGCTTCCGGCGTGTAGTGCACGCCTGACCTATTCAGGGGGACCCTACATTTCTCCGCCCGATAGCGGAGATCGAGAAGTTTGCACCCAAGATCTCCGTAGAATCATCTGAGCCTCTGGTTTAAGCCTTCCACTCGACTCCAAACCAGAGGACCGCGATCGGTTCAGGGAACGATACTACAAATAGTTAGCTCAGATTCCACCCCGCGAGCGAGGCTTTCCGCCTTCACCAATTCCACCAACCGCCTGTACGAACTGTGGATGACCTCTGAACCCAGACGGAAGGAGTCATTGGTGCCGACATGAGCAACAATTTGCAGTCGGGTGCACCCAGTGCTCTCTATCGCCGCCGGCAGGGCCTCCTCCACATGTTGGATGAGACCCCCCGGCAAGCAGACAGAGTGAACACTGGCCTTCTTCCCCGACCTTTGCGCTATTTCCTTAAGGGGCTCCATCACCCACCTAACGTTGGAGCTCCCAATAACTAATAAACCCCTTCCCCCGTGTGCCTGCTCGGACCTTGCTGAAGGAGCGGCCACATGTCCACTGACAGGCAGAGCGGGCGATGCCACATTGACTCTCCGCCTCGTGCGCCGCGAACGTCGCTGAACCAGCCACTCCCCTTGGAGAGAGGGTGGCCCAACCGCGCCCGGTACCCGCGAAGATGTCTCGACAGCAGGGACAGTGGGTGAAGCATGTAACACCTGGGGTGTACCACGCGACGCACCAGACGCCCCACTGCCGCTACACTCAGAGGCAGCAGCCTGAAGACGGCTGACCGCGGTCATCAACACGTTCAGCTGTTCGCGAACAGTGGCCAGCTCCTCCTGTGTCCGTACACAGCAGTAACACATCCAATCCATCCTAAGAAATCAATTTACTGTAGAGAGTTAATCAACTTGTAACTAGACTGCAAATTCACTAAAGGCGGCTGATTGTTGACTAAACTGTGGTTGCTAGACACTTCTTGTAGAAAACAATGAAAGTAGCACTACCTGTCTCTGGACTGTATTGAAAACAAACACTAGCACTACTGGCACTATGGTTGACTAAAGGGAATCTGACTGTACTCAAAACAAACACGAAATCTATGGAACACTATTACTAGCACTCGACAATTAAAGCTTCCTAAAAGCAAAAACTTACGGAAGAAGAAGTGACAAGTAATAAAAATACCGTTAATATTCAAATTAACGTAACTCGCTGCACAGCAGACGTGAAGCAGACGGCAGTTACGACGACATCTTTCTCCAAACTCTCTAATTGGTTTATGTGAAGATCTAGCATTCCCTGGTTGCTATTCACATTATCCTGTACCTGCTGTAGCGTTTCATTAACACTCTTAATAAATTCCGCGTCAGCGTTCCCAAAAACAGCTTTTAGGATACGGCCACCTGCGTCTAACGATCCTCTTTTCCTCCGGACGTGCAGGATTAACCCTGCAGTTTGCCACAACTGAGCTTGAAAGCGTGCAAAAGCTCATCGTAGTAGCTGATAGTCCCCCTGTGTGTGATTAAACCTTGACTGATTAGCCAAGCTGGAATGAAGTTCATTAAATGTATCCCCTAACTTACAGATTTCGTCTTCAACCGCCCAAATATTACAGTGCACCCTTAAGGTTAATTGATGTCCGGACATAATTACGTCCGCTTGTCGCGAGAACCAAACACCACTTGATATAGGCCATACCTTCAAGGCTTCAGCTAAGTTTCAACAGCAAAACAGAATAACTATGTCGAGAGATAGTGCACACCTTCCCTCTTCAGCGCAACCCATAACGCTGGAACTGCTGTTCTTACCAGAACGTCACGCCTCCTGAGAAACAAAAGAAAAACACCTCACATTAGCTCTTCCTTTTTACGCATGGCGTAAGAGCATAATAGCATGTCTGGTCGCTTCCACAATTCACTTGGTTCTTTTGTTTATCTACTCCTTTCTTATTCTTTTTCTTAGATTCATCTTTCTCTCCACTAAAAGCTACTGCAGACAATGAAGGAAGCTCCTCAAAATTCCCCATGAAAGGCCTAATTCGGGTCACATGCACAATAGTAGGGCGAGTTGGAAGCTCTAATTTTACATTCACCGCCGATGTCATCTCGATCACCTGGAAAGGGCCTTGATAACAGGATACAAATTTTTTCGTTCTGCCTTTTGGCACATACGGATTAGTCGTCAACAATCACCCATTGTCCTACATATTTGGGTAAGGCCACCTTTCTATCGTGAACTTTGTCTTGTCTCTCTAACGCTTTAGTGTTCATTTTTTTCACCTGCCGCCAGATCGTTTTCAACTTTGTGGATAAATCCTTAACACCCGAAATATCGGTTCCTGGTGGGGTCTTGAGCAATTCAAATGAAGATGGCAACTTCCGACCGGACAGTACTTCATACGGAGACAATCCTGTACTTTCATGCACTTGTGAGTTATACGCCGCAGTTACAAACGCCAATTGGTTATTCCAATTGTTGTGTTGCGAATTTACATAATAACTTAACATCTTAGCTATTGTACGCTGAACTCCCTCAGTCCGACCATTAGCCTGTGGGTGTAACGCGTTCGTTTTCAATTTCTTTACATGCAACAACTTGCATAACTGTTTCATCAAATCGGACATAAAGTATGACCCTTGATCTGTAATTATAATTTCAGGTGTTCCGAATTTCAATATCCATTGATGTACCATGGCGTGAGCCACTGTTTCGGCTCACTGGTCCGGAATAGCTGTCATAGACACATAGCGCGAAAAATGATCTAGTATTGTTAAAACATAGCTATTACCCGCTGGTGTTTGTACAAACAGTCCCAAGACGTCTATGCCCAGTAATTGGAGAGGTCTATCCGCTTCTGGTAGTCATTGCAACACAATTTTCTGATGACTCATTTCCGCCTGTTGAGCACACGGAATGCAATTCTTTACGTACTGATCGATATCTTGCCTACTTGTTGACCACCAATAACTCTGTGCTATCCTCCTTTCCATTGCTCTTCGACCCGAATGACCAGAAAACATTGAATCATGTGCTTGCCTTAAAATTTCGCTTCACACTTTTTCTGGTACGACTATGCGTGGACCGTTCCTAGTTTTACGGTACAATATCCCGTCTTCCACGACGAACTGTCGCTGAGAGGTAAATCGTTGACAATCTGTGTCAGCGGTTTGTGCCTCCACCCATTCGTTCTCATTTATTCCTGTGCATTCCATGCCGCATACTTTACTACTCAGACCATCCGCGTTTCCGTGCGATTTACCCGGTCGATGAATCACTTCAAAATCGTACTCACTAAGACGCAAAGCCCACTTAGTTAATCTACTCGTTGGGTCTTTAAGCCCTAACAACCACTTAAGTGCTGCATGGTCAGTAATCACCTTGAAACGTCGTCCATACAAATAACACCGGAAATAGGTTAATCCGAAAATTAATGTCAATAACTCCTTCTCGGTTGTTGAGTAATTTTTTTCTGCATTGTTTAGCTGTCTGGAAGCATATGCTATCGGGTGTTCCTGCCCATCTATTTCCTGAGATAATACAATACCCAAAGCCAAATTGCTAGTCACAAGATAATATAAACTGTATACTAAAATCTGGAAAAGCCAGAACTGGATTAGATGTTATCAAATTTTTCAACTTTTGAAAAGCCTCTTCGTATTCTGCTGACCAGTGAAATTTTGCTCCCTTCTTCAACAACTGCGTGAGGGGCCTTTCAATTTCCGCAAATTTTGGAATAACCTCCAGTAAAAATTGGCGAGACCTAAATAAGACTGCAACTCTTTTACTTTTGTAGGTGTCGGAAAAATCATTACCGCCTCTACAAGTTTTGGATCCATGCGGACACCCTCCTGTCCCATAATATGACCTAAATAACGGACTTCTTGCAACAAAAAATGACATTTTTCTATTTGAATAGCTAACAACGCTGCTTTCAGACGATCGAAAACTTGGCGGAAACGGCGCACATGTTATTGACGTCCTTTGAGAAAACAATTATGTTGTCCAAATATACCATACACTGATTAGGTTTCAGTCCTCGTAACACGCTATCTAGTAACCGTTAAAAGGTTGCCAGAGAATTTTTGAGTCCAAAAGGCATTCGCCGATACTGAAAATGACCTGTAGGTGTTGAAAAAGCTGTCTTCGGTCGGTCTACCGGGGCGACCTCCAACTGCTGGTACCCGCTTCGAAGATCCAAGGTCGTGAAGTACCGACACTGACCCAAATCATCCAGAGTTTCAGTGATATTAGGCATTGGGTATGCATCCGATAAAGTTTTTTGATTCAGGAAACGCTAATCACAGCAAAAACGATATGCCTTTCCCCAGTCAGGTAATTTTTTACCCACTATTACGACAAGAACGGACCAGGGACTACTACTGGTTACTATTATCCCATCCCTAAGCCGTTGATTAATAAATTCTTCCATGACAGGCTGTAAACTTTTTGGAACACGATACGGGCCTTTATACACCGGTGTGGTGGGCACTGGACCATGAGAATTAAATAACTCTTTATATACCATCAAAAGTTTCTCCATGACTTCTCTGTCTTGCCCTTCTAAATGTGTTACCTTACCCCTCAGTGCAGACCAGCTGACAGACTCTCCCGGCATTGTGTAATCTGCTGCGAAATCCGTATCCAGTTCATCTTCCCCTATTATCTCCAGATTCGCTATTATGGTACCCTGTGCTAACTGCAGCTCTTCAAGGCCAAAATTATCAATACTGACAAGCACAACCTTCTTTCCTTCTATCTCTCGCATGTAGGACACATTAAGTCGCGTAAAACACTTCATTTTATCCAGCGGCTCATTCTCAGACAAAGGTTCAACGACACACAACGAATTTACCGGCACGTTAGCTCCAACATCTGCCCAGATTATTTTCCCTGTACCCCTCGGTATAGTATCCCGTGAGTTAACCCTAAGGGACCTAGTACGCAGTTTAGGTGGCACACCCGACTTCTGGGCGGTTCCTTGCGACAGTAATGGTTTTTCGGCCGCAGAACCTAGGCGAAATTGTATTCCATCCAGTTCTACTGTACGCCGTTCCAGGTTAACTTTTGCGTGATGCGCAATTAGGAAATCCAATCCGAGTATGACATCATAACTTCTGCCAACAACTGGAAGAACTTCTACCTTCACCTGGAAGTTCCTCATTTCCACTCGGAAGTTTAACACCGCTGATCCGAGTGACTTCACCTATCCCCCACCCACTCCACTTAACGCCCAGCGTGGTGGTTTTAATTATACTTTACCGAGTACATTTCTGCTCACCACGGATACCTGACACCCGGTATCCAATAAACATTTGCACGGTCTGCCCCTCACCAAGCCGGTCAGAAAAAAGTCTGCCGCCCGCATCTCGTGGTCGTGCGGCAGCGTTCTCGCTTCCCACGCCCGGGTTCCCGGGTTCGATTCCCGGCGGGGTCAGGAATTTTCTGTGCTTCGTGATGGCTGGGTGTTGTGTGCTGTCCTTAGGTTAGTTAGGTTTAAGTAGTTCTATGTTCTAGGGGACTGATGACCATAGATGTTAAGTCCCATAGTGCTCAGAGCCATTTGAATCATTTGAACCAAAAAAGTCTGCCACTGATTCTGCACTAGCGTTAATACTTACCGGGGGCGTTGCACAGTGAACACACCACCCCCTGCCCTGTTTAACTGAGGGGAGTGAGGCCCACCTTGCGGTTTCCTATCATGTTTCTGCCAGGACCCATTGCAATTACACTCCATATGACCCCAACGTCAGCATTTCTTGGACTGCACTTCCTTGTAGTCGCGTGTAATGTGTCCCATCTGACCACATCTGAAACATTTTATTTCTGTATCAAACACTGCTTTCCTGTCCCACGTCTTTGTTACTGCTTCAACTTCCTCTAACGCCACAGCGATTCCGATTGCCTCATTGAGAGTTTTAGGGAATTCCATCCTAATCTTGCGGGAGGTTTCGGGTTGTATTCCCCGCAAAAATGCGAGTAGTGCCCTCTGCTAAGCTTCCTGCAGAATGGCTTCATTAATCCTATTGGAATCCGTTAGCTCATGGGTATTAACATTAATTTTTCGAATTCGATCTACAAAAGCTTGTATTGATTCTCCATTCCTTTGATACATTCTATTCAATTGTTCTCGATACTATCTAGACGTATTTTTCCTCCGATTTTTCCAGCAATCCTTTTTTGAATACTTCAAATGTTCGAGCATCCCTTAATTATTCATGGCATGTAACGTACGCTATGGCATCCTCAGTTACTTTCAACTTAGCCTCATGCAAAAGTGTTTCTCCACCCCAATTTCCTAATTTAGTGGCCGTGCTAAGGTTCTCAAAAAAGAAAAAAAGTCATAACATCCTCCCCAGCTTTCCCCGAAAAAGGGGTGACCAAAGACGCAGCGTTATTGTCAAGAATTACTGCATTAACAGGAAACCTTTCCTTGCTCGCTTCTTTAGACCGAGCAAGCTCTATCTCTAATTCCGACACTCGCTCAAGTAGCAGCTGAATAGCCACCTCGGCTGACACAGACTGTTCCATCACTACCAGCTATCGAATCAAGACTGCCACGCGGGATTAACCGAGCAGTATAAGGCGCTGCATTCACGGACTGTGGGGCTGGTCCCGGCGGAGGTTCGAGTCCTCCGTTAAACATGTGTGAGTGTGTGTTTGTCCTTAGGATAATTTAGGTTAAGTAGTTCAAATGCCGCTGAGGACTATGGGACTTAACTTCCGAGGTCATCAGTCCCCTAGAACGTAGAACTACTTAAACCTAACTAACCTAAGGACATCACACATCCATGTCCGAGGCAGGATTCGAACCTGCGACCGTAGCGTTCGCGCAGCCCCAGACTGAAGCGCCTAGAACCACTCGGCCACTCCGACCGGCAGGTTAAGTAGTGTGTAAGCTTAGGGACTGATGACCTTAGCAGTTAAGTTCCATAAGATTTCACACACCTTTGAACATTTATGAATCAAGACTACAGTAAGCCCAAAAAGAAAAACAGGAAGGGAAGACGGACTATGCTACAGGTTCAGGCAAACCAGCAAACAAAAAATTGGCACTTTCTTGTCATGTTGCAGGAGTTGCTGATCCATTGTTGCCCGTCTCAGGTGCCACATATCCTCGCCGATTAACAGCCACAATTTCCTCCAAATCCAGGGAGAAGACCACTTGTGTCACCAATTGTAACAGGAGTGTGTGTGATGTGCAGGTTGCCCGACTACTGTTTGTGGTCCTTCTCAATCAGTCATCGCCTATAACTCAGTGGATACATCACAGAACCTCTGATATGATCTCGAGACAGAAAGCGCTACAAATATTATAGAATTATGTAGCTGGGGCAGTGAGAGGGAGTCGCAAATACCGCTTACATACCACGTCCCTTAGCTGAATCACTTTCAAAGGTCAGTGATTTCATCACGAGGATGCATTGTGGGCTGCCAATACACATTCCTACGATTACCGTAACGGTGTTTATCCGGGAAAAAACACCTCATTCAGAGGTAATGTCGTACCTCGATTCGTAAAGTGGGTATAACTTTTAACATGGATACTTGTGTGCACCTGTAGAACCAAGATCGCTTGTGACAGTAACATGCAGTAGTTGTTGGGATCGTTTATTTTTTTAAAATGTGGCCGATTATGTCTCTCTTTCTAAGACACGTGGTAGCACTCGGAAGAAAAACATAATAGACATGTTCACCCATCGTTGATTTTCGATCAGTATTATTTCGTATCGTAGGCAATCAGTTATTGACGAAGTATTATACTTATTAGTAGTGGTGGGTGCGTGATATGTTCGCATTTGAGCATCAAGTTTATAATGTATGTGTTTGTGGAAAAGAAATGACCGTCCAGTCGGAAGGAGGGTACAGATTTGAATGGGAGTACTGTGATAGCAAAGTGAAGAGTACATCAAGGTATAAGAAAGGTAGTGATATTTCTATTTCCAGAGTCTCTGCCGACAGCAGGGTCTATTTCCGATACTTCGCTCATTGTCGAATGCCGTTCAATTGAGACCGTGATCGTCACATTTAATTGTAAGTAAATGATAAAACATACATGTGATCGGTTTTATGGAATGATTCTGTGTATGCATAGCCTGTGGTGAGAATGATACATATTTCCTGTTAACGGCAGCAGCTCTCCGAATGCAAAGGCCTGTTGGAGTTTAGGAATGTATCTGAGTTAGCTTTGCCGTCCTCTAGATGACCGAATAGGGAAACAATACATAGTATGTGTTTGACGGCTTTCGTGATAAAGTGGAAATCTGAGAAGATTGTGTATGGAAGTGCGTTTGCGCTGGACAGTTATTCCCTCCCATGTAAATTGTTCGGTTGACTGCTTCAGCACATTTCGCGCCACTATTCAGTTGAGAGAAGATCGATTGTGTTTGGTGCATCTGGCATGTCGAAGACACGTTTGCCTGTTCTCTAGACACGGGAAAGACCTTAGTTGGCTTGTAAATTATAGGGATGACTTGGAATCTGTTACATCACCGACTTAGGTATTCGAGAGTGGAAATATCAGTTTCCTCTATTTGTTTCTAGTTACTCAGTGGTTTACAGCATGCAGTACCTCGCTAAAGTTTGGGGTTTGTAGAGAAATAATTTCCGATGTATATCTTAGGAATTATGTGGCGCTAGCGATCGGTAGAATGCTGACTAGTCTTGATACCAAGAAGTACGGTGAAAATGGTATAATATTATGGCGAAAATACGCGTGTTCTTGTAATCCCCGAGCCTGGAGATGTGCGTAGAAAAGTGATCAAGCAAGGAAACAGGTTTGGAGCAGAAACAGTAACGCGTTTTTGCAAGGGGAGACGATCCCAAATTTGTAGAACAGTACTGAGAGCGACTTCGGTCTGCTGAGGGTGCTCTGATGTAAAAGGGATGATTCTGTATGGTGGAGGTCATGAAGTGTATGTTTACTACATTGACATGGTACACGGAGATTTATTAGTGGCTCTAATATTCAGTCTCCTGTCCTCAGTGGGAGACCAGTGTAATTGAGTAAGAGTATTTTAGTATCTGACGATATGTATGGTAGTTTGCTAGGTTTAGTTGTCAGTGTAATATGGTGATCAGTTTAAAATACACTCCTGGAAATTGAAATAAGAACACCGTGAATTCATTGTCCCAGGAAGGGGAAACTTTATTGACACATTCCTGGGGTCAGATACATCACATGATCACACTGACAGAACCACAGGCACATAGACACAGGCAACAGAGCATGCACAATGTCGGCACTAGTACAGTGTATATCCACCTTTCGCAGCAATGCAGGCTGCTATTCTCCCATGGAGACGATCGTAGAGATGCTGGATGTAGTCCTGTGGAACGGCTTGCCATGCCATTTCCACCTGGCGCCTCAGTTGGACCAGCGTTCGTGCTGGACGTGCAGACCGCGTGAGACGACGCTTCATCCAGTCCCAAACATGCTCAATGGGGGACAGATCCGGAGATCTTGCTGGCCAGGGTAGTTGACTTACACCTTCTAGAGCACGTTGGGTGGCACGGGATACATGCGGACGTGCATTGTCCTGTTGGAACAGCAAGTTCCCTTGCCGGTCTAGGAATGGTAGAACGATGGGTTCGATGACGGTTTGGATGTACCGTGCACTATTCAGTGTCCCCTCGACGATCACCAGTGGTGTACGGCCAGTGTAGGAGATCGCTCCCCACACCATGATGCCGGGTGTTGGCCCTGTGTGCCTCGGTCGTATGCAGTCCTGATTGTGGCGCTCACCTGCACGGCGCCAAACACGCATACGACCATCATTGGCACCAAGGCAGAAGCGACTCTCATCGCTGAAGACGACACGTCTCCATTCGTCCCTCCATTCACGCCTGTCGCGACACCACTGGAGGCGGGCTGCACGATGTTGGGGCGTGAGCGGAAGACGGCCTAACGGTGTGCGGGACCGTAGCCCAGCTTCATGGAGACGGTTGCGAATGGTCCTAGCCGATACCCCAGGAGCAACAGTGTCCCTAATTTGCTGGGAAGTGGCGGTGCGGTCCCCTACGGCACTGCGTAGGATCCTACGGTCTTGGCGTGCATCCGTGCGTCGCTGCGGTCCGGTCCCAGGTCGACGGGCACGTGCACCTTCCGCCGACCACTGGCGACAACATCGATGTACTGTGGAGACCTCACGCCCCACGTGTTGAGCAATTCGGCGGTACGTCCACCCGGCCTCCCGCATGCCCACTATACGCCCTCGCTCAAAGTCCGTCAACTGCACATACGGTTCACGTCCACGCTGTCGCAGCATGCTACCAGTGTTAAAGACTGCGATGCAGCTCCGTATGCCACGGCAAACTGGCTGACACTGACGGCGGCGGTGCACAAATGCTGCGCAGCTAGCGCCATTCGACGGCCAACACCGCGGTTCCTGGTGTGTCCGCTGTGCCGTGCGTGTGATCATTGCTTGTACAGCCCTCTCGCAGTGTCCGGAGCAAGTATGGTGGGTTTGACACACCGGTGTCAATGTGTTCTTTTTTCCATTTCCAGGAGTGTAGTTTATTGCTGTTGAGTGTCTCGTCAGTAGAAAGAAAAAAGGGCTGATGGTGCTTCTCTAGGACTAAGGAGCATTGTGACATATAACCGGTGTGAGTGTAAGCATACCATAATTTTTTTGGGTGCTGTACAGATATGAAAGATAACTGCACTGTTTGTGTAAAATGTATAGATATTGAATTGTAAAGTTACTTTGGCATACGTTGTGTAAAAAGTGTATATATTGCATTGTAAATTTACTATGGTTTATGTTGTGGCATGACTAGATCGCATTGACAGCGACCCTCCTATCGTGAAGGATGTATAGATTCAGCACATTGATAACTGCAAGGGTATGAGAGAGATTTTTTACATGGAAAATTATGTGCGCTATAGATACTGAGATTCATTTCAGAAGCACAGTCGTCTAGGGGATACATTACCTGTACATCGACTGGTGTCAGACTGTTGCAGCAATTGTAACATTTAATTGTAGTTACACTCGTAAATACCTTCCAGGCTTCCAATATTATTGTGAGTCTTGTATGTATGTTATGATCTGTAGAAAACATTGCGGGTTTAGCTGTCAATGCGATTTAGCGATCTGTGCAAAATAAATTTACACCTGAAAGTCCCATCTGCAGAAGGAAAGAAAAGGTGGATGGTGCTTCGATACCAGCAGTATCTGTAATTTGGCGGGTAAATTCGATAAGAGTCAGTCATAATGCTCGATTCATTCACATCCTTTGTGCTGGGATATAGGAGCCTCTATATAGCGGAGGGAACGTTTGTGTTTGTTGAAAGCAGGAAGGGTAACACATGAGAAGGGGTGCCTCATTAGGTCCGCGAGGAAGGCTGCATTCGACGTTATTCGGCACTATTTTCGTAAACAGATTCTGTTAGGGCATTAATTTCCGTGCATACATGCTGAGACATCAAGAAAGCGAGTATTAACTATTCCTGAGACACTATACATGTTCCACGAGGTCGACAAAGTTGTTATTTTTACATAGTCATGTGACATCAGTATAAGGTTGAGAACATTATTGGATGTGCTTGCAACGACCGCCCCCATCTGTGCTTAGACAGTGATCTTTTTCCAAACAAGTAGAATGCTCTTGTGATTAAGTGGGTTTTCGCAAGCATGCACATGTGCACAGGCCACCTTGGAGCGTCTGCAATTTGGTACCGTACGATCGCGTCATCATAGGCGCCTAGGTGGTCACGTATTTGGAGAGAAATTTCTCAGGTGTGTCAAGTATGATGGGGATGCCGCCACCTCAGGTATATGGGACCCGATTGTACGGCTGTGTGTGGTTTGACAGCTGACGGTCGCGTCACTTAACGGGGAGTGCACGGCCGCAGCCGGGGTGCGGTTGTGTCCAGGGCAGAGGCGCCCACGTGTTCCGTTTCAATCGTGGGCAGATTTCTCTTACACGATTTGTGACGTCTGTATACGTATACAGGCTATACACTGTGCCATCACTATGTGCGCCCTGGCTACACACGTCACATGAGTACCGTGACAATCGTGAGCAGATTTCTATTTCATAATGTGTGACGTCAGTACGCGTGTCACACACACATGTCGCGAGCAGTGGAGCACTTTTTCTGTAGCACGATCTGTGACGTTGATATACGCTTCACACACACACATCATGAGCGGTGAAACAGGATGATCTGTAATGTCAGTATGAGTGCACAGGTTTGATGCTGTGATGTCAATATCGCGCGTCAGATGTATCCCATTAGAATGGCGATAGAGAGAAAGCGGTCGAACAGATGTCAGGGATGACAGCCCCTCTGGTGCCAGTACTGTGTACTATCTCAGTTGGGCTCTGGACCTCACGGGGAATACACCGGATGGTGGTAGTGGCTCAAATTGTTGAAATAAAGACGGGTGCTTGATTTCCACAGTTGACGATTAGCATGCATGTTTGCAGAGTCCTTCAGTGGTTCGCATGTCTGTAGCCTGTGCGACGTGACCCCAAGTATGTCAGAGCGTGTGTTTTGTATCAGTGTAATAAATATACTCTATCCCTAAATAAATTGTTCCAAAATAAATAAAGTACACTCCTTCCTCTCTCCACCAGCCCAGTGCAGGCTGAGTCCTGCCAATCCCTAGGAAGAGGTAGCGGACGGGTGACTTAGGTTATTGGAGGTAGTCCAAGTATCCCTTCTTTTGTGCCATTTTCTCAGCTCAGAAGAGAAATCCAGAGTGGCTTTTCTTTACCACCAAAATTCAAACTTGGCGCCAGTTCCTAGGATGAGGTGGCGGTTGGGTGTCTTAGGTTAGTGGAGGTAGTCCAAGTGTCCTTTCTTTCGCGCCATTTACTTACCTTAGTAAAGATACGCGAATTAACGTTTCTTTACCACCAAAATTCAAACTTGGCGCCAGTTTCTAGGAAGAGGTGGCGGTCGGAAGACATACTTTGGGGTGATGATCTCCCTTGTGGTGACGTCATCGCCGCCATCTTGGATAACAGAATTTTGGGGTTACCTACTTAGGGGCGACGTCCTGGTCTGGGGTGACCTACTTTGAGGCGACGCCCCTGTTGCCCCTACTAACCTCTTCATTACTTACTTTATCAGTCCACCTAATTTTCAGCATTCTCCTGTAGCACGACATCTAAAACTCCTCGATTCCGTTGTGTTCCGGTTTTCCCACAGTACACGTTCAGTACCATGCAATTCTTTGCTAAAAACGTAAATTCTCAGAAAATTCTTCCTCAAATTAAGGCCTATGTTTGACACTAGCGCACATCTCTTGGCCAGGAATGCTCTTTTTGCCTGTGCCAGTTTGCTTTTCACATCCTCTTTCCTCCACCCATCGAAGGATATTTTGCTGCCTATGTATCAGGATTCCTTAATTTCATTTATTTCGTGATCACCAATTCTTGTATTAAGTTTCTCGTTATTCTCGTTTCCCCCACTTCTGATAACTTTCGTCCTTCTTTTAACTCTCAGTCGATATTCTGTACTCGTTAGATTGTTCATTCCATTGAGTATATCCTTAATACTTTCACTGGTGATAGCAATGCATCAGCGAATGTTATCCTCGACGGCCTTTCACCTTGAATTTTAATTCCATTGTTTTATCAATATAGTTTCCATAGTAGGGCCGAAAAGCTACACCTCTGTCCTAGATCCTTTTTAATACTATCACATCCTTCTTGGTCTTCCACTGTTACTGTCCGTTGGCACTTGTACGTATTGCATGTTACCAACCTTTCCTTATAGTTTACGCCTATTTTTCTCAGAGTTTCGAACATCTTGTATCACTCGACATTGTCGAAAACTTTATCCAGGCCGACAAATCCTATGAACGTTTCTTGATTTTTCTTCAGTCTTGGTTCCATTATCAAGCGCAACGTCTGGTGTCTTTACCTTTTCTAAAACGATACTAATCACCATCCAACAGATCCTTAATTTTCTTTTAGAGCCTTCTGTACATTATGTTTGTCAGCAACTTGGGTGCATGAGCTGTTGAGATGATTTTTCGGTGATTCTCGCACATGTCGGCTCTAGCACTCTTCGGAATTGTTTGGTTGATGTTTCCCCAGACGTCTGATAGTGTATCACCAGTGTCAAACATTCTTCATAAACGTAAAATTTTTTTTTGTTGCCGCTTCCCCCAATGATTTTAGTAATTCCGGTTGAATGTTACCCATCTCTTCTGCCTTACTTGTCTCAAGTCTTCCAAGACTTCACCAAGTCCTCCACCCCCCCCCCCCCCTTCTTCTAACAGAGGTTTCACACGTACACTACTGGCCATTAAAATTGGTACACCACGAAGATGACGTGCTACAAACGCGAAATTTAACCGACAGGAAGAAGATGCTGTGATATGCAAATGATTAGCTTTTCAGAGCATTCACACAAGATTGGCACTGGTGGCGACACCTAGAACGTGCTGACATGAGGAAAGTTTCCAACCGATTTCCCATACACAAACAGCAGTTTACCGGCGTTGCCTGGTGAAACGTTGTTGTGATGCCTCGTGTAAGGAGGAGAAATGCGTACCATCACGTTTCCGACTTTGATAAAGGTCGGATTGTAGCCTATCGCGATTGTGGTTTATCGTATCGCGACATTGCTGCTCGCGTTGGACGAGACCCAATGACTGTTAGCAGAATATAGAGTCGGTGGGTTCAGGAGGGTAATACGGAACGCCGTGCTGGATCCCAACGGCCTTGTATCACTAACAGTCGTGATGACAGGGATTTTATCCGCATGGCTCTAACGCATCGTGCAACCACGTCTCGATCCCTGAGTCAACAGATGGGACGTTTGCAAGAGAACAACCATCTGCACGAACAGTTCGACGACGTTTGCAGCAGCATGAACTATCAGCTCGGAGACTATGGCTGCGGTTACCCTTGACGCTGCATCACAGACAGGAGCGCCTGTGAGGGTGTACTCAACTAAGAACCTGGGGGCACGAATCCAGGTTCCTTTTCAGCGTCATGATGGTCGCATCCGTGTTTGGCGACGTCGCGGTGAACATACATTGGAAGCGTGTATTCGTCATCGTCATACTGGCGTATCACCCAGCGTGATGGTATGGGGTGCCATTGGTTACACGTCTCTGTCACCTCTTGTTGGCATTGACGGCACTTTGAACAGTGGACGTTACATTTCAGATGTGTTAAGGACCCGTGGCTATATCCTTCATTCGATCCCTGCGAAACCCTACATTTCAGCAGGATAATGCACGACCGTATGTTGCAGGTCCTGTACGGGCCTTTATGGATACAGAAAATGCTCGACTGCTGCCGTGGCCAGGACATTCCCCAGATTTCTCACTAATTGAAAATGTCTGGTCAATGGTGGCCGAGCAACTGGCTCGTCACAATACGCCAGTCACTTCTGTTGATGAACTGTGGTATCGTGTTGAAGCTGCATGGGCAGCTGTACCTGTACACACCATCAAAGCTCTGTTTGACTCAAGTCCCAGGTGTATCAAGGCCGTTATTACATTCAGAGGTGGTTGTTCTGGGTCCTGATTTCTCAGGATCTATGCACCCAAATTGCGTGAAAATATAATCTCATGTCAGATCTAGTATAATATATTTGTCCAATGAATACCCGTTTATCATCTGCATATCTTCTTGGTGTAGCAATTTTAATGGCCAGTAGTGTATATGTATTCGTTCCACCTATCCGCTCGGTCTTATGCATTTGACAGTGGAATTTCCATTGCACCGTGAATGTTACCACCTGTGCGTATAATAAGCGGTTCCAGTTCTGCCATTACGTGAAAATCGTGTGGTCACCGTAAAACAGGAAGGCGTCTTGCTAGTTGAAAACCCAACTGCCGGACTCCTGGGCTATCAGAGCATCTATTGTAAGCTGTGTGAAATCGTTGTAGACGAGTGGGAGCAGGAGCTACTCTTTGGCTGCGGACGGCGAGAACCCCCAAACTGTGACTGCAGGTGGGTGGTGCAGATGGTGCCACACGTCGCTCACGACTGCTTGTCCCTCGTCTTCGCCGTGTCAGTGGAAGAATTACATAGAGCTGTCTCTAAATTAACTGAGTGAGTCGAAAACTGAAATTTATATCTGAAAAACTAGAAACTGTGAAGGAAGGCACAGACTGGAAAAATCCAACAAGCAATCGAGGATGCAGAATGCGAGTTATACCCTGAGATGAAGAGGTCGACAAAGGCGTCGAATTCGTGGGAGGCCGCATCAGACCAGTCACAAGACTGATGAACCACCTCGCAACCTCCCCACCCAAAAACCTGCTGATGTTTCCATTATTTATGTTAGAGTTACTTCAAATTGGTGGATTCCATATTAGATGGGAGACTTGTTATAACATGTTCTTCGTAAGGTATTTTTAGCGCCTGGTTAGAAATGTCAGAGGCTGTGATAATGTTAATGTTACCAAGATGAACAACCACATATAAGTGAGCAAAGAAAAGCTGATGTCTGAAACGAAATGGGAAGAAGGCGAAAACGGCAAAGTAGTCTGTGCATGCTTCTCGAGGGAATCTCTTTATTGTTCATAATCTAACGTGGCCTCCTTCACGCGTTGCTGTCGTCATGCTATTGTATCCAGCCCCGATGCGACGTATGCGCTGTCTCGGTACAGGGACTAGCCCGAAGCTGCACGTGCTGCAGCCGCACAAAACGCAGCTGTCAGCTTATCAATCGCAGTCGATGGCCTGGCGAGCGGGGTGCCACGGGGGACCGCTTTGTCTGGCCGCAGCATGTGTCCTGCCGCAAGCAATCAGTGCGCGAGCCAGTTTGGCGGAAACGCGATTTCACGCCCGGCCCTAGAGGGCCTGTCGCGTTTCCACACTGGCGGCATATTTTTGAACGCGCCAGATAAACGCTTTGACCAATATCACAGAATTGCTGGCGTCCGGTACCACCTCTGTGACACAGTCGCAGAACATTATTTTCTGATATTTAACCAGGATATAACCTCTGAAAGAGATGATTTGAATAGTCCACTCGCCTCTATGGAACAGCGTTCTAGTGACCGTACTGAATGGACGGTATGTCAGTTTTTGTCAGTAGTCACACCTTTCTTCTTTAAAAATTGTGCCGTATGGCCAGGTTTTGATCGTTAGTTTCCGCTCGTTACTAGCCTCTCTGGTCGTAATAGCTTCTCGAGCGGTTTGTCGCTTGCAGAAGGTAGGTCTGTGGGACAGACTTCAAGTGCTTTCGCGGCCAGGAAGCGCTCTCGAAGTGACGGGTGGTTTAGAGATGTGTTAGACAGCGCCTGGAGAAAATGGCGTGACGTCGTGGCCGACAGTATACTTGGCCCGCTGCTACAAGTTGCATTTGTGGTCACTGCGGGTTGGATGGGATTGAGTGTCGACTGGGGCCGTGAAGATTGCTCGGTGAAAAAGCTATCTCAGCGCGATGCACGGAACCATACTTGTTCTCGGCATTCGAATTTTCAAGAAGCCTGTGTTTACTGTGGTACCGGGTTGAGTTCCTGTCTGCCAGTTTCACGAACCCGGTGCATGGGCATTTGGTGAGCAGCATCCGTTGATTCCTGATTCCTAGCAAAATCTTCAAAACACCTACTTGATGGTAGCCCTTGGTCGAGCGGTTCTCAAATTACGCTACGAACTGCAAGAAATTATGGTGAGAGTCCGATTACTGTGAGCATGATACTGTTGTGTTGCGCCGTGTTTGTTCTAACTTGCCATCCTAGTCTACATCTACATCTACATGACTACTCAGCAATTCGCGTTTAAGTGCTTGGCAGAGAGTTCATCGAACCACAATCATACTATCTCTCTACCATTCCACTCCCGAACAGCGCGCGGGAAAAACGAACACCTAAACCTTTCTGTTCGAGCTCTGATTTCTCTTATTTTATTTTGATGATCATTCCTACCTTTGTGCGTTGGGCTCAACAAAATATTTTCGCATTCGGAAGAAAAAGTTGGCGACTGAAATTTCGTAAATAGATCTCGCCGCGACGAAAAACGTCTTTGCTTGAATGACTTCCATCCCAACTCGCCTATCATATCTGCCACACTCTCTCCCCTATTACGTGATAATACAAAACGAGCTGCCCTTATTTGCACCCTTTCGATGTCCTCCGTCAATCCCACCTGGTAAGGATCCCACACCGCACAGCAATATTCTAACAGAGGACGAACGAGTGTAGTGTAAGCTGTCTCTTTAGTATACTTGTTGCATTTTCTAAGTGTCCGGCCAATGAAACGCAAACTTTGGCTCGCCTTCCCCACAATATTATCTATGTGGTCTTTCCAACTGAAGTTGTTCGTAATTTTAACACTCAGGTACTTAGTTGAATTGACAGCCTTGAGAACTGTACTATTTATTTCCAACGGATTTCTTTTGGAACTCATGTGGATCACCTCACACTTTTCATTATTTAGCGTCAACTGCCACCTGCCACACCATACGGCAATCAATCGCTTTGTAACTGATACTGGTCTTCGGATGACCTTACTAGACGGTAAATTACAGCATCATCTGCGAACAACCTAAGAGAACTGCTCAGATCGTCACCCAGGTCATTTATATAGATCAGGAACAGCAGAGGTCCCAGGACGCTTCCCTGGGGAACGCCTGATATCACTTCAGTTTTACTCGATGATTTGCCGTCTATTACTATCCATCGTGACATGTAAACATCTTCATTCACGAACGCTCTAAATGATCTCACTCAAGTTACAGTTCTGTGAATGTGCGTAAGTAAATCTGTGGTGCTCAAGCTATTTGAGTAAGTTTGGCTGCACTCATAATAAAAATTTGTTTTTTATTTTGGAATAAGGTGCTTCATGCTCAACGTTCGCCTTTTCAAGTGTGTTTACAGTGACTATTTGTGCTGTAAATGTAAATTGTTAATTACTAGTTCGCATGTTACAGAACAACTTGATGTATCTGTTGTTTATATTGTGGGTCCACCTAAGGAGGCCTGGATACGATAAATGCTTTTACTGAGAGTTTCTGTATCTCTAATGGCAATTGCCATCCACACTTAAGTGAAGAAAGAGAAACTGCTTGGCTCTGCAGTTCCCACTTGTATCGTCTGTTAGCTATTTTCAATATGTTTTTGAAACATGTTGTTGTGTGTCGGCTACTGCGGGAGTCAGCACTGAGACAAACAAGGAGGGAAAGAAGTTGCGATGGCCGGGAGCAGGAATTCAAAATGATATGTACAAAACAGTTGTGGACTAACTGAACACTTTCTTTCTACAAAGAAGAGAACCATAACTTAACTTGTTGTATGTGCTTCTGTGCCTTCTACGTGCAGTTATTTATACAGGCTGTTACTTCTAGTAGAACGCAGGGTAAGTATCGCCTTCTTAATACTCAGTACTGATGCTTTCGAAGCCTGCGACCGAAATGGCCAACCAGCGATGGGCGGCTGGTTAAGTCAGCGTTGACAGGGGCGATGAACTCTGTCTTCCTGGAAGTGTGGCGCTGCCCAGTCTATCCACTGGCGCGGGTCAGCGCATTCTTTATGCTGTTTCGCGGCGCTGCGCTGGTCGGTATGCAGTCGGTGCTTTAGGACTGCACACTTATAACGTGGAACATGCAGGTTAATTTTATAGACTTGTGATATGATTAGACATCTATCAAATGGTTGAAATGGCTCTCTCAGCCGGCCGTTGCGGCCGAGCGGTTCTAGGCGCTTCAGTCTGGAACCGCGCAACCGCTACGGCCGCAGGTTCGAATACTGCCTCGGGCATGGATGTGTGTACTGTTCTTAGGTTAGGCAAGTTTAAGTAGTTCTAAGTTCTAGGGGACTGATGACCTCAGATGTTAAGTCCCTTAGTGCTTAGAGTCATATGAACCATTCAATGCAGCAGCGCGGTTCCGGACCGAAGCGCCTAGAACCGCTCGGCCACAGAGGCAGCAGACATCTATCAAATGTTTTTTACACTTAATGGTGTTCTCACAGAAATATTTTTTTAAAAATTGAATTCACTCATTTCTGAACGTTATATAATATATACCAAGTTTTGTTGTTGGAAATTAATTAATTAATTCCGGGGGTAGCTGCTCGAATTGTCTGCCATCATTTGCTGTGTTTTAATAAATTGGTTTGTGTTTTTAATAACTATGATAATAAATTTGTGGCCCAGTATCCTTTCACTCAACACCAGCTCCCTGCCACATTGCACAAATATATTTGGAAAGTAGTTCCATGTGTTCATTAATAAAAATGCTTATAGAATGAGATTTTCACTCTGCGGCGGAGTTTGCGCTGATATGAAACTTCCGAGTTCGAGTCTCGGTCCGGCACACAGTTTTAATCTGCCAGGAAGTTTCATATCAGCGCACACTCCGCTGCAGAGTAGAAATCTGATTCTGGAAACATCCCCCAAGCTGTGGCTAAGCCATGTCTCCGCAATATCGTTTCTTTCAGGAGTGCTAGTTCTGCAAGGTTCGCAGGAGAGCTTCTGTAAAGTTTGGAAGGTAGGAAACGAGGTACTGTCAGAAGTACAGCTGTGAGGACGGGGCGTGAGTCGTGCTTGGATAGCTCAGTCGGTAGAGCACCTGCCCGCGAAAGGCAAAGGTCCCGAGTTCGAGGCTCGGTCCGGCACACAGTTTTAATCTGCCAGGAGGCTTCAAAAATGCTTATATTTTCCTCGATACTGCTAACCAGAAACCGCCAGTTTAATACATGTTCGTTATAAATAAAATGGCTCTGAGCACTATGGGACTTAACTTCTGAGGTGATCAGTCCCCTAGAACTTAGAACTACTTAAACCTAAGCTAAGGACATCACACATATCCATGCCCGAGGCAGGATTCGAACCTGCGATCGTAGCGGTCGCGCGGTTCCAGACTAGCGCCTAGAACCGCTCGGCCACTTCGGCCGGTACATGTTCGTTATAAAAGAAGGGTAGGTGCCGATTTATTGCGTTCCTGATGTACTGAAACATCGAGGGGGAGACGTTAAGAGCAGTGGCTGATAACAACGAACGCAAGTGGGATGGCTCTTTAACAGCACAGCTTCGTTTGGCGTTTGGACGCTGGAGTACAGCAGACAGCTGAAGACGCGAGAACAACCGGTGATCACGTTATGGTCGGAAAGATCTAATTAAATAGTCGCCAAGTCATCGGAATTGAACATTAACCAGTTAAATATCCAGCCAGCACCGTCATGGAGCCAACATAAAGGACACCGCACCAGAGTCCAGTCGGCCTGTTAGTTCAGTTCTGTCTGTGTAATCGAAACGTTATCAGTTAGCCTCTGTTGTTGCTGTGGATATTGAACCAGCCTATCTCAAAGGCCTCGCGCCGGAATATCCGCAGGACTGGCTGTTATTCGAGTTAAGTAAATGAAGTTTATTCAACACTACGTGTGCATCTCATTATTCTGCTCTCTGCCTTAGAACCCACCAACTCTTTGGCATCCACCATCGTGACGACCAAATATCTGCCGCCGAGGGAAAAGATCGTTTGGTTGCTATTTGGTTCTACTCCTCGCCATACCAACAACTGGCGACGATGCTGATTGTGTGTCTTTCTTGCAGAACTGTGATCCTTTTCCGTGCTTTCCCACGGCATTGATTCAGTATTTCTGGAAATGTTTCAGAACATTGGCCTTGGAACTGACTGTGTTTTCTTGTACTTTTTAGACGCTGATCTTCCTAATATTACACCGGCCATTCATTAGCGGTTGCAATGCCGTTCTTGTAATTTTTTGTGTGTTTCATCATTGCCAGTCCTCCGTAAGATGTGTCGGTAACTCACATTGTTCAGTTTGACGTGCAGCAGATGCAGCAACTCATGGTGAAGATAACGACGAGATTCCGCGCAGCAGACACAAACACAGCTGTGTCCCCCCCCCCCCCCCCTTTGCACATGCAGCAACGCCGCAGCAAGCAAGCACCGCCTGTTAGCCTACCGCCATCCCATGCGTCTGATTCCACACAAGCGGATTGGTTCAAGTACCACGCACAGTTCAACTAGCACTTCACGGAGCGTCACACTGAAGGTAGGGACAGGCAACCTTATTTTCTTCCAATAGTACCGCTTAACCTACAAGCTTATTCCCACTAAAAGTACTGAAAGTGTTCCTTAAGCAGAACTAACTACTGCACTGGACAAGAACTATGATGAATAGATTAATGTGGCAGCTGCACGTTACAATTTCTTTCGTTTACTTAGAAAATCCAATCAGACTTAAGCAATGGATGGCTGGCTTCCAAGGTTCAAAATCGTTCAAATGGCTCTGAGCACTATGGGACTTAACATCTGAGGTCATCAGTCACCTAGAACTTGTTGTTGTTGTTGTTGTTGTTGCTGCTGTGGTCTTCAGCCCTGAGACTGGTTTGATGCAGCTCTCCATGCTACTCTATCCTGTGCAAGCTTCTTCATCTCCCAGTATCTACTGCAACCTACATCCTTCTGAATCTGCTTAGTGTATTCATCTCTTGGTCTCCCTCTACGATTTTTACCCTCCACACTGCCCTCCAATGCTAAATTTGTGATCCCTTGATGCCTCAGGACATGTCCTACCAACCGATCCCTTCTTCTAGTCAAGTTGTGCCAGAAACTTCTCTTCTCCCCAATCCTACTCAATACCTCCTCATTAGTTACGAGATCTACCCACCTAATCTTCAGCATTCTTCTGTGGCACCACATTTCAAAAGCTTCTATTCTCTTCTTGTCCAAACTATTTATTGTCCATGTTTCACTTCCATACATGGTTACACTCCATACAAATACTTTCAGAAACGACTTCCTGACACTTAAATCTATACTCGATATTAACAAATTTCTCTTCTTCAGAAACGCTTTCCTTGCCATTGCCAGTCTACATTTTATATCCTCTCTACTTCGACCTAGAACTTAGAACTACTTAAACCTAACTAACCTAAGGACATCACAAACATCCATGCGCGAGGCAGGATTCGAACCTGCGACCGTAGCGGACGTGTGGTTCCAGACTGAAGCACCTAGATCCGCTCGGCCACTCCGACCGGCCCTTCCAAGGACTTGCCTGCCATTGCAAATTCAGGTGTGAGTGTGGACGTTATTTAGTGATGCCATGAGCAGGGACGTAATTACTCAAAATGCGTCAGTTCCTCGCATACGTGAACAGATTCTTAAGTATCCTTGAAACTGGTTTTGAAATTAATAGAGAGTCAGCACTCGTATGGTAGTGCAGCGGTAGATTTCGATTCCACTCCTATTTGCACAGAGTAATGGCAAACAGATAGTGGTCGTAGTTCGCGCTCTGCCTCCGTCAGTCTTAGGCAGGGCAGCTTCCCACACAAAATCAGTGAACTAGGCAGCAGGCTAGGGGGGTTAAATCCTGCCCTCTGCGCTTCACGGCCCACAAGCGGCACGCGTGCCCTTGCCGTGACGCTAAATGTTATCACTGTGGCAGGCACCGTCACGTTCAGTCTGTCTGTCTGCAGAACCGCAAGTACAAAAGGCACTCTGCACATTCTCCAAGGTCTCAGTCATTGCGTGTTACTGCAATTTTGCAAAGCCCAGTGGTGATTCTAATGTTACAAAGTGCAAGGCAAGTGCAACAGCGAAGAAGTCACATACTTCTTCCAGTCAGAGTGAGGCCAATAAGTTGTTTGCGACCCTGCAGATTCCTTCGCATAAATACGCATCCAATTAGGCTCTGGTGCGTCGCTGACTTTGTTGAACAGAAACACTTATGAAGTGTTAGGCAAGCCCAAGCTACATAAGCCGGCCGCGGTGGTCTAGCGGTTCTGGCGCTGCAGTCCGGAACCGCGGGACTGCTACGGTCGCAGGTTCGAATCCTGCCTCGGGCATGGGTGTGTGTGATGCCCTTAGGTTAGTTAGGTTTAAGTAGTTCTAAGTTCTAGGGGACTTATGACCTAAGATGTTGAGTCCCATAGTGCTCAGAGCCATTTGATCCAAGCTACATAAGTTACAGGCAAATCTGTCTGGTTACAATTGACACATCATTCCTGTGGTAGATATTTGGGGCCTAATTGCCAGTTTTCGTAACATTACTAAGACAATTTCGTTCAGTTTTGAGCTAATGTGACAGTGAAAATAGTTTTGGTGTCGATTCTTTTGATGAAGACAATGTTCTCTCTACGAACTGCTCTGTGCCTATGGGCGAGGTAGCAGATCTTTGTGATGAAAATAGCAACATTTTTCAAGATGACCTAGGCAAACCTAGCAATTTCAAGGCTCGCATTGCCATGAAAGACAATGCGTAACCACGGTTCTGCCGAGCTGGCACGTTTTTTAAGCTGTTAGAGATAAAGTGGCACAGGAACTCCTATCTTGGCAGGACACTGCAATGATTTACCTGTAACAGCTATTTAGTGGACATCATCTTTAATGGCTATAAAGAAACCTTCCAGCAAGTTACACTGATGACAAGATATCACAGGAAGGGTAAATCCACAGATTGTGATTGTTTCCTTTGTCACTGGCTGAAGAACTCGAGGACAAGCTTGGTGCATGTTGCTTCTATTCCAAGAGTGATGTCCATGATGCTTATTGCAGCTTCTCTTGGAGGAACAGTCCCAATGCATTTTTGTGGTCAACACCCACATGGGGTTATTTAAGTTTTTGTACTTGTCCTTTGGCAGTGCGTCCGCACCTGCAATTTTTAGACGCTACTAGTCGCCATGGACTGCTATAGTTCCTTCTTTTTCGAGCTATTTGGACCAAACAGTAGTTTTGGATCGTACTTCTGATGAACACCTTTCCAGTCTCAGGAAATTGTTTCAGATGGTCTCAGATGTTGGGTTTCCCCTTCTTCCAATCTGAGACTGAATATTTAGGACACATTCTCAACAGTCTGGGTACCCACCCTTTGCAGCCATGCATAACTTCCGTCTGCGATTTCCTACCTCCTAGGAATGTCAGTGAACACCAAGCCGCATTGGCAAACAAACTTCTAACATTTAGTTAATTCCAAATGTTTTGCAGATTGTAGCTCCATTACATTGTCTTTGACGGAAGAACGTTCCATTTGAGTGAGGTAGGGAGAGCCAAGTCGCATATCAAAAAATAGAAAACACTTAATTGAGCGACTGCTGTTTGGTGCATTTTTATTCCGCTAATCCGGTCATGCTGGCGGTTGAAGCATTCTCTTTTGGAATTGGTGCTGTTCTCTAACACAGAGGTGGATCAGTGACAGGCCATCTGCCTTCATATTTAAACTCCTCAATATTGCACAGCGTAAGTTTTCGCAGTCTCATAAGGAAGCTCTTGCTGTCATATGCAGGGTGACCAAATTCCACCAATGCAGGAAATTCTACCTGGTAATAAATGCTAAGCGTCTCACTCATCTTCAAAGGCAGTCCTACTCGTGCAAAAGTTGTAGCGTTCGTCTCTGCTTCTCTCCAATTACCAGTATGAAGTTGTGTGCAGGCCAGTGGCTAAGCACTCGAAAGTTGACAGTCTTACGTACCAGTCAGCACTGATCCGGAGTTTGACCTCAGAAGATTCTTGCTTTCCCATTGACATTCAGGACAATGAAAAATTTGGTAGTTTTCACATCGATCACCGAAGGATTGCTCAGGCAACTTACGTGTACTCAAACCTCAAGATTCTATTTAAGTGTTTTGTACTTTCACATTCAATTAAGGAAGTAATTAGAACAATTGTATGCCATTATTTTGCGCGTTGATACAGCTAGTCTGTTTAGTAGAGTGTGAACTTCCTACACAGTGTAATTTTTTCCACCGTGTACAAACTCTAGGTATTGGTAGATGAGAGGATATGGAACGAAAATGGTCTAATGAACTTACCTCTGGAAATGCATGGTTTCCATGCTAGAGACCATTTATTAAATCATACTTTGTTACAGAGACTGCGGTCTAATATGCGCTGTACCATACAGCAACAGTTACAACGTCTGCTGAAAGTGGTTTCCATGTGCCTCAGCGCATGCTTGTATGCACTGTAGCATGTTCTGTCTCACAGGTTCAGGTCGGTGGGCTCTGCTTACGTGTTACTGTAGAGATGGCCCCATAAACAGAAATCAAATGTTGAGATCCAGTGAACCAGCAGACTTTGTTGGCAGAACACTTAGAAGATGAGACAAACCCATTAAGCCTACATTACAATTATCTGTCCTCTGCTGGAACATTGCTGCGCGGTATGGGGTCCTTACCAGATAGGTTACCGGAGGACATCGAAAAATTGCAAAGAAGGGCAGCTCGTTTCCTGTTATCGCGCAATAGGTGTGAGAGTGTCACTGACATGATACGCGAGTTGAGGTGGCAGTCACTGAAACAAAGGCGGTTTTCTTTGCGGAGAGATCTATTTAGGAAATTTCGATCTCCAACTTTCTCTTCCGAATACGTAAATATTTTGTTGACACCCACCTACGTAGGGAGAAATGATCATCATAATAAAATAAGAGAAATGAGAGCTCGAACAGAAAGATTTAGGTGTTCCTTTTTCCCACGCGCCATTCGAGAGTGGAATGGTAGAGATGTAGTATGAAAATGGTTCGATGAACCCTCTGCTAGGCACACAAGTGTGAATTGCAGAGTAACCATGTTGATGTAGATGTAGACCATGCAACTGGACCCCCTCATCCGATCCACTGACCAGGGAAGACATGACTGAGATACCTCCAGACGTTAGCGGCGAAGTGGGCTGGAGCACCATCCTGTAGCAGTCGCGTAAGTCGTTGAATCATCAATGGCACTAAAATATATTTTAGGTCACATTTGGTATGTGTGGCTTACGTCTTTTTTACATGAGGGAATTGCGAGCAGAATGTTCCTATAATTGCATGTATATCCTGTAGAGAACTTGTACCACAGGAACCACAGTGGAGGCGATGGAGATCAAGGAGAAAGATGGATTGTGTGCCATAAATGTTGTGTCCTACGACCTGGCTGTGCCAGTGATTCTCGGAAGCAGTGGGCTGTGAATTGTACCTGCAGAGGGGGACCTCGGGCCGTGGCAGTCCACTCTTCCAACTCAGGGTCGGAGCAGGACGGTGCCGGCTCACAAATCATTTTATCTGGATCAGACGACAGTCAATCGCAAAGGCAGCCAGATGGCGGAAAGTGTATGGAGGAGGTCATTTAAGAGATACTTCTGTAATCTGAGCTGTTGCACAAAGGCAGGACAGTCATAAAACTGTAAGCATTCTCCTGTTAGAAGCTGGAACGATACGATCAGAGAAGTTGGTGCATGTGTGTAGTGGAGGAAAGACTGTAAGCTTAACAGCCTTCTTTCAGAAACTGGAAATGGTCGGCCTGATAGATTTGATCTCTTCATCAATGAGTGACTATGGTCCCGTCTAGGTAGAAGTTTTCTGCCGAAATATGGTCATGCTTACCGTGAGAACGACGCCTCCCTAGTCTAAAACATGCAGGCGGATTTTGTCTGCTGATTCGGCTCCTGCAGAAGGCTTGGTGAAAAGTGATTGTGATTATTTGCCTTCTTCGTCTTGTGGTCCTCTCGTGGTCGAGAATTTCGGGTCTTTCTCTAGTGGGTGAGAATTGTGGTATGCAGCGTGTGGTTGACTAAGATGCAGTGGCAGTTTAGTGCTATACCGACAGTGGAACTGCATATCATCTTAGACATATCGTGTGTCACGGCGGAGAACTTATTTGTCCTGAGTCGGCCATCTGCTTTTGACAATTCCAGCACACGCCATCGTGCCTATGAGTCAAACTGGTTGGCCAGACCAGCGGACGAGTGCTCCGCACACTAAAATCTGCCTGGATTTTAGGGCTCTGATAGAGAAGCTTCCCTCGTTTTTATAAGCAGAATGCCAGTCCACGTAATTTGCAAGTTTTCGCGGATGTGTCAGAACAGCTGCTGCCGCACTCCGCCCCTCGCCCACGCCATGCCGCGAGAATCAAGGTGAAAGGGTAAATTATTGCTGAACCAGCTTAGAGTTGTTAAATAATATACACAGATCCCTGTTCTCCGTGAGCCATAGTTTGTGGTGTACCTGGTCGTAATTAATTCCATTTGAATAGAAATTGGCCTCACAGTGGATTCATGTAAACGAAGTCTGATTGCGTTGTAGAAGGGATTAATTCAGGGAAGAACGTTTATAATTTTCACCCCAATGAAGGCTTTGCCGATCAGTAACCATTTCTTTCCTGATTTTTGTTTGTCACTTTTTTTGTAAGATTTATCAGCTTGATTGTAGTTATAAAATGCTGAATAAAATCTTGTCATTATTTTTGTAAACTTATATACAGCACTATTCTCATTCATACTCTCCCAGCCATACACGGTTTTTATTTTATTGTGGTGATATATGAATACACCAGCAATTCAGAATGCAATCGTACTAAATTAGTTAATTTGATGATTAATTTGATTTCTGAAAGTGACTGCAGACAAAGGTAACAAAAGTGCCACGAGTAAATTCACTAATTTCATATATAAAAATTCGGGGTGTAGCTCACGATTTGAAGATTGTGTAGAAGATAATTCTTTTCTATATATTAAGACAATAACATTTAGCTTCACTTGAACATATTTTATGGTTAAGCAAGCGACCGCTGGCAGTACTTCTTCCAGCAGTCACCTGCAAGAAAAGCTGGTAGTTATGGGCTGTTAGGAGACGCGGAAGGAAAACTGGTCCCAAAATACGGTCGTCAATTATCCGGGCCCACATATTACGTCTGCAATGATGTTCATGATACGCTGTCACCATACCATAGGGTTCTGCATACTATTCCACAGATGACTGTTACGAAAGTTAGAGAGACCACTGCGTATAAAGGTGGCCTCTTCTGTGACTGGGATGGATGACACATATCCTGGTTGCCTGCTGAAGAAACCAGTGACAAAACTGCTTCTGATGTGGCAAGTTTGTCGCTAGTAAGCCCTGCACACGTTGTAAGTGATAACGGTAGTAACAGTTGTCATGGAGAATGTTTCACACGGTCGTCTGGCTGACCCTGTACTTGCGGGCCAATTGCCTGGTACTGACACGGTGGTCGCATTCCACATTGTTAGCCACATTTTCCTCCAAGGTTGGTGTCCGAATGTTCCGGGTACGTCCTTGCTGATTTCTTGCTTCCTGTAAACGACCCGGTCTCAGGCAAACGGCGGAACACTCTTGCGAGCATTGAATACTGTGGTAGTTGTCGGCGGGGGCAGGTTTCCTGATACAACCTTGCTGTCCACCGCCCGTTGTCATTTGATTTTCCGTAAGTAAACGCCATGTCGGCAAGCTCTCGATCTGAATACGGAACCATTGTGTACAATGCTGTATTACGTCCACTACAAGGCGAGTCAGCAAGAGAAGTGAATCGGACACGACCCTACCAATTACTATGGCTGAAAAGGGCTCTAGGGCATGACGTATGAGGAATGGTACCACCGCCGGCCGGAGTGACCGTGCGGTTCTAGGCGCTACAGCCTGGAACCGAGCGACCGCTACGGTCGCAGGTTCGAATCCTGCCTCGGGCACGGATGTGTGTGATGTCCTTAGGTTAGTTAGGTTTAATTAGTTCTAAGTTTTAGGCGGCTGATGACCTCAGTAGTTAAGTCGCATAGTGCTCAGAACCGTTTGAACCATTTGAACAGTACCACCCTCTAGTAGGCGAATATGCACACTGTAAATGTAGCTGTACAGCGCGTATTAGACCGCAGTCTCTGTAACAACGTGTGGTCGAATAAATGGTCTCTAACATGGAAAGCATGCATTTCCGGACATAAGTTCATTAGACCTTTTTTGTTCTGTATCCTCTCATCGTTCAGTCCCTAGAGTTTGTGGTCAGTGGGGAAATTCGCCCTGTATACAGACAAAGATCAGTCACATGTGGTACTGCCACGTTTGCTGCCATAAAGACCTCCAGGTTGTTTTATGTTCTAAGCAACTTGTCTGATGCCATTGCACATGGTTCGGTACGGACGCTCAGATAGGACAGATGACTTCACAATGTCCAACATGTCCTTAACACCAGGTTCCTCTGCCACAAAACTTTTTTTTTATTGGGCGAAGCCCAGCGCCCCTTGGCAACATTTGCGTATTGACTTTGCAGGTACCTACTAGAATTCCCATGGACTTATTGTGGTACATGCTATTAGAAAGTTTCCGTTCCCAGTTCCCATGCAGTCCACCACAACTCCATTAAGACTCTGACATCAGAAGTGTTGGTTTCGAACTATGAGTCTCACTTCACTTCGGCAGAATTTCGGGAGATTGATGACTCAAACAACATCAAGCATGTGAAGACCACACTGTTACACCCTCAAGTTAACAGTGAACTGGAAAGCTTCCTCAGAACGTTCAAGCAACAGATGAACAAGGTATGTAGCATACGAGGGAGAAAGCCTTAGAGCTCTTTCTCTCGTCCTACCATTCCCAGCCACGCAACAGCAAGTCACCATTGGAGCTTTTGCATGGGAGACGACAAAGGACAATGCTTCAGCGGCTGCATCCGCTACAGCAGTTGGCCCATCCTCTTCAGTACTCTAAGTTTAACGTGAATGATTTGATCTTTTTCAGAGTTTTTGACAGACACAGGTACTGGGAACGAGGCGTTATCACTGAAGTCTTGAGTCAGCCTTTATATGTTGTACAGAATCCCACTGGGGTGCAGAAACGTCGCCACAACCAGCTTCACTTGTGTGGACTGTGTGTTTTTCCTTTACAGATTCGGTGCCCAGGAGGACCTTGCAGTTTCAGCTGCCTTCGCCTCTCCTGAGTTCTTCGCTGCAGGAACCGGACGGGAAGCCAGTGGTGGACTAGGTGGGCTACAGAGTGCTGTCGCCGTCGACGCAGTGCCAGCAGCCTCCGTTGTGAGTGGTGGGCCTTGTTCGCCCTGCCGCCTTTCGATGGACCGCTGTGGAATCTCCCGTGCCGTGATCATTGCGCCTCTGCTGGTAGAACAGCTCCGTCCTGGGCGTGGGTATACATCCTACGGCTGGTTATTGACCAGTCTTCCTGAGAAATGTTAAAATGCACAGCTGGTCATCGGCTGAAGCTGCGGGTCCTGCCTCGTCAGTGGCACCTGCGACCAACCCCACTGCCCCCCCCTCTCCCCTGCGCAGTAGATTACGGCGGTACCAGTACACAACGATGGCGAGGAGGATTCTTTTTCTTGGAGAGGGGGGGTGGGTAGGGGAGAGAGAGGCGGTATCGTGCACTATCGATACCACGCTGCGCCAGTCCACGCTGAGACGTCGGCATTAACGCATGTGACTGCACTGCCAATGAGTAGCCGGATATGAGACACACCTTCATTAGCCTGCTTGACCTGTTCAGCCACGGAACCAACTAAAAGGATGCCAAACCAATGTCTACTCTGTTAGCTCAATTCTGCCTGTGTAGCCGAAGCGTTGTTAGTTAGCCTCTGTCGTTATTAGGGAAATCCAACCAACCTTTCTCGAAGGAGTCACATCAGAATATCCTCTGAACTTCCTGTTATTCAAGTTAAATAAAAGCAATTTTATTCAAGTTAAGTAAAGAAGCCTGTTAAATAATATGAGTGCATCTCGTTATTTCGATTTCTGTCTTAGAACCCAACTCCTCAGCATCAATCATTCGCTGCCACAGTAATGAGTTAGCATTAATATATCATTGGTATCGGAAACAACACACGTCAGACATTAATTATGGGAAACGACTCTGTTGTTATATGAGAGCTAAACTTACGGAGAAAGTAACTTTCGCACGATGTGTCTGCCAAGGAACACGAAATAACGTACCTTGATGAAAATTGGATTATGTGTAGAAAGATCTGTTACAGTATAGTACAGTACAGTACATAAAGTGCTGAAAGAGATAACCAATGAGACGAACAGAAATGACTCTTTTATTCGAAGACCATAATTTTACTGAAGTCACCTTCATTTATGATGGTTTTGTTCGACAAAAAACGGGAGATTGTTCTTAACGGGTGTGTGATCACCACAGATGGCATTTCTTTCCTGATTTATGTTTGTCACTTTTTTTGTAAGATTTATCAGCTCTATTGTAGTTATAAAAGGATGAATAAAATCTTGTCATTATTTTTCTACACTTATATACTCCACTATTCTCATTCATACTCTCCCAGCCATTCACTGTTTTTATTTTATTGTGGTGATATATGGATACAACAGCGATTCAGAATACAATCGTACTAAATTAATTAATTTGATGGTTAATTTGAGGTAGGTTAGAAAATTTAAAAAGGGAAATGGATAGGTCAAGATTAGATTTAGTGGGAATCAGCGAAGTTCGGTGGCAGGAGGAACAAGAATTTCGGTCAGGCGAATACAGGGTTATAAATACAAAAAGAAATAGGGGTAATGCAGGAGTAGGTTTAATAATGAATAAAAAAAATAGGAGTGCAGGTAAGCTACTATAAACAGCATAGTGAACGCCTTATTGTGGCCAAGATAGACACGAAGCCCACGCCTACTATGGTAGTGCAAGTTAAAAGTTTATATGACAACTAGCTCTTCAGATGACGAAGAAATTGAAGAAATGTATGATGAAATAAAAGAAATTATTCAGATAGTGAAGGGAGATGAAAATTTAATAGTCATGGGTGACTGGAATTCGATAGTAGGAAAATGAAGAGAAGGAAGCGTGGTAGGTGAATATGGATTGGGGGTAAGGAATGAAAGAGGAAGGTGCCTGGTAGAATTTTGCACAGAGCATAACTTAATCATAGCTAACACTTGGTTCCAGAATCATAAAAGAAGGTTGTATAAATGGAAGAGCCCTGGAGATACTCGAAGCTTTCAGATAGATTATATAATGGTAAGACAGACATTTAGAAAAAAGGTTTCAAATTGTATGACATTTCCAGGGGCAGATGTGGACTCTGACCACAATCTATTGGTTATGAGCTGTAGATCAAAACTGAAGAAAATGCAAAAAGGTGGGAATTTAAGGATATGGTACATGCATAAACTAACTAAACCAGAGGTTGTACTGAGTTTCAGGTAGAGCATCAGGGAACAATTGACAAGAATGTGCGAAAGAAATACAGTAGAAGAAGAATGGGTAGCTTTGAGAGCTGAAATAGGGAAGAGAGCAGAGGATCAAGTAGGTAAAAAGATGAGCGCTAGTAGAAATTTTTGGGTAACATAAGAAACATTGAATTTAATTGATGAAAGGAGAAAATATAAAAATGCAATAAATGAAGCAGTCAAAAAGGAATACAAACGTCTCAAAAATGAGATCGACAGGAAGTGAAAAATGGCTAAGCAGGGATGGCTAGAGGACAAATGTAAGGATGTAGAGGCTTATCTAACTAGGGGTAAGATAGATACTGTCTACAGGAAAATTATAGAGACCATTGGAGAAAAGAGAACCACTTGTATGAGTACCAAGAGCTCAGATGAAAACCCAGTTCTAAGCAAAGAAGGGAAAGCAGAAAGGTGGAAGGAGTATATAGAGGGACTATACAAGGGCGATGTACTTGAGGACAATATTATGCAAATGGAAGAGGATGATACTGTGTGAAGAGTTTCACAAAGCACTGAAAGCCCCCCTGCGGATTCGGGGGTAAGAATTGGCCCGCGGTATTCCTGCCTGTCGTAAGAGGCGACTAAAAGGAGTCTCAACTGTTTCGGCCTTTAATGTGATGGTCCCCTAAGGGGTTTGACCACTACCTTTCAAAATTTTTCCGTTAGTGCGTACCATTTGGGGAAGGACGCCTTACGTGGTGCATACTATATCCATCTTGCCCTAAGATTTGGCATATTCGGTTTGTCATAGAGTTGGACTTACACCAAGCTTCCGGCCACATCAGCTGCAGTGTGTTCCGGGTAGCCGGCATTCCCTCCATTGTGCACTTCCGTCGTTGCTCCCTTTATTAATGGATATTCAACACCTGACAGCCAGCACGGTAGCCAGTCCGTTGTGGTGGGGTCGTCATGTACTCTCTTGCTGGTAGCCCCCAGACTACGCAGGGATCGCACTGCTGATGCCTGAGCTGCTACCTCCCCACGTATGCTGAGGAGTAGATGCCTATCCCTCTGGGGTATCAGGACTCCCGGCAAAGGTCATCCTGCCAGGTGGTCTTTGCTGTGGCTGGGTGGCGCCCGTGGGGAGAGCCCCTGGTCAGAGTGGGAGGCATCATGGCGGATGACCGGCTATGAAGCGTGGTACATCATCTCTCACTGGTGAGCCTCCACCAGCAGTCTCTAAGCAATCGAGGTCTAACATCAATGGCAAGAACTTTGAACCGAGATCATTTCCCTCCCTGGCTACTCCATGGGAGGAATGTATGGCTAAAGAAGGCAGTGTAGATTATTCACCCTGGTACCTAGTCTGTACATGAGTTGATGGTGAATCATTTATGTCAACCAAGCCCCAGTTTTTTTTGGAGCATATAGAGGACATGTTCGGGGAGGTGGAGGGCTTGTCCAAAATGCACTCTGGTTCAGTTCTAATCAAGACAGCATACTCTGCCCAGTCGTGGAGGTTGCTCGCTTGAGATAAGTTAGGGGACGTTTCAGTTAGCATCACGCCACATAAGAGTTTAAACATGGTCCACGGTATTATATTCCACAGGGATCTTCTTCTGCAGTCCGATGATGAACTACTCAACATCCTAGAATGACGAGGTGTTCACTTCGTCCGGCGCATCCATCGGGATATAAGGGATAATCAGGTAGCCACCAGTGCCTTCATCTTGGCCTTCGAGGGTGATGTCTTACCTGAAAAGGTCAAGGTGATGGTTTACCGCTGTGATGTGAAACCATATGTCCCTCCTCCAATGCGGTGTTTTAAATGCTGGAAGTTTGGGCATATGTCATCCCTCTGTACTTCCGGCATCACATGTCGAGATTGTGGACGTCCTTCACATCCCAATACTCCATGTGCTCCACCTCCCATCTGTGTTAGCTGCGGAGAACACCATTCCCCCTGCTCGCTGGACTGTAGGATATTGCAGAAAGAACGGAAGATAATGGAATATAAGACCCTCGACCACCTGACCTACTCCGAGCCGAGGTGGAAATATGAGAGGCTCCATCCTGTGCCAATGCCGTCGACCTATGCCGCTGCTGCAACGTCGGTTCTCCCATCTCCTGTGTCGTCCCGTACGGTTGGATCTATGATCGGTCAGAATCCACCAGCCCCCTTGATTGTGGGGGGCACTTCACACCCTGTTGCTCCTGCTCCATCTACTTCAGAAGCAACACCCCCCCCAACCATCGGGGACATCAGTTCCCCCTTCCCAGCCAGAGAAGAGTAAGACTTCTTCAGCTACTGTCGCCAGGAAGGGCTCCCTTGGGGACCTCCCTTCGCAAGTTGCGACCAGTGGAAACACGGACACACACAAGTGGCTGAAACAACCAACAGTCCCTGGTCTTAGGGGCTCATGGTCGTCGTCCGTACCTGAGATTGGCCCAGTAAAGCCCTCCAAGCCTGAACCACCGAAGGCACAGCGAGAGAAGCAAAAAAAGAAGAAAGCCCCCAAGAATAACAGTATTGCTGTTGCACCCGTCCCACCGCTTCCTACAAGCTCTGCGTCTGAGGACGAGGTGGAGATTCTGGCGTCCGCTGAGAACCTCAATCTCGCTGGCCCCTCAGACACCATGGATAGCACTAGCACAGGTGCTCAATCGGAGGCAGCAGGTGACCCAGCGGCGTAATCTGCCTTCCCAGTCCCTTCACGCCTTTCTGAGGTATGGACAATATCATCCTCCAGTGGATCTGCAGCGGTTTCTTCCACCATCAGCTTATCAGCCTTCAGCTTTTCTTCTGCGTTGCTCTTCAGGGAAGATGGTTTCCAGCAATGCGAACCCCCACCCTCTGTGGCTATCGGGGTTATTATAAGAACCGGGCAGCTTATAAAAGGGTGTCTGGTGGTGTCTGCATCTATGTCCTTCACTCTCTTCACAGCGAGTCTGTCCCTCTAAAAACATCTTTAGAGGTTGTCACTGTTCGGGTGTGGACGTCACAGGCTGTTACCGTCTGCAGTCTTTACCTTCCACCGGATGGTGATGTCCCGCAGCATGTCCTGGCTGCGCTGATAGCCCAATTGCCGCCACCTTTCTTGTTACTGGGCGACTTTAATGCCCATAACCCTCTGTGGGGTGGGTCAGTGGCAACAGGTCGAGGCGCCACCACTGAGCATTTATTGGCACAGCTCGATCTTTTGATTTTAAATGATGGTGCCTTCACACACTTCAGTGTGGCTCATGGCACGTACTCCGCCATCGACCTTTCGATTGGCAGCCCTAGCCTCTTACCTACTGTCCAATGGAGTGTGCATGACGACCTATGTGGTAGTGACCACTTTCCGATCTTTCTGTCACTGCCACAGCGTCACTCTTCTGGGCGCCCTTGCAGATGGGCTATGAATAAGGCTGACTGGGACTTATTTTCCTCCACTGCCGCTATTGACCCTGTTGCTCATGAAGTCATTGATACGGTGGTTCACTCAGTTACCACCAGCATCGTTACTGCCGCAGAATCTGCCATTCCCTGTTCTTCTGGGTCCCGTCGGTGGAGGACTGTGCCTTGGTGGTCGCCTGAGATCGCTGAAGCGATGAAAGATCGCCGTCGGGCGCTCCAGCGTCACAAGCGACATCCCTCCCTAGAATACCTCATCGCCTGCAAACGGCTGCGTGCGCGAGCCCATCGCCTTATCCGCCAACGCAAGCAGGAGTACTGGGAGCGGTATGTGTCCACCATTGGCCTCCATGTCACTCCATCGCAGGTCTGGGCCAAGATTCGACGCCTATATGGCTATCGGACCCCTGTCAGCGTTCCTGCGCTCTCACTGAATGGAGCAGTTTGTACTGACTCCGACGAAATTGCCAACCGCTTGGCAGAGCATTTGCTCTGAGTTCCGCTTCTGCGAATTACCCACTGGCTTTCAGCTCCATTAAAGAGTGGATGGAACGTCGGAGCCTTTCATTTCACACCCACCATCTTGAATCCTACAGTGTTCCATTCAGTGAGTGGGAATTTCACAGTGCCCTCGCCACTTGTCCCTATACCGCTCCTGGGCCAGATCGCATCCACTGCCAAATGCTGAAACACCTTTCAGTGGACTGCCAGCGACGCCTCCTTGACCTTTACAACTGTCTTTGGATCGAGGGTGAGTTTCCGTCGCAGTGGCGGGAAAGTATTGTTATCCCCGTTTTGACACCTGGCAAGAACCCTTTGGAGGTGGACAGCTACTGTCCCATTAGCCTCACCAACGTTCTTTGCAAGTTGCTTGAACGGATGGTGACCCAGCAGTTGAATTGTTGAATTGGGTACTGGAGTCTCCGGGCCTTCTGGCTCTGTATCTGGGTGGGTTCCGTAAAGGCCGCTCCACCGCCGACAATCTGGTGAGCCTGGAGTCAGCCATTCTGACGGCCTTTGCCCGCCGTCAGCACCTGATCGCTATCTTTTTCGACATGCGGAAGGTGTACGATACTACGTGGCACCTTCACGTCCTGTCTACACTTCATGATTGGGGTCTTTGGGGTCCGCTGCCGATTTTCATACGCAATTTTCTGGCATCGTACCTTTCGCGTGCAAGTCGCGGTCTCTCATAGTTCCTCCCGAGTCCAGGAGACCGGTGTGCCACAGGGATCTGTTTTAAGTGTCTGCCTGTTTTTAATGGCAATTAACTGGCTCGCTGCGACGGTGGGAACGTCTGTCTGAGCGTCCTTGTATGCTGACGACTTCTGCCTTTACTATAGCTCTAATGGCATTGCAGCTGCTGGACGTCAGCTGCAGGGCGCTATCCGCAAGGCGCAGTGTTGGGCTATAACGAATGGCTTTCAGTTTTCGGTAGCCAAGACCTGCGTTATGCATTTCTGCTGACGACGCACTGTTCATCTGGAGCCTCGGCTTTACCTTGATGGCGAACTTCTTGCTGTGGTGAAGTCACATAGGTTTTTGGGTGTGGTTTTTGATGCCCGGTTGACTTGGCTGCCACATATTCGGCAGCTTAAACGGAAGCGTTGGCAGCATCTAAATGCTCTGCGATGCTTGAGCCACACCAGGTGGGACGCCGACCGATCTACCCTCTTACGGCTCTACCAGGCGTTAATCCAGTCTCGTCTGGATTGTGGGAGCCTGGCTTATGGCTCAGCATCCCCATCTGCGTTGTGGGTGCTGGACCCAATCCTACACAGTGGAATACGACTTGCCACTGGTGCCTTCCGGACCAGCCCTGTGGACAGCATACTTGTGGAGGCAAGTGTTCCTCCACTGCGGTTAAGGCGCCAACATTTACTGGCCGCTTATGCTGCCCATGTTTGTAGCTTCCCCAGGCATCCAAATTATGGTCTCCTGTTCCCGCAGTCAGTCGCCCATCTCCCAGAACGTCGGCCCCGGTCGGGTTGTACGATCGCCGTCCGCGTCAGAGAGCTTCTCTCCGTGCTTGGGGTTTTCCCTGTTCCACCCCCTTTCTGTGCCTTTCTGCGTACACCCCCGTAGTGTGTGCCCCGCCCTTGCCTTCGGCTCGACTTGGCACAGGGCCCGAAGGACTTAGTCCCTCCGGAGGCCTTCCGTCGCCGCTTTTATTCCAAACTCGCCATGTATCAGGGCTCTGGCGTTGTTTACACTGACGGTTCGATGGTTGCTGGTCATGTTGGTTATGCTTTAACTCTAGGGGACCATTCTGAACAACGTTCATTGCCGGCTGGCTGCAGCGTTTTCACTGCTGAGCTGGCCGCCATCTTTCGTGCCCTGGAGTATATCCGCTCCTGCTCAGGTGAGTCCTTCGTTATCTGTAGCGACTCCCTGAGCAGTTTACGAGCTATCGTCTGGTGATGGCTGTCCAGGAGTCCATGCATACTCTTGCCCGTTGCGGCCTATCTGTGGTCTTTATGTGGAGCCCTGGCCATGTTGGGATACCTGGCAATGAAAATGTTGACCGCCTGGCGAAAGAGGCCACCGGTAAACCATATCTGGAGATTGGCCTCCCGGCGTCTGATTTGCGGCCAATCTTACGCCGCAAAATTTTCGATTTATGGGACACTGAACGCCGCGCCCTGCCTTCCCGAAACAAACTTCGGGCCATCAAGGAGGCTACCGGTCTGTGGCGCTCCTCCTTGCGGGTCTCTCGCAAGGAGTCTGTTGTCCTCTGCCCGCTGCGCTTTGGGCACACTTGGATGACGCACGGCCACCTATTGCGACGTGCGGACCCACCTTTATGTCGCTGCGGCTCCGTTTTGACGGTGGTCCACATTTTGTTGGAGTGTCCACTTTTAGCTGTGCTCAGGCAGACGTTCGCACTGCTTGACACGCTCTCTGCCCTTTTAATAGATGACTCTGCCATGGTGGACTTAGTTCTGCGTTTTATTCGAGCAGGGGTTTTTTATCATTTAATCTGAGTGTTTGTTATGTCCTTTTGGCTTTGATTCTGGCCTTTGGCCTACGATTTTAGACTGAGTTTTTAATGTGTTATCGGTGGTTGGCTTTTCATTTTTTATCTCTATGGTCGGCCAACCACTGTCACACACTGTGTGATCTTAAATAGTTTTGTCTGATCTGTGTCTGCGTCTTTCTTGTTCAGTGTCGTCGGTCGTCTTTTCCGTTTTCCGTTTTTATTCTATGTGGATGTTTTTAAGTTTTGGAAAAAGGGACCGATGAACATAGCAGTCTGGTCCCTTTAATCCCACAAACCAACCAACCAACCAGCACTGAAAGACCTAAGTCGAAACAAGGCCCCTGGAGTAGACAATATTCCATTAGAACTACTGATGGCCTTGGGACAGCCAATCCTGACAAAACTCTACCATCTGGTGAGCAAAATGTATGAGACAAGCGAAATACACTCAGACGTCAAGAAGAATATAATAATTCCAATCGTCTGCAGCTCGTGGTCGTGCGGTAGCGTTCTCGCTTCCCGCGCCCGGGTTCCCGGGTTCGATTCCCGGCGGGGTCAGAGATTTTCTCTGCCTCGTGATGACTGGGTGTTGTGTGATGTCCTTAGGTTAGTTAGGTTTAAGTAGTTCTGAGTTCTAGGGGACTGATGACCATTGCTGTTAAGTCCCATAGTGCTCAGAGCCATTTGAACCATAATTCCAATCGCAAAGGAAGCAGGTGTTGGCAGATGTAAAAATTACCGAACTATCAGTTTAATAAATGTGGTGCTACAGAAGAATGCTGAAGATTGGATGGGTGGATCGCACAGCTAATGAGGAGGTACTGAATAGAATTGGGAAGAAGAGAAATTTGTGGTACAACTTGACTAGAAGAAGGGATCGGTTGGTAGGACATGTTCTGAGGCATCAGGGGATCACCAATTTAGTATTGGAGGGCAGAGTGGAGGGTAAAAATCGTAGAGGGAGACCAAGAGATGAATACACTAAGCAGATTCAGAAGGATGTAGGCTGCAGTACGTACTGGGAGATGAAGCAGTTTGTACAGGATAGAGTAGCATGGAGAGCTGCATCAAACCAGTCTCAGGACTGAAGACCACCACCACCACCACCACCACAACAACAACAACGACAATTTGAGTTCTGAAAGTGACTGCAGAAAAAGGCAACGAAAGTGCCACGAGTAAATTCACTAATTTAATGTATAAAACTTAAGGGTGTAGCTCACGATTTGAAGATTGTTGAGAAGATCATTCTTTTCTGTATGTTAAGACAATAAGATTTAGTATTACTTGAACATATTTTACGATTAAGCAAGCGATCTGCGAGGTGCTCCCAATTTTGTCACAAGTACAGTAAGGAGTTCTTGCAATAGGGCGTCCCATTCCTCCACCAGCGTCATTGACAACTGCTGAATGATCGGTTGTGCCACTGAAAGCACTGCGATACGTCTCCTGTGTGACACATGCTCTATGGAATTTAAGACCGGAGAATGGGCAGACCAGTCGATTCGCCGTATATCCTCTCTCGTTGCAAGTGCTGCTCTGCCTGCACTGGTTTATGCGATCACTGATTTTCAGACATAAAAATGAAGTCAGGGTCGAATGCACCCCTGAAAAGACGCTTATGGGGAAAGAGTACAGGGTCACAGTAAAGTTGACCGGTGAGTGTACTGTTTGGAGGCCAGTGCACCCATACACCATTATGCCTTCCCAGCCAATAACATCTGGATCACTCAGAACGACCTTGATCGACAATGTTTCTGGGTGCGTTACATATTCACACCTCTCGCCATGTGTAGGTATATCCCGACTCAATGCTCAGACTGCTTCTGCTCTCATCCGAGAAGATCAGGCTATCCTATTGCTCGTTGGTTCATTCCCTGTGGTCTCGGCACCATCGCAAAAAAGAGCCATTGATGTGAAGGTGTCAACTGAACACAAGATACTGGTCAACGGAGCACAAAGTTGGGCAAGGAGACCATTCCCACGTAGTCGCCTTGGCACTGAGGAACGTAAGACTACGTGTCTAGCATTCCTGATGAATCTGGCTGTAATTGCACCTGCTGCTTGACGTCGATCTTTCCTTGCCTCCTGCATGACGTAGCGGTCCTCTGCAGTGGAGCGTGGTCGACCACCTCCTCTCCTTTGCGAAATAGTGCCCGTGATTCGGAACCCTCCCCATGCACACAAAACAATTTTGTGAGCTAAACTGGACCTTGTTCCAGCTTCCCGATGATTCTTCCCCGTATGAATTCATCCTGATGGTGTGTTTAGGCCATGATGTAATGAAGAACATCACCAAAGTGCACCGTGACTGCTCGCTGATTCACACACAGTGTCATTTCCCATTCTTTCAACTGCCTCATCTTGCGAGGGCAGCCCCATTTAGCGCTACAGTTACTCTGACATCCTGCCATGTGACCTAAAACTTTCTATCCATGACTGGATCTCTGGCACTTTCCTTCGTTCCCACCGAGTGTTGGACATGTTACGTTACTTTATCTTGCTCGTTCCGAAGTTTTGCACAGCAGTGTACTCCACCTGCCGGAGTCTGAGGAACGGCCGGAACGTATGGGACGGATCCAACTTGCCTGCCCGGTGTGATTCCCGCGCAATGCCGCACACGATGTCTGCACCGTGTGTAAAACAGTCTGCAGATGAAGATCGTACGGGATAAATGCGTCCATAGCCACTGTTAGGACACTTGAAGTTTATTGCCTGATATCTGTTTCTCTTAAAGACGTAACAAAAATATGTTAAGTTCACGTTAATGTACAGATTTTCATTCATATTCAGAACATGCAGAAACAGTATTCAACTTTACTGCATGACACTAATTTTAAGCTATCGGAATTAATGGTCCACATAACATCTGATTAAGAGACTTAAGACCTCGTAAGAGGACCACGGGACTAAATAATCATAAAACAGGTTCCATTTTCCGTATGATCTTGGATGCCCCCTACCCCATGCAATTCCACATTATCGGAGACTTTTACCTGTCGCCAGGCACAACAGAGAGCAGCGCCGCTGTGGTAACACATAACACTCGTTTTCAGAGGGACTGTGGGCCCCGTCCACCCATCTAAATTTAGATTTTTAGCGTTTTGTTCAAATTAGATCCTATATTCCGGCCCTGGAGCTCCCTATTTCTATCCCAGGTAGAGGTGGGGATTTTTCCTCATTCCTATCCCTCCAGTACGACCGAAGTTCTACTCATCTGCTGTGACATGTGTAGAACGTATATTTTACGGAGGTGAAACGTGGCTGGTGCGATGGGCCCCCCACCCTCGCTCTTCTACTGCCGTGGCGAAGAAAGATTCCACTATATACCAATAATCAGGCAAATAGCACGATTTCGAGCTTACGCCGCAGACTTTAATTTGTACTTCCTTCAACTGGTTAAGATAAATACCGTGCCGCTTCGTTTGAAAGAGACAATGCCGATTCCCTTCCACACTGCACTGGGTTGCTAATGACCTCGGCGTCGACGTGCCGTTGGGTCCAGACACAGGTTCTGCCAGACACACGTAATGAGCTTGCGTTTCAGGATTCTGGACTCTTATTATGCTCAAAGAGCCGCCAAGCGTGAGTGCTCCCTATGTTTACACGGTGCGTGCCCGCGAGCACTGCTTCCGCTTTCTGTGTGTCGGCACCTCCACCCTCGTCGACTGTTTCGAGCAGTCACCCCCAGGGGCGCTACAAGAGGCTCGCACATGTCTGCCGAGTGCCCACACTTCGTTTCGGAGTCACAGAGGAGCCTACAGGAGAGAATCACTTCCCTTAACGAGTCGGCGCCTGTACGACTGGCAGACAGAATATAATACTGTACTGCCATCCTTGAGCAGCCGAAAAGATACACCGCTCATCTTTGTCTCGTCTCTTTAATGTAACAGCCGTCGTCAGTTTCCTTTCTTCATTTACAGTTCATCTGAGCAGCTCCCAGAATATTTTTTAACCTCCCTCCTAGTTAAAACACGGACCGATCTTCATCGTATGATTTAGAGCACAATGGTGACTTGCGTTCTATTACACCTACTTTGTGTACCACAGGTACCTCCCCTTTCCTGTTGCAGTCGCAGATGGCACATGGGAAAACTATTGTTTTTTTCCTCCAGTCTTGTGACTGGTTTGGATGCGATCCGCCATGAATTCCTCCTCTGTGCCAACATCTTCGTCTCAAATTAGCACTTGTATCCAACCTCCTCGGTAACGTGTTGGATGGATTCCAATCTCTGTATTCTCCTACACCGTTTATCCTCTAATCTCCCTCCAGTATCATGGAAGGTAATTTCTGATGTCTTGCACATGCCTTATCATACTGTTTCTTCTACTTGTCTTTATGCTCTATAGGTTGCTTCTCTCCCCGACTGAGCAGCGTGCTGGTGGCAGTGGTTGTCTGTATAGGGCGCTCAACGGCGACGTCATCAGCGCCCGTACTCAACTAACAGACAACAAGCGTCATTATGAGTTGTTAGAAGTTTGCAATAAAATGTAAATTAGAAAATGTAATTCGCAGCCATCCTAGAAGTCTCTCACTCATACTGTCACACAAAACAGCAAAATACGTGTGCTTCGAGGCAGTGTGTGGGTAAAATATAGATTATAACCACGCAACATCTAAAATAGTGGACTAAGAAACAGGGCCTACACGATCAATTGGAAAATAAAAGTTTGAAGCAGCCACCCTACAAACACATTAAAACCTTCTACCTAAGCTACTACTGATAAGACCAGACATCACGCAGGATCTTAAAACACGAACTGAAATATTTCTGGCTTTACAACCATGACATTCAGCTACAAGAAGCTCTTCTTAGGGCAGTTGAGAAGGCAGAAGGGGGAAGATGACGTAAAGTGGTGTGAGGTACCGGTGACAGGTGGTTTATTCGGTACGTGTGTCGTGAGGAAGACTACTTAAGTTCTGGTTGTTCTCCACGATTGGTTGCGGTGTTCGGAAGTAGCGCGCCAAACTGATAAACTTGTGTTACTAATATTAGAGAAAACTAAACAGTGAATTTACTTGTATTTCATGTCAAAGCATCTCCAAATAGCAGCCAATCATTCCATTATTTCAAAAGCTTTAATTAGCAGCATTCCATTTAAACAAACAAACACAAAATTTAATTATTTTATAATACCGATTGCTCGTTAACAGTTTACTAAGGCCTCAAGATAAAGATTTCGCGACCTACCTGCTGTTTCCTGCGTAGGAGACAACAACCATAGAAGACTGCAGGTTGGTGAACATTAACTTACGCATTCCATTCAGGGCGGTGGATACAACTAGGCCACTAGCGTGTACCGCACTATTAGTACAAATGAGATCAGTGACATATCAGCTTGATAACAAACTGGAAATTTGTGGTAATGTCTTACGGGACCAAACTTCTGAGGTCATCGGTCCCTAAGCCTACACACTACTTAATGTAACAATATATATATATATATATATATATATATATATATATATATATATATATATATATATATATATATATATACGTATATATACCAATGACTCCTTACCCTCTCCCTTAAAACCCATATCCTTTTGTCTTTCCTTCTCCTTCCCTCTTTCCTGACGAGGCAACCGTTGGTTGCGAAAGCTAGATTTTTGTGTGTATGTTTGTGTTTGTTTGTGTGTCTATCGACCTGCCAGCGCTTTTGTTTGGTAAGTCTCATCATCTTTCTTTTTAAATATATATATATATATATATACAGGGTGAGTCACCTAACGTTACCGCTGGATATATTTCGTAAACCACATCAAATACTGACGAATCGTTTCCACAGACCGAACGTGAGGAGAGGGGCTAGTGTAACTGGTTAATATAAACCATAAAAAAAAATGCACGGAAGTATGTTTTTTAACACAAACCTACGTTTTTTAAAATAGAACCCCGTTAGTTTTGTTAGCACATCTGAACATATAAACAAATACGTAATCAGTGCCGTTTGTTGCATTGTAAAATGTTAATTACATCCGGAGATATTGTAACCTAAAGTTGACGCTTGAGTACCACTCCTCCGCTGTTCGATCGTGTGTATCGGAGAGCGCCGAATTACGTAGGGATCCAAAGGGAACGGTGATGGACCTTAGGTACAGAAGAGACTGGAACAGCACATTACGTCCACATGCCAACACCTTTCTATAGGTCTTTCTCACTGACGCATGATGGTGCACCTGCACATTCCACAATTAACACTAGGCTGACCCTTGACAGGATGTTCGACAGGCGTTTCATACGACGTGGAGGACGCATAAATTGGCCAGCCCATTCTCCTGATCTTACACCTCTGGACTTCTTTCTGTGGGGTACGTTAAAGGAGAATGTGTACCGTGATGTGCCTACAACCCCAGAGGATATGAAACAACGTATTGTGGCAGCCTGCGGCGACATTACACCGGATGTACTGCGGCGTGTACGACATACATTACGCCAGAGATTGCAATTGTGTGCAGCAATTGTGGCCACCATATTGAACATCTATTGGCCTGACATGTCGGGACACACTCTATTCCACTCCGTAATTGAAAACGGAAACCACGTGTGTACGTGTACCTCACCCCCTCATGGTAATGTACATGTGCGTCAGTGAAAGAGACCAATAAAAAGGTGTTAGCATGTGGAAGTAATGTGCCGTTCCAGTCTCTTCTGTACCTAAGGTCCATCACGGTTCCCTTTGGATCCCAACGTAATTCAGTGCTCTCCGATACACACGATCGAACAGCGGAGGAGTGGTACTCAAGCGTCAGCTTTAGGTTACAATATCTCTGGATGTAATGAACATTTTACAATGCAACAAACGGCACTGATTACGTATTTGTTTATATGTTCAGATGTGCTAACAAAACTAACGGGGTTCCATTTAAAAAAACGTAGGTTTGTGTTAAAAAACATACTTCCGTGCATTTTCGTTTTTTTTGTTTTTTTTGTTTGTATTAACCAGTTACACTAGCCCCTCTTCTCACGTTCGGTCTGTGGAATCGATTCGTCAGTATTTGATGTGGTTTACGAAATGTATCCAGCGGTAATGTTAGGTGACTCACCCTGTATATATATACACTCCTGGAAATGGAAAAAAGAACACATTGACACCGGTGTGTCAGACCCACCATACTTGCTCCGGACACTGCGAGAGGGCTGTACAAGCAATGATCACACGCACGGCACAGCGGACACACCAGGTACCGCGGTGTTGGCAGTCGAATGGCGCTAGCTGCGCAGCATTTGTGCACCGCCGCCGTCAGTGTCAGCCAGTTTGCCGTGGCATACGGAGCTCCATCGCAGTCTTTAACACTGGTAGCATGCCGCGACAGCGTAGACGTGAACCGTATGTGCAGTTGACGGACTTTGAGCGAGGGCGTATAGTGGGCATGCGGGAGGCCGGGTGGACGTACCGCCGAATTGCTCAACACGTGGGGCGTGAGGTCTCCACAGTACATCGATGTTGTCGCCAGTGGTCGGCGGAAGGTGCACGTGCCCGTCGACCTGGGACCGGACCGCAGCGACGCACGGATGCACGCCAAGACCGTAGGATCCTACGCAGTGCCGTAGGGGACCGCACCGCCACTTCCCAGCAAATTAGGGACACTGTTGCTACTGGGGTATCGGCGAGGACCATTCGCAACCGTCTCCATGAAGCTGGGCTACGGTCCCGCACACCGTTAGGCCGTCTTCCGCTCACGCCCCAACATCGTGCAGCCCGCCTCCAGTGGTGTCGCGACAGGCGTGAATGGAGGGACGAATGGAGACGTGTCGTCTTCAGCGATGAGAGTCGCTTCTGCCTTGGTGCCAATGATGGTCGTATGCGTGTTTGGCGCCGTGCAGGTGAGCGCCACAATCAGGACTGCATACGACCGAGGCACACAGGGCCAACACCCGGCATCATGGTGTGGGGAGCGATCTCCTACACTGGCCGTACACCACTGGTGATCGTCGAGGGGACACTGAATAGTGCACGGTACATCCAAACCGTCATCGAACCCATCGTTCTACCATTCCTAGACCGGCAAGGGAACTTGCTGTTCCAACAGGACAATGCACGTCCGCATGTATCCCGTGCCACCCAACGTGCTCTAGAAGGTGTAAGTCAACTACCCTGGCCAGCAAGATCTCCGGATCTGTCCCCCATTGAGCATGTTTGGGACTGGATGAAGCGTCGTCTCACGCGGTCTGCACGTCCAGCACGAACGCTGGTCCAACTGAGGCGCCAGGTGGAAATGGCATGGCAAGCCGTTCCACAGGACTACATCCAGCATCTCTACGATCGTCTCCATGGGAGAATAGCAGCCTGCATTGCTGCGAAAGGTGGATATACACTGTACTAGTGCCGACATTGTGCATGCTCTGTTGCCTGTGTCTATGTGCCTGTGGTTCTGTCAGTGTGATCATGTGATGTATCTGACCCCAGGAATGTGTCAATAAAGTTTCCCCTTCCTGGGACAATGAATTCACGGTGTTCTTATTTCAATTTCCAGGAGTATATATATATATATATATATATATATATATATATATATATATATATATATATATATATGGGTGTGTGTGTGTGTGTGTGTGATAAAAGTATCCGGACACGCCCAAAAAATACATTTTTCATATTACGTGCATTGTGCTGCCACCTGCTGCCAAGTACTCTGTATCAGCGACCTCAGTAGTTATTAGACATTCATGAGAGAGCAGAATGGGGCACTCCGCGGAACTCACAGACTTCTAACGTGGTCTGGACGCAAGATTTCCGCACTACTAAACATCCCTAGGTCGACTGTTTCCGATTTGATAGTGAAATGGAAACGTTAAAGGGACACGTACAGCACGAAGGCGTACAGACCGTCCTCGTCTGTTGACTGACAGAGACCCCCGACAGCTGAAGATTGTCGTAATGTGTAATAGGCAGACATCCATCCAGACTATCACACAGGAAATCCACACTTCATCAGGATCCACTGCAAGTACTATGACAGTTAGGCGGGAGATGAGAAGACTTGGATTTCATGGTTGACAAGCTGCTCGTAAGCCACACATCACGCCGGTAAATGCCAAACGGCGCCTCGCTTGGTGTAAGGAGCGTAAACATTGGACGATTGAACAGTGGAAAAACGTTGTGTGCAATAACGAATCGCGGTACACAATGTGGCGATCCGATGGCAGGGTGTGGGTATGACGAATGCCCGGTGAACGTCATCTGCCAGCGTGTGTAGTGCCAACAGTAAAATTCGAAGGTGGTGGTATTATGGTGTGGTCATGTTTTTCATGAAGGGGGCTTGCACCCCTTGTTGTTTTGCGTGGCATTATCACAGCACAGGTCTACATTGATGTTTTAAGCACCTTCTTGTTTCCCACAGTTGAAGAGCAATTCTGGGATGGAGATTGCATTTTTCAACTCGATCGAACACCTGTTCATAACGCACGATCTGTGGCGGAGTGGTTACACGAAAATAACATCCCTGTATGGACTGGCCTGCACAGAGTCCTGACCTGAATCCGATAGAACACCTTTGGAACGGCGACTTCGTGCCAGGCCTCACCGACCGACACCGATATCTCTCCCCAGCGCAGCACTCCGTGAAGAATGGGCTGCCACTCCCCAAGAATCCTTGCAGCACCTGACTGAACGTATGCCTGCGAAAGTGGAAGCTGTCATTAAGGCTAAGGGTGGGCTGACACCATATTGAACTCCAGCATTATCGATGGAGTGCCCCACGAACTTGTAAGTCATTTTCAGGCAGGTGTCCGGATACTTTTGATCACATAGTGAATGTCTCTCTTCTACATACCATAAAACCATATTCGATTCATGAGCACCTTAAATAGAGGACATGTTGACTGGTGACTTCAGCTTAAAATACACACTTAATCACTTTTAACCCCTAGATTTATTTTCTTCCTTGAACAATATGCGAACTGTGCTCGAAGCTGGATGTGGACCTGAGCAACTGACACACTGGTCAGGAGAGGTACATGTAGTTCTGTTCGCACGGGCAGCTATACTGCATTTCCCTCACATAGCTCGTCCACTACAAACTAGAGTGGTGTGGCAGATTTTCTGACACATGAAAGACTTCATACGACGGGGGAACTATGGTCTGACTTTCAGTCTTAAAAATCCAACTTTAATATAATCTGGCATGACCGACGAATCAAAGGTGAACGTAAGCGAATCTTATTTTTCCAGTCTAAAATTCACGAGACACATTACATGTTTCACCTCAGTGACCCTTCCATCAGCCCATTCCTCCTTAATCTCCGAAGTGTTCACGTGATTATATCGCTGCACTTGGCCAGTTCTTGACCGAGTTAAAGGTATGGTGCAGTTCAACTATAGTAGAGTACTCACCCCAAAATTTGGACTTCAGAGGCTTGTTAACTTGCTCTGATGTTGTTATTTCGGCCAGGAATGTACCATTACGCAGCCACTTAACAGATCCGAAGGATCCAGCCAAACCATCATGGCCTTTTTGGATACAGAGTGCGATACCTTCTCAAATGTACCACCTTTTCTTTCCACAAGAAAGGCATTTTGACACGCTAGGTGTGCTCTATTACGATACAATGCCTGAACTTTAGATGAAGATTACTGCTGTGAAGGATATATGTTAATACTACCCAACAGACCATCTGAACCGTCGGGAGCATGTGTTTGAAGGTTGTGGATACCATTGGGATCACACGAACAGTTAGGGGAACAAACAGTCTGCCCAGACACAGCCCTCCTTGCCTAAGTAAGAGTTATACAACCGAGCTTCAGCTGGTTCCCCAGAGATTGCCCACTAACGACTGTACCGCCGCAGCATCCCTGCATCTCATCGGCGCACAGCACTATATTTATACTAAGATGGTATCTGTTCTTTCGGACGTGTCCGAAAGAACAGATACCATCTTAGTATATATATATATATATATATATATATATATATATATATATATATATATATATATATATATATATATATATAGTTAAGGCTCACCGGCCGCTTGACCATCTTCTTCTTCTGTGCGAATGCACTATCAGTGACCGAACTCTTAAGGGAATCAGCAACTCGCCGCGAGTAATGAGTATAATGGGCGGCGGCACTAAGAATGTAGTGCGGGACAATACGTTGAGAATGTAGGTTTCGCGGGAGGCGTGTCAGAGATAAATCCCTGCAGTCGCGCTATCCTCTGTGTCCTCGGTGGCTCCGATGGATAGAGCGTCTGCCATGTGCGCAGGAGATCCCGGGTTCGAGTCCCAGTCGGGACACACATCTTCGTCTGTCCCCGTTGAAGTATGTCAACGCCTGGAAGCAGCTAAGGGTGTTCATTTCATTGTAATGACACAGCACTACTTACGACTGTGAGGTTTGTACCGTCCTCATGACCCAGGCAGTAAAGCCAAGATCCCTGGCCCATGTGACACACAGTGTTCCAACGTAGTGCACACTATGGTCGTTGAAGCCTACCAGAGGTTACAGTGACAGAGGACTCGCGGCACTTACCAGTCTCCAGCTCAGGAAACCGGGGTCGCCAAGCCCATACCCAGCAAGAGAATACGGAATCGTTGGGGGTGGGGGATTCAGGAAGGCAATTGCTCGTTTCTTCTCTTACAAGTTCACCTAATTTTCAGCATCCTCCTGTACCATTATATCTCAAACGATTCGATATTGTTCTTTTCCGTATTTCCAACAGTCTGTCAATCACTTCCACACAATCCTTTGCTCCAGTCGTACATTCTCAGAACTTTGTTCCCGAAGTAAAGTCTTACGTAAGACACTAACACAGTAGACTTCTTGTCAACGTAGAAAGGCAGATACACGAGTCTCAGCAGATCGTCCAACTTAAGCACTATTGGGCGTGCCCTTACATGGATAGGTGACCTTCTGGGTACGCTGCGTGCTGTTAACAATTTTCCCTTTACTTTACGGCAGAGGGGACACGAGGGGTGGTGGTGTAAGATCCCTGATCACCACTCTTTGCGCCAGTGTCCTGGATTATAATCGAAACCTCACCATAGTGTCTTATGAAGTGAGGGCATGTGGTACTGTTGCTAGTGATCTGTCCGTCGGATGGGTACGTTAAGCTTGGCGGACCCTTGGTGCTCTTCGACAGAAGTACGCTATGCCTCTGCACTGTGTTTCACCCTCTCCCTTTTCTCATCATCTCTAACACGAACCTGACTCTACACTCCTCATACACATGTTACAGTCACCTAAACGTAACAGATATACTTACCCAAACAACTCTCATACTTCGCGAAGGAAAGGTGCCAATGGGAGCGAAGGGTAGGAAAAATTGGACGGCCGAACCTGCCGTTCGACTCTCCCAGCCATTCATGCCATACGACTTTACTTTTTCATTGACGTGCCTCCATATCAGCTCCAGTCTCTCTCATTTTACCGAGAGCTGATAACCTCGCAGTTGAGCTCCCGTAAGCACCAAACACACACACACACACACATTTTACCTTCACTGTCTTGTCGCGAGATGTACCTAGCGGGAACATAATACTGCTTGACTCTTATAGGGACGTGGACGCTCAGAATTTTAACAGTACAACGTACTTGATGCATGGCGCCTCTCTTTGTAGATTTTTCCACTGGAATTGAAGGAAACTTTCCGTGATGTTTTCGGGCTTATTAAAAGGGACTGTGACAGAATAGACCTACTTTTCTTAGGATTATCTGTGTTTCCTATATCAGTCTTATTTGATAAGGGTCTCTCATTGACGAGCAATATGTTATGGTTTTTCAAGCTACCTCCTTCATTGATGAACATTTGAGGACGAATAATGTGGAACGTCCTAATTGAATCGCCACACACAGTCTTCTGTCATATACCAGTCAGTGCCAGATTCGTCGTTCTTGTCATCCATACAAACATAATTTTGTAGTTTGCGCTACGGGTGCTCAAAACTACTACACTAACGACGTAAATTAGTAAGTGGAAATTGTATTTTTTCGCTAAAGTATAATGTGTACCTGTCCATGACACTCAAACTGAGCTTAGCACTCGACTCGCAACACATATTCTTCAAAATCTTTTTAATAAACAGTGAAAGGAGATCTGACACCGATATTTGCGTGGTTGCTGATTTGAGAACTTTACTGATAGCGGCACAGCGAATAACGCCGTTATAGAAAGCGTTACTCGGCACGGATGAATTATCAGGACCATATGTGAGTAACGACTTACCAGTTCAGCTAACCTCGTCAGTACTTCATACTTCGAACAATAGTCCTTCTACACCACTGTATAGCTTCACACATATCACTTTCCTTTTAGTAATGTCAGTTGTTTTCTTTGTCAACGATGTACAAATATTAATGTTAGAAGTTATGTGGCACTGCAAACGAACAGACTGCCTCTGATACTGTATCTCAAAAGTTACGGGGTTTTGGTGTTTACTAAACAGTCTCAACATTTGGGCGCCTCTTAAGGTTACGCTTCCCCTCCTTGGTGAGAGCGTCGCTCGCTCTCACACCTGCAGCTCTTCAGAATCAGCTGACAATAGGCAGGGCCGCGGCACAACCTGCACCGTTCTTCAGGAACTGAGCCGTGCTATAAAACAGCCTTGCCATTCACGTTATTTAATAACGTTATTTTCGATGCGCTTAAGGTTTCTCGTTCTCAGTTTGTAGTAGAATATCCCGAAAAGCTAAATAATTAAATAAAATGAAACGGCGTAAATATGTTATTTTAATTTTAACGGAGATGTCACAACTTCGCGATATCGTTATTTCACTTTGACATGCAGCTACATTTGTACTACAAGATATATATTTTGCTACCACTGAATTGTTAGTTATAGGAACAAATATGCCAAATTTCATATTTTTCTTTCTCCCAGAAGAGTGATACACTCCTGCCCATAAAAATTGCTACACCAAGTAGAAATGCAGATGATAAACGGGTATTCATTGGGTTAATATATTATACTAGAACTGACATGTGATTACATTTTCACGCAATTTGGGTGCATAGATCCTGAGAAATCAGTACCCAGAAAAACCACCTCTGGCCGTAATAACGGCCTTGATACGCCTGGGCATTCAGTCAAACAGAGCTTGGATGGCGTGTACAGGTATAGCTGCCCATGCAGCTTCAACACGATACCACAGTCCATCAAGAGTAGTGACAAGCGTATTGTGACGAGCCAGTTGCTCGACCACCATTGACTAGACGTTTTCAATTGGTGAGAGATCGGGCGAATGTATCCAGAAAGGACCGTACAGGACCTGCAACATGCGGTCGTGCATTATCCTGCTGAAATGTAGGGTTTCGCAGGGATCAAATTAAGAGTAGAGCCACGGATCGTAACACGTCTGAAATGTAACGTCCACTGTTCAAAGTGCCGTCAATGCGAACAAGAGGTGACCGAGATGTGTAACCAATGGCACCCCATACCATCACGCCGGGTGATACGCCAGTATGGCGATGACGAATACACGCTTCCAATGTAAGGTACACCGCGATGTCGCCAAACAGGGATGCTACCATCATTATACTGTAAACGGAACCTGGATGCATCCGAAAAAATGACGTGCACCTAGGTTCGTCGTTGAGTACACCATCGCAGGCGCTCCTGTTTGTGATGCAGCGTCAAGGGTAACCGCAGCCATGGTCTCCGAACTGGTAGTCCATGCTGCTGCAAACGTCGTCGAACTGCAGATGGTTGTTGACTCAGGGATCGAGACGTGGCTGCACGATCCGTTACAACCATGCGGATAAGATGTCTGTCACCTCGACTGCTGGTGATACGAGGCCGTTCGGATCCAGCACGGCGTTCCGCATTACCCTCCTGAACCCACCGATTCCATATTCTGCTAACAGTCATTGGATCTCGACCATCGCGAGCAGCAATGACACGATACGATAAACCGTAATCGCGATAGGCTGCAATCTGACCTTTATCAAAGTCGGAAACGTGATGGTACGCATTTCTCCTCCTTGCACGAGGCATCACAACAAAATTTCACCAGGCAACGTCGGTCAACTGCTGTTTGTGTATGAGAAATCAGTTGGAAACTTTCCTCATGTCAGCACGCTGTAGGTGTCGCACCGGCGCCAACCTTGTGTGAATGCTCTGAAAAGCTAATCATTTGCATATCACAGCATCTTCTTCCTGTCGGTTAAATTTCGCGTCTGTATCACGTCATCTTCGTGTTGTGGCTATTTTAATGGCTAGTAGTGTAGAATTTATGGATCACTATGCATATAGGAGAAGAAGCTCGGAGAAATTACAATAATAATATTCTTTAAACACACGTACTTCTGTTTATTTATTTTGAGTGTAAGAACAACTAAAGTTAAACGTAAAATTTGACCATGTCTTAACTGAAGGAATGTGTTGGAAAATAAATTTTGTGGCACTTCCTTTTAGAGCTAAAAATGGCAGTTCTGTCAGCACCATTAAATTCTTGAACCCCGTACTCGACGCGTTTGTGCGTCCAAACGTGTTTGTGAGAGGTAACATAAGCGTGGTTGCCGACGGTTTCTGTTTTTTATTTGTACAGTGAAGCTTTGCAAATCGGAGGGACAGTTAGTAGTTTGTCGATACGTAAGGCTCATTAAAGGATGTTTCCATTAACTTCTGTCGCTTCCTTCATTAAATTGTCCTGTCTTATCACAGTAACAAAAACGAATAACTTGACGTAGAAGTTCGTTAACTGAAGAGGAAAGTTTTTCTAGCGCAAGGCAATAAACAGCATTTGGAAAGAGGCGAAATTTTCTTGATAATGTATGCGCCGGAGCGTAAGAGGGTGTGCTTGAATTATGTGAGGAGCAAGGTCGTGGCTATTTTTTACGAAGTTCACCGACGGCCCTTTCGAGAGACGGCTGGTATGAATTTACCTTCGCGTCTGGCGATGAAGATACATGGAGCCTTTGAGCCTGCGTAGCAACTACGACGTCCTGTCTGTATGTGGCGTGTGGTATCGCAGGCACAGAAGGCGTCAGTCGTCTCGTCACAGCCACAGGATGGGGAGGGAGAGACAGCAGGGAGATAGCAGACGGTGTCCGATCGATTAGTTTACTGGCACGACAGGCCCGCGAGCTCTTGGTTCAGTTGCGCTACGTTCTCACAAGAACACTGAATTACCTACATAACCCAACCCCCGATTCTTTACAGAATCGAAATCCTATGTGTAAAACAGCTCGAACGTCTGATTGCTTTGTAAATAAGGTAATGTGTTAAATATTTGGCGTAGCTATATTTTCTCTTAAACTATGTGTCGTACGATGATGTAATTTTCTAGATATCTTCAGTGGCATATGTTGATTCTGTCTACAAACCGGGTAGCAAGTACAGTTGCATGGGTGCTTAATTAAAATAAAGATATAAGAATGCAATGCAAATACTTTTTAATTTTCTGTCGCTGTATGTCCGGTTACGCTGTTTCGTAAACGGCTGGCTCTGACTAGTTTTTGTACGCAATCTGACTGCATGTAACAACCACAAAGAATGAAATGAAAATTTCAGTTAATACAAATAATTAATTAAGTCCCCAGCAACTATAAAATCTACGAAGCCAACAAAGCACAAGTGTAGCTGTTCTGTGTGTGGTAGTATGACTCAACGCACATCTGGCACGGTTCTTCTTCAACAAGACAAGAAATTTTAAATACTAATTATACTGACGTGATAAAAGAAAATTACAAATACTATAATTGTGCAAGAAAACCAAAATTACACTCTAATACAAGAACACACGCCAGATGCTTGTTGACTGAACCTGTAATGACACATTATTCAGGTCACTGAAATAATGAGAGAGAAGAATAAAAGTAGTTTGTTACCTTAATTTATATTGACGAAATGCACTCTGATCATTACAATGTCTCCATTAGAATAACATCTGCTATCTCTCCCATCACATAGCTGCATAAAACATGGAACAAACACTCACTACTACCCCATCTCACTCCAACTTCAGCTACAAGCAGTGTCCACCACAACTTCTCGGCAAGAACTGCCTGCCGCTACGTCTCAATAATCACTGCCAGTGGAGGCGGCGGAACAATACTCTCTGGCGCGATTTCTGGCGCTGTGGCTCAGTGTAGCCACCTTTCATATGCCCTTCCTCCACGGGCTAGAATTTGATGGTATTTTTGCCAGCATTGGTGGTGAAAATACCGACAAATTCGTCAAAAAAAATACAGACAAAAATAAAAGATAATATTAATACGTAAATATCATATAACTAGATAAAATTTTGGCTTTGCACTGACCTTACAATAGCCTAATATATAAAATACAGTAAGGAATACAAATTCTTTCATACATATGACTTTACATAATAGTTTACACAAATATTATGTGGTTAAACAATTCAATCGATAGCGTCAGCAATGACGAATATGATCAGGTAAGAGTCTTATAACTTTTCACAGACAGTAATACACAAAAAATCAGTTTATACAAATTTTCACAACAAGTAGTTGACAGTTCCAGCAGTAGCGCCCAGCAATGTTGAGTAGGTGCAGACACCATCAGGTGACATCATTTCAGTAGAAGCACTCCATCAGTGGCACCCAGCATTGTGGAACAGGTGCAGACTCCAACAGGTGACATCATTTCAGTAGAAGCAGTCCATCAGTGGCACCCAGCAATGTTGAGTAGGTGCAGACTCCAACAGGTGATATCATTTCAGTAGAAGCAGTTCATCAGTGGCACCCAGCAATGTTGAGTAGGTGCAGACAGCATGAAGTAACATCATTTCAGTAGAAGCAGTTCCATTTGTGGTACCCAGCAATGTTGAAGAGGTACAGACAGCAAGAAGTAACATCATTTCAGTAGAAGCAGTTCCATTTGTGGTACCCAGCAATGTTGAAGAGGTACACACAGCAACAAGTCACATTTCTCAGAAGAAGCAGTTCATCAATGGCACCCAGTATTGTTGAGTAGGTGCAGACACCGACAGGTGACATCATTTCCATAGAAGTAGCTCCATCTGTGGCACCCAGCATTGTGGAGTAGGTGCAGACTCCAACAGGTGACATCATTTCAGTAGAAGCAGTCCATCAGTGGCACCCAGCATTGTGGAACAGGTGCAGACTCCAACAGGTCACATCATTTCAGTAGAAGCAGTCCATCAGTGGCACCCAGCAATGTTGAGTAGGTGCAGACAGCAGTCCATAATATTCACTATCACTGATCACACAGTTCATCAGCAGAAATTAAACATGTCCTAGTGGCACCAATCATGTAGAAAAAGTACAAGTAACAATCCATAATATTTACTATCACTAATCAGACAGTTCAAGCATGAACAATAGTTTGAATGCACATACAAATGCTTTTACAATGCTCTTATACTAAACATACAAATCATAACAAACACACAAATGATATCAGATAATTGTCATATTACTATTACAAATACACAGACATCAGTAAACCTATAATATTTATGGGTGACAGTGCAAGCCACTACAAACAAATAAAATAATATTTAGGAGATAGGTGGGTAGGATTAGGAAAGGAAAACACACAAAACACACTCACTCATGTTTCATCCACATTAAGTACTACTGTGTAATTGAATAGTGTTAACTGTGTGAATCCACTTCTGTCAAAACTTCATGTTCATCATGTGTATCAAGTAGTAGTGACAGCAATGTATAACAGTCAATAATAGTTAAGTCAACGTCATAGTCATCATGTCAAGACCAATGTTTGCCAAGCCACATCAAAATGTACGGTTGCTGAACAACTGTCAGTGTGCCAAGATATGCAACTTCCTCTCTCCAAAAAAAAGTACATACTGCTTAGTGATTTAACAAAGTGTGTGTAGACAATCTTCCTTCCATTTTAATGTTCTAGTCTGCTATCTTCATCCTCCTTGTTCCATATAGACCAACAAAAAAAAAAAAAAAAAAAGTATGCACCTCACTTATTTTACCTCTTATACACTAAAACTCCAATCAACTTCATATAATCTCAATACCTCAATAATACCTCTTCAATACGTCGATACATATAAACCTGATTGCCAGTATCATTTCACTTCCATAACAACTCTTTCCTCTAGTCAGTCTCCTCGAACAAGTACAGATAAAATCCTAATGCAAACCTCCTCATCCCATACAATCCGAAGACACACTGTCAACACACAACCTCTGTGTAATCCATCTGACCAAAATCTTCTACTCATTATGAATTATAAACAAAGAATGCATACATGACCTCTAACAGACTTAGTTCGAATAACTCTCAGTAATTAAGTACGATTACGGAGTGTGAATGATCCTAATATTTCACAGTGTGTACACCACTTCAAGAATTATGGCAAACAGAAGCAAACATGTGGAGTATTTCTTGTGTCAAGTGGCACTTCCTATTTCAATTGCTCACGTAAAATGTAGTGTAATAACTGTCAATGGTCTAAACCTAGTTTTGGTATGTCATGTCGTTAACTTCCTTCCTATTAGCATAAATTTATACAGCTTCCATAAAACCTCAGCTCATGTGACTTCTATGAAGTTTCTTGTACTAATGTCGTTCGTCGGATTATAGCAGTTCATTTTCTTATGTTAAAATATAAAGCACTGAGCGTAAGCAAAACAAGCAACAGCGAGTAAATATACCAGTAGAGAACAGAACGTCAACAAGTGGATGCAGCACAATTCTTACAACGAGGCTCTGCCAAGCAAACAATCTATAATTAATACAATAATGTGACCTAAACTCTATGTTCATACACAGTATATCAGCATTTCTATATACCAAATTAAAGTATAGTTATGACAACAAGCAGAAATGTGTAAATATGCAATCCATACGCATAGCAGTAAACATATATCTTACGTACTAAACAGGTCATTAGCATCGTATTAGCGAAAGCAAATAAATGTTCATATGTAATCTTAATAAGTAAACATGAAGGCGCAAGCAGATAAATCACAAAGTATAACTTACATACCTAAGCACATCAGCACAATTAATCAGGTGACAATTATAATTTAAATAAATAAGCACAGCAGGCACATAATAAAAAAAAATATGACATCAGTGAAAAAGCATAGCAGCCAAGCGATGCATAATATACACAAGTTACAACTCACTTCATTAATAATCATTGTCAAAATCAGTTAACGTACGCAAGCACGTCGCTTCACAAGTAAATTCATAGAACATGAAATTTAGCACAAAGTATGAATCACATAATTGCGAGCAGCAAATTACGTCTAAAGTACGTACCTAAGTGGAAATATGTTACCTGAAAATGAACTCAATTAACAGTTACCTTTTTTTTTAGTTTATTAGTTTCTTCTTGTAAATTACATTCTTCCTGAAAATTTCTCGATAGCAAGTCGTCTTGACGTCGGACACGCACAGAATTTACCTGAAGTTCTTAAATATCTTATAGAACCGTATCCTGAAAAATACTGAATGTTAATAACATAATTCATCAAGTCACTATAGCTTTATACTGATTTTATTCGGAGAAAGACTGTGTATTTGTTTACGGCTGTCAGTGCATTCGCTCGATCAGCTGTAGGCGCGTGAAGTAGGAGGTGATTGTTTGCGGTCAACGACTGCCTTGTGCGGCGCGCAGACTTGACTGTTGCTTTGAGTATGTGCCACCGCCAAAACACACCGCGGTATCCTTGTACTCTCCGCATGTTTACATCTAGCTGTTAGTTTCTCAAAGTATGTCGTTCCACAAAAATTTTAACGTTTGATATATGATGTATTCCCTTAGAGCGTCGTGATTTAAGAGTTTCTACTTCAACAGTGTTATCATGAATAATTTTGCGAATTCTATATGGACCGTTATAAAGCAAAAAAAATTTGCGACACAAGCCTTTTCCTTTGTGAGACAAACGATGAGACTTAATTAACACCTTCTGACCAACTGACAGGATTTTTAAACGACCAGGACGCTTAGCTGATTTCTCTCTTCTAGCAGCCGCAGATGCAATATTTTGTAGAGCCAGATTCACAACTTCAGAATGCCGCAGTTTCCGTGAAGGCGGAAAAGGAACGATTTCAGAAATGCGATTTGTCGGTGCTTTATTTTTTAATATCAGTATAGGCAGTAAAGAAGTTGAATCATTAGGGAGTTCATTCAGAATGTTTTGAAAAATATGAAGATACTGATCCCACGTTCTGTGATTCTGATGACAATAAAGATGACACAATTTATTGATTTCCTTCATCCATCTCTCTGAAGCATTAGATTGGGGGTGAAAAAGTGAAATGAAGATTGGTTTAATTTTACGACGCCGTAGAGTACGAAGCCAAATTTTAGAACGAAACTGTGATCCATTATCTGATATAACCTTATCAACATGACCAACTTCTTTAAGAAAATGTTTGATGGAAGCGTTAGATACTGAAGGAGCTGTTGCTTTGCGTAAAGGTGTAAAACACACATATTTTGATGTCAACTCCACTGCTACGAAAATGTACACAAAACCACTGGACCGAACAAATCAACTGCAGCCATGTCCTTTAATTTCGCTGGAATGATAGGAAACAACGGTGCTCTGTGAGAAACTGTTGGCGGCTTAGCCTTTTGACATAATTTGCATTTGGCCAGAACAGATCGAATACGTTTTTCCATATTACTGAAGTAGCAATTTTCTCGTAATTTATGAAAGCATTTTCTGGGACCAAAGTGTGCATAACTGAAATGCGTATACCAAATCAGCTTATTAACCCATTCATCAGGAATACAAACTAACCAAACAGAGTTGTCGACCGATTTTCGTTTAAAAAGAATATCATTGCGAACTAAATAATGCTGTCTAATCGCTACGCTTTCCTTTCTCTTCCACTTCTCCTTAATGTCCTTCCAGATTGGATCCTTATTTTGCTCCTTAGCAATGTCCTGGAGCGAAGACGAAATAAAGTTCTCAAATGCAACACCTTGAATATACATCAAACAATAATTGTTTTCCTTGCAGTCCTCTTCAGCACTTTGTTTCAAACCCATAGGTGCACGCGATAAAGCATCAGCAACAATATTTGAAGAACCCTGTATGTAAACAATACTAAAATCAAATTCCTGTAGGTACAACGCCCATCGTGACAATCTGCCGTGAGTTAATTTTGTTGACATAAGAAATTCCAGAGCTCGATGATCGGTGTAAACCTTAGTATGTCTGCCAAACAAGAATGTCCGAAATATTGTAAAAGCCCAAACAACAGCCAAAGCTTCAAGTTCCATAATCGAATAATTCATTTCTGATTTAGAGAGAACACGACTTCCAAATGCAATAGTCTTTTGTACTACAACGCCGTCTTCTTCTATCTCTTGAAATAAATGTGCACCTAGTCCTTTGTATGATGAGTCCGTCGCCAAACAAAAATCTTTAGATAAATCCGGGTGTGAAAGAAGTGGAGCAGCAACTAAAGCATCATGGAGTTGTTCAAATTCTGACTGAGCTTCCTCATCCCAACACCAATTAGATTTCTTTCCAGATAGTTCACATAAACGAGGTGTGGCCAAATCGTCCAATCTAACAAAGCGTCTAAGAAAATTACAGACACCAAGAAAACTACGAACATCACGTTTTGTAGTAGGAACAGCATAATTACGAATAGCGTCTAATTTTTCTGGATCAGGAAGAATACCTTCTGTAGAAATAATGTGACCGAGAAATTTCACCTGAGAACGACCAAATTCAGATTTCTCCAATTTCACAGTAATGCCAACTCTTGCAAAGATACGTAATAATGAATCCAAAATATTGTTGTGTTCACTCCAAGAATGTTTAGCAAATAAGAATGTCGTCAACATATGAAGTAATATTGTCACGAAGATAAACAGGTAAAATTTCATTTAAGCTACGAATGAATGCTGATGAAGGTACAGTAAGTCCAAACGGTAATTTCCGAAATCACTTTTAGGTAAAATAGTCATATCCGGTTATTTTTTACACGCTCTCTAGATAGATTGATAGTTGAAGAGTTATTTCGATAGATGCAAAGAATAGTAAAAGAGTAGGCAGCGGTACAGAAAACTAAAAGAGAAATAGCACCACTACAGCTCGAGGCCCTGTGCACGCTACGGCACATATTCACTTAGAGTAGTGAATCCCCTGAGGACTTTAATAGCTGCACATAAATTTCAGTTTGTGACTTAATGGCAAATTTAGCGGAAGTGCGTACATAAATTGATCTAACCATGCACATGGATGTATGTCATTCTTAGAATTGCGAAAGATCTTAAATTTCCGAACAGTCAAAAAGTGTTTATAGTCAAAGTTTTCGCCTCGTGGCGACAAAGACCTACCGCGTCTGTCCCAGTCCCAATGCCGATTATTGTCAAGTTCGCGCGCCTGGCGCTCTCTTGTTGCATCCCGTAAATGAAACAAACTATTTTCTTCAAATCCCTCTGGTATCTGTGATTCTAAATTTCTTTTGCCGTCTTTTCCTACGATTTCGCCTTCAATTTGTTTGACTTGCTTTTTCAATGCCTCAAATTCCCTTTTCACGCGTTCATTAAATTTTCCCTGATTTTCAACATGTTTACTTATGCTCTGGTACTCTTCGGTTTCTGAAAATGGCAATGGAGCTGTGTCATCTGAATCTCTGTCCCCATTTAAACTAAGATTTGTCAATTTATCTGAAATCTCCTCCACTCTTTCCGATAAGTCACCAATTTGTTCTTTCTGTTTATTTACGTCTTCCGTAAGTGTCGCGACTCGCGTTTCAGTATTAACGCATTTAGTAGTTAACTGTTCATACTGTTGTGTTAGGTTATTTAATCTGTCATTTGCTACGGATTCCTCGATTCTCTCAAATATTTCTTCCTTATCTTTTGCACGTTGTAAATTTAACTCTGAAAATTTCTATACTATCACGCGATCTCTTTCTTCCTGTTCTCTATCCTGTTCCCTTTGTCTAATCTCTACTGCACTTAATCTATTATTGTGAGAATTCAAAATCGGTTGTACTTCTTCTCTGATTTCTTTCTTTAATTCATCTTTCATATTTTTGAAACATGTCCCTATTCGTGAGTCTAACCGTGTTTCCATTGTTCCCATCTGTGTTTTTAATTCAGATCTAAACTGTGTTTCCATTGTTCCCATATCATTTTTTAATTCAGATCCCAAAGTTCCCATCTCAATTTTAATTGTTCCTATCTCTGTTTTTAATTCAGATCGAAACTGCTCCATTGTTCCCCTATCTGTTTTTAATTCAGATCGTAAATTTAATATTGCACTCATCAACTGCTCCAGATTAACTTGTTCGAAATTCTTTTCGCCCCTAACATTTCCCGTAAAACTAACTTCCTTCGTCATAGCAGTAAAGCTATCTGAGTTCGATACACTACAATTACTAAACTACAAATTACTACAACAATACTACTGTCTACTATTTTTACAATCAGAAGAATTCCAAGGGACGATCCGAAGCAGCGGTCGCCACGTGCATGGGTGCTTAATTAAAATAAAGATATAAGAATGCAATGCCAATACTTTTTAATTTTCTGTCGCTGTATGTCCGGTTACGCTGTTTCGTAAACGGCTGGCCCTGACTAGTTTTTGTACGCAATCTGACTGCATGTAACAACCACAAAGAATGAAATGAAAATTTCAGTTAATACAAATAATTAATTAAGTCCCCAGCAACTATAAAATCTACGAAGCCAACAAAGCACAAGTGTAGCTGTTCTGTGTGTGGTAGTGTGACTCAACGCACATCTGGCACGGTTCTTCTTCAACAAGACAAGAAATTTTAAATACTAATTATACTGACGTGATAAAAGAAAATTACAAATACTATAATTGTGCAAGAAAACCAAAATTACACTCTAATACAAGAACACACGCCAGATGCTTGTTGACTGAACCTGTAATGACACATTATTCAGGTCACTGAAATAATGAGAGAGAAGAATAAAAGTAGTTTGTTACCTTAATTTATATTGACGAAATGCACTCTGATCATTACAATGTCTCCATTAGAATAACATCTGCTATCTCTCCCATCACATAGCTGCATAAAACATGGAACAAACACTCACTACTACCCCATCTCACTCCAACTACAGCTACAAGCTGTGTCCACCACAACTTCTCGGCAAGAACTGCCTGCCGCTACGTCTCAATAATCACTGCCAGTGGAGGCGGAGGAACAATACTCTCTGGCGCGATTTCTGGCGCTGTGGCTCAGTGTAGCCACCTTTCACAGTTTATAATAAGGAGACAATAGATTTAAACGTCTTCCTTGATGCTGAAGTTTCACCACAGGAACAGTGTATATGTAGTAAGCAATTAACTGATGTCTTTCATTATTTTGTGGGCCTGTGAGCGACAAAATGTTAAGAAAACATTCGAGAATATAAATATCTTCAACATTTCGCGGCCCTGTCAGCAACTGTCTAAATATTAATTTTAATTTTAATAATTAACAGCCTCAGTTGCACCGTTTATCTAGAATTTGCCTAGGTTTCAGTCGGGATAACCCAACCTTCTTCAGAATAACAGTAACTACCGTTTGTGCATAGTGGGCATCGTCCACTATGGACAAACAGTAGTTACTGTTATTCTGAAGCCGCGTGGGATTAGCCGAGCGGTCTCAGGCACTGCAGTGGTGGACTGTGCGGCTGGTCTCTCCCTCGGGCATGGGTGTGTTTGTTTGTCCTTAGGATAATTTAGGTTAAGTAGTGAGTAAGCTTAGGGACTGATGACCTTAGCAGTTAAGTCCCATAAGATTTCACACGCATATGAACATTTTTGTTATTCTGAAGAAGGTTGGGTTATCCCGACTGAAACCTAGGTAAATTCTAGGTAAACGGTGCAACTGAGGCTGTTAATTATTAAAATTAAAATTAATTCGAGAGTATTCTTAAATTTTGTCGAAAGTCTTTATGTGCTCTCATTGTCAAACACTGATTCGCTATAAACTGTGTAAACGCGCAAATTTTTAAGAAAATTTATTTTTAACGCATCTCAATGGCTATGACGTCATATCTCTTGAACTACGTGGTGTAGTATGATATAATTTTGCAGGCATATTTAGCGGTAGACGCAGATGCTGTATACAAAATGTACTAGAGTGAGTGGCAATGAAGTAATAAAAGAAAACTTCATGCCCAATGCTCAAGTTTTACTGCACGAACAGTGAAATTGGAGTACGGGATAAACTTGTTTGGGGGTGTCAGCGACATGAAGTTTCGAAAAGGTTTGAAGTTAGGTATAAAACTTGTTGAAAGTCGCTAAGTGGTCTCATTCTCAAATACAGATGAATATCGTCTGGGTAATTTGCACTCCGTGAGTTACGCTATCTCAATATTTTTTACACATTTTCTAAGTTTAAAACCTGACGTATTGTGTTTCATCTTCAACGTAAGATTATACTGCTCAATGAACAGACTACGACAGCATTTTAAATTTTTAAATGCAGTCAATAGTTATGAGAAACAGTGAAACCCAAATTTTGGTTGCCCCAGGAAGCCACTGGGAAAGCGACCTGCACTGAGATAATGTGATCGTTTTAAGCGATTAGCAATACACTGACGGAAAAAAGTCACAACACCAAAAAATAATCAATTTAGAGTACTGAAACTTGGGGAATACATTTGTCTAGGTAACATATTTAAGTGATTAACCTTTGCAGGCTCACAGGTTAATGTAAGTGCGAGGTAAGCCATTGCAAATGTGAATTGCTGGTACATTACTAACCGGTGTAACCGCCAGAATTTTGAATCCAAGTATGAATATGTGCATGCATTATGTTTTACACGTGGCGCATGACAGTGTGAGGGATGTAGATCCATGTCTGTGGCACTTGGTCTGTCAATACAGGGACAGTTAATGCTGTTTGTGGACGACGTTGGAGGTGTCGTCCGATGATGTCCCATATGTGGTGGCTTGGTGAGATGTCTGGTGACCGAGCAGGCCAAGGCAACATTTCGACACTCTGAAGGGCATGTTGGGCTGCAAGCTGTTCATGAATCGCAGCACAACAGGTGCAGTCACCAGAATGATGGACAGAAGCGAGTGGAGGGTCTGAATGATAGGCTCAGACGCTTCTACGACCGTGTAGGCTGCAGATTCCTCGAGTTGCGCCATTTAGTGGTTGAGTCTTGTGTTCTGCTGAATAGGTCAATAGCCCACTACACGCAGGAGGGGGCTACAGGGATAGCAGGGGCTGTCTGGCGTGGACTGGGCGGTTTTGTTAAGTTAGAGGGTCTCGGGAAAACATAAAAGGGGCTTCAGTCAGAAAGGGTACTGGCTGAACACAGGAAGAACGTAGATCGAGGAACCATCGGTGTTCCAGCGTAACGACAAGCACTGGCACGAAGATGAGGAACCCAAGAGCGGAGAAGGCTGTGAGACGACGTCAGCCAATAGTACGCTGACTTGGACCGCACCACCACAAGAGCCGTCACTTGTGATCCACATCCATTGCTTGTATGGACATTGCATATCTACATCTACATACATACTGCGCAAGCCACCATATGGTGCGCGGCGGAGGGTACCTCGTACCACAATTAGCATCGTCTCTCCCTGTTCCACTCCCAAACAGAACGAGAGAAAAATTACTGCCTATATGCCTCTGTACGAGCCCTAATCTCTCTTACCTTATCGTTGTGGTCTTCCCGCGAAATATAAGTTGGCGGCAGTAAAATTGTACTGTAGTCAGCCTCTAATGCTGGTTCTCTAAATTTCCTCAGTAGCGATTCACGAAAAGAACGCCTCCTTTCCTCCAGAGACTCCCACCCGAGTTCCTGAAGCATTTCCGTAACACTCGCGCGATGATCAAACCTACCAGTAACAAATCTAGCATCCCGCCTCTGAATTGCTTTTATGTCCTCCCTCAATCCGACTTGATAGGGATCCCAAACGCTCGAGCAGTACTCAAGAATAGGTCGTATTAGTGATTTATAACCGGTCTCCTTTACAGATGAACCACACCTTCCCAAAATTCTACCAATGAACCGAAGACGACTATTCGCCTTCCCCACAACTGGCATTACATGCTTGTCCCACTTCATATCGCTCTGCAGTGTTATGCCCAAATATTTAATCGACGTGACTAACGGTGTTCCGAAAGGATAGGCTAAACATAATTGGCAGTGGCGTGTTCGTTGCTGTTAGAAGAAGGTTAGCTTATTGCGAAATTGAAATAATTATGTGACTGAATTGGTGATTTCGTAGTAATTTACGGAAAGTCACCGAATAAAAGAGAAGTGATTTGTGGCGTTCCCCAAAGTAGTGTTATAGGCCCTTTGCTGTAACTTATCTATATAAACGATTTGGGAGAAATTCTGAGCAGCCGTCTTAGGTTGTTTGAAGATGACGCTGTCGTTTATCGTCTATTAAAGTCATCAGAAGATCAAACCGTATTGCAAAACGATTTAGAAAGGATATCTGTATGGTACAAAAATTGGCAATTGATCCTAGATAACGAAAAGTTGGAGGTCATCCACACGAGTGCTAAAAGGAATCTGTTAAACTTCGATTAGACGATAAATCAGTCAAATCTAAAGCCCGCACATTCAACTAAATATCCATAAATTACAATTACGAACAACTTAAATTGGAAGGAACACACAGAAAATGTTGTGGGGAAGGCTAACCAAATACTTCGTTTTATTTGCAGGACACTTAGAAAATGTAACAGATCTACTAAAGACACTGCCTACACTACGTTTATCCGTCCTCTTTTAGAATACTGCTGCGCGGTGTGGGATGCTTACCAGATGGGATTGACGGAGTACATAGAGAAAGTTCAATGAAGGGCAGCACGTATTGTATTATCGTGAAATAGGGGAGAGTGTGTCTCCGAAATGATACGGGATTTGGCGTGGACGAAGCCGTTTTTCGTTCACCAACTTTGTCCTCCGAATGCGAAAATATTTTGTTGACGCCGACTTACATCATAAAATAAGGGTAATCAGAGCTCGTACGGGAAGATATAGGTGCTCGTTTTTTCCGCGCGTTGTAAGAGATTGGAATAATAAAGAATTATTGTTGAGGTGGTTCGATGAACCCTCTGCCAGGCATTTAAATGTGATTTGCAGAGTATCCATGTAGATGTAGATGTAGATTTGCAGTCAGAGTGCGTGGGATAACCACGAGTATGCTCCTACTGTCATACAAAATCACACACCAGACCATAACTTCAGATGCTGGTCCAGTGTGTCTAGCATGCAGACAAGTTGTTTGCAGGTCCTCGGCTAGCATTCTTCTACCCAACACACGGTCATCACTGGCATTGAGGCAGAACCATTTTCCATCAGAAAATATAAGAGACCTTCACCCTGTACTCCAATGAGCTCTCGCTTCAAACCAGTGAAGTCATAAATGGCGGTGGTTTGAGGTCAGTGGAATGCACCTTACAGCGCGCCTGGCTTGGAGCTGACCTTAAAGCAACTTGTTTGTAACATTTCGTAGTGTCATTGCGATGCCAACTGCTGAACAAATACGTGCTGCAGATGCAGTACGATGTGCCAGATCCATACGCCGAACACGATGTCTTCCCTCTCGGTGGTGCCACGTTGTCGTCCGGAGCCCGTTCTTCTTGCGGCTGTACATTCTCGTAACCACTGCTATCTGCAATCATGTATAGTGGCTACATTCCTGCGAAGCGTTTCTGCAATAACGCAGAAGGAGCATCCAGCTTCTCGTAGCCCTATTACATGACTTCGTTCAAACTCAGTGAGGTATTGATAATGGCATCTTTGTCGCCTTAAAGATGTCCTTGACTAACATCAACTCACCACGTCCAAACTCAAGGGTAACTATCGCTCACGACAAAATTCAGAGCAAAGCTGATTTTCATCTTTATAGCAGTGCTACTAGCGCTACTCTTATGCGATTGACGGCAAATATTGAATAGACATTATCTTTCAGATGAAGAAACACACCTACGTCAGTGTATACTGCAGGTGCGGCACCTAGTATAAAATTGAGGCACAAAGGCAGAAGCTGAGTTTACCAGATCAAAACAAAGAAAAATCCTGCATAATGTTATTATTATTGTGATAATATGGAAGCAATGTTGTACGAGAGTTTCGTTTCAAAATTTTACAAATGACTGCTACGCCGATGTGAAAACAGTATCTTTGCATTGTTTGCCATTTGTTTTTGCCGTAACGATGGTAACTCAGAAATTCGCTAGGCTGTTTGTTTATAGAGAACGATTGAAGAGACAGTGTTGTGAAAAAATGGAAAGTTGGTCGATGTATTCGTTAGATGATTTTGTGCGATTTTAGTAAATAGCTTAAAAATCTGTTTATCATAAAAATGGTTCAAATGTCTCTGAGTACTATGGAACTTAACTTCTGAGGTCATCAGTCCCCTAGAACTTACAACTGCTTACACCTAACTAACCTAAGGACATCACACACATCCATGCCCGAAGCAGGGTTCGAACCTGCGACCGTAACGGTCGCGTGGTTCCAAAAAATGGTTAAAATGGCTCTGAGCACTATGCGACTTAACTTATGAGGTCATCAGTCGCCTAGAACTCAGAACTACTTAAACCTAACTAACCTGAGGACATCACACACATCCATGCCCGAGGCAGGATTCGAACCTGCGACCGTAGCGATCGCGTCTTTCCAGACTGTAGCGCCTAGAACCGCTCGGCCACTCCGGATGGCTGTTTATAATAGGGTAGCAGAATTCCTTCCCACTCGTGCTCCTGTCAGCGATGAATTTCGTGAATGTCGATCAAACTCGGATACTATTCGTTAAAACGAGAGGATATTCTAAAAGCTATCTGTGGCTGGAACATGAAAGTAGGGGAAGGAATAGAATAAAGAGGTACAGAAGTAGATAAGGTTGGTAATCGTAATGAGAGACGAGAAAGCCTAATTGAGTTCTGAAATAAATTTCGTGTTCTAACAGCGATTACTCGATTCAAGAATAGCATGAAGATCACGTACACTTCTATCAAGTTACGGAGATGAACAGACATTCCCAACCCACTTGTTGGATTGTAACCAGGAGCAGATATATACTCGGTTCACAATTTATTAATAATGAAGCGTTGATGGAAGTTGAAGACATAGGTGCCGGCCGCTGCGGCCGAGCGGTTCTAGGTGCTTCAGTCCGGAACCGCGCTGCTGCTACGGTCGCAGGTTCGAATCCTGCCCCGGGCATGGATATGTGTGATGTCCTTAGATTAGTTAGGTTTAAGTAGTTCTAAGTCTATGGGACTGATGACCTCAGATGTTAAGTCCCATAGTGCTGAGAGCCATTTGAACCATTTAAATTCCGAAAGGTGGAGGTAACCTGCACTTGCACAGCCAGTCGACATCTACTCTACTAGAAAAGTTCCATAATCGTTAGATTCAGCCAACAGCCAATGTTACATGGCAGTTTTATCCAGACTGGTGTGTAACATAATTATCATTCACTTAGTTAAAGTAGGGTACCACATAAAGTCATGAATAATAATTTTTGAAGACATTGGTCTGGATAAGCAATGTCCAGAGAAGTGAGATATAAAAGTACTTGAAACTGTCTACTGTTTTATAAACAGTTATCCTGCTCCTCTTTGAGAGGGGGAGAGGGGGGAGGAGAGGGGGGGAGAGGGTGTAGAGGGTGGGAGGGGGGGGAGATGGTTGGTAGAACAATGAATGTTAAAAGCCTCTGAGAGTTGTAAGACTTGACTGATGAAGTGACTGTGGAAGAAATGGGAGTCGATATGGAAGGGATAGGGCATGCAGATTACTGTCAGAGTTTAATATAGTTTTGGAAGACTAGCAATCAAATAAGGCAGAAGAGACAACTTATCGAAATTTCCGATATCATTGGTGCAAGTGGAAAGCAAAAGACTATTCATGTTGGTGTTTAGAACACATGAGCAGTAGGGAAAAGAGAGCACAACCTCACATTTCATTGTTGCCAAATTTATTCAAGATGGCGGATCCAAGATGGTGGCGATAGATATGGCAATGCTGCAATGGCGTCATGGTGGGAAGTTCAAACTTTGGTGGGAAAATAGGTCAACTGGGCTACCTCCACAAAAAGTTACCAAGAGCGTTCTTTCTTTCATTCAAACAGACCGCTATACATTGATGATAAACTATATCTTCAGCACACTTAGAGACACAGCAAATCTATATGCCCTATTTTAGAGCACTAGGCCGTCCACTACACCACTGGGCACTGATGGCTCAAGACAATTTTATTTATATCTTTTTTCGTACGCCACTGACAACACTTTCTTTCGAACCAATATTCACCGTAATCCCGAGGTTAGGGTTCTTCGGTTCGCTGGTTCCACTGGGACCCGGATGCAAGAGCCATTATGAGTTCTTCCCTTTTAATTGATATTGCTTTGGATAGCTTTCCCAGGGGAGATGGCAGGGGAGAGAGGGGGGGAGAGGAGGGGGAGTACAATGGTACATGAAACAGAAAAAGACTACTTTAGACAAAAGAATGCAATAATATTTTACAACAGTTCCTGGGTAATCAAATAACAAAGCTACAAAGCAATAATAATACTAAGATTTATGTACCACATTTCATTACATTTCATCCTGCTAAACACCACTGTGTCATTATGTAAGCCTTCGTTTGTAAACAAAGTCGTAGACACACCCTCATGACGTCACTCTCAGACGCTGGGGCACCGACCCGTCACCTGGGCCGGTCAGAGAAAAGCTCATTAAGACCAACCGGTGCCTCGCGTGACGTAACACCCCGCCTCTTATTCATTGACACTGGGTCATTCACCTACCGACCTACTCTTAAAGTAAAAATTATGATTTCCTCATTCCACTTATGTTTATTACATATTATTTCCATATTATCATGTCTTTCTATTTTTAATACATAAATAAGTTAGTTGCTACGTCGGATTAGAGTGTTTTTATTTTTTATTTATTTATTTATTTCTTTCTTTTTTACGCTAAAGAGATATCTGTCTGGCAGCTACTATTCGTGCTCGTCAACTTAAGAGGCTTCCCCGTAACTACCACGATATCGTTTTATATCCACTACATTGTAAATTCCTCTGACTACTTTCAACTCAGTGTGAGCCACTTCCACGACATTAGGGTGTGGTACCCTACTTACCACATAAGGACCTTCAAAAATCTCATAAAATTTCTTTATTTCAGCGTCAATTTTGGACGATTTCCTGTGTGCTCTAATCAATACTACGTCTCCCACTACATATTCCTTAGGTATAATATTCCTATCATGACTTGCCTTCCGATAACCCCTTTTGCTTTCATCCTGCTTAACACCAATTCCCGTTTTTCTTCTACAGTCATGTCTGATCTCTTTGGGAATTTCACTACATTGTCAATCATATTTCTAGACTGTTTTTGCCTGTTAGCAACTCATATGGAGATACCTCAGTTGTCGAATGTGGTAGTTCGTTCAGTATCTTCTCAACCTCTTTAGTATACATTCCCCAAGCAGTGTGTTGGTCATGGCAGTGAGCCCTACAAAGCCATCCCAGCTCTTTCATCACTCTCTCTACTGGGTTCGAAGCTGGGTGAAACCTTGTTATATATATGGCTTTGATGTCAAGCTTCTCCAACATCTTCTTCCATACTCTGGATACGAATTGAGACCCATTATCACTGAGCATTTTTTTTGGTTTACCCACTGTGCGAACGTAATCCTTTTCTGCCTTATTTGCCATTATTTTCCCTGTACATCTCCTTAAGGCATACAGCCCCAAAAATTTCGAAAATACATCCATTATCACCAAAACGTATTTAAACCCCCCTCTTGAGGTCGGTAGTGGCCCGAATACATCCGCCGATGCCATCTCTCCTAGTTCTTCCGGTATAATATAATACAATACATCTGACCCTTGCTACTAGTTGTAGGTGTCTTCGTTTTCTGACACTTTTTAGTTCCGAAATGTCCATAGCTCATGTGAATATACCAGAGAAATTCATTTATGGCATGTTCATGCAGTTTTCCCATACCAGGTTAGTCCTGCGATGTAGTATTCCCTTTTCTGCTAGGTAATATTGCCTCACTTGTGGTTCTTGATTTTCTTCCCATTTCTCCTTTGCCTTACGCAACCTTTCATCCTTCTCTTGTTCCTGTGATATATTCCTCAGATACCCTTTAATCTTATCCTCATATTCCTCCCCTTTCATATATAACAAATGGATTTCTCGAGAATCCAACAGATCTTGATTCTCCGGTCCATCCCCAATGGCAATCTGGACAGCGCGTCCGCTACTACGTTGGCTTTACCAGGTCTGTAATGGAAATCATATTGGTATTCCTGAAGAGCTATAGTCCAACGAGTGAGTCTGCCATGTGTTAATCTGCAGCTTTTCATAAAAGATAAAGCCTTGTGGTCTCTGTATACTTTTACTTTTCTACCCATTAAATAGTATCTGAACTTCTTGAAGGCCCATACTATGGACAATGCCTCCTCTTCAGAAACGGTATAGTTACGCTCGCATTTTGTCAACAACCTACTCGCGAATCCGATAGTTCGATGTTCTACCCCCTCTTCCGTCTCTATCATTTGGAATAGGTGGGAACCAATTCCAAAGTCCGAACTATCTGCTGACAGACAAAATTCTGTGTCCAGTTTAGGGTGGTAGAGTATTCCCCCTTTACATAGACCTTCTTTTATGTCATCGAACTCTTTCTGACAGTGCTCTGTCCACACTGAAGGTACATTCTTTCGCGTTAAATCATGCAGTGACTTTGCATTTAATACCTGTTTATCCACGAATTTTCGGTAAAAATTACACAAACCGAGAAACGACTTTATTTGTTTCTTATTTCTTGGTTGTGGGAATTCTTTGATAGACTCCAATTTCTTAGGATTCGGCTTAATACCCTCTGCTGATATAATACGCCCTAAAAATTGTATTTCGCTGTTTCCGAATTCGGACTTAGTTAAATTCACGGTAACATTGCCCTCTTGAAACGCTTTCAACACATCTTCCAGAATCCTATTGTGCTCTTGCCAATCACTGGCAGCAATCAGGATGTCGTCCATATAAACGGTGACTCTAGACAATAATTCTTCTCCCAGTATGTTATCCAACACCCTTATGAACGCTGCTACCGATATATTCAATCCGAATGGGAGAACTTTGAAATGATAGCACCTGCCTCTATATACAAAAGCTGTGTACTGCTTACATTTCTCAGCCAATGTTATTTGCCAGTACCTGGCAGTCACATCGAGGCTAGACAATTTACTGGCCCCTTCGAACTTTTGCAACAATTCTTCAAGAGATTCTGGCCTATCATTCTGGCTCTATTATCTTATTCAATATCCTAGCATCCAAGGTTACTCACACTGAATTTTAGCATCCTTTGTAACTCTTTTTCTATTGCCTCCCTTTTTGCCAAAGGTATCACATGGGGTCTCGGTTTGAATGGTTGGTGCGGTTTGACTTTAAATTCATAAAGTTCTCCTTTCATTAACCCAGTTCTATATGAAAATACTTTCTGATACTTTACCAGCAACTCTCCTAGTTCTTTTTTTGCACCTTGATCCATATCATCGATTCATCGATATTATTTAATTTAGCTTTGATATCTTCTACTGACCATTCTACCTCAACTGGCTCTCGTCTTTCTTTCCTACAGACACTTCCCTTCGAATCTGCTTCACATTTGAAACACTCACGCATTATTTTCAGGTATAATTTTCCCTGCACCTCCCTTTAGCTTGAATGGCCCTGCCAAACTTAAACTCGTTTCTAGTACTATTTAGCTTCAGGATCACACTACCCCTTTCTATATCTACAACAGCTGCATGGTCTACCAATAAATCCATCCATAATACAAGCCCCATGCAAAGGTCAGGTACAAACTATAGCATTAACTTCCAATAAAATTCCTTGAAACCTCACTTCCAATAACACTTGGTTTTTTATTACCTTACTTTTTCCTGCTACTGCACCAACGACGTTAACTTGTTGTAACGGTAACATAGGTACCTCTTCCTTGTCTATTATTTGGTCATAAAGCCGCTCTGCTATGGCACACAGCTCACTATTTGTATCAACGACTGCTACTGCTTCGATACCATTAATATACACATCTATTATCGGTTGATACTCTTCCTTACTCAGCATTTCATCTTCCTCTAAAACAGTTTCTTTAATATCGCACCAATCCTCTTTTATTACCGTTTTGATGTGTATTGGTCCACTGTTCATTTGAGTTCGTGCTCGGACCCCACACGAACAAAAATGGTTCAAATGGCTCTGAGCACTATGGGACTTAACTTCTAGGGTCATCAGTCCTCTAGAACTTAGAACTACTTAAACCCACCTAACCTAAGGACATCACACACATCCATGCCCGAGGCAGGATTCGAACCTGCGACCGTAGGGGCCGCGCGGTTCCAGACTGTAGCGCCTTTAACCCCTTCGCCACCACGGCCGGCCCACACGAACAACCCTCTAGGTTTCCTGTTCGGTAATTTCTCTTTCAGGACCTCTTTCGGTCCTGACACCCTCATATCTCTCTCCCTTTCCTTCGTACCGTCTATTATCATGGCCGTTCGAATCACCAGCCTCCTCTACCACGTCTGTTATGCCCGTTTTCACGCCTCTCGTTATCCCTCATGTTGTTGTGATTCCTGTTACGCTCTCTCCAGTTCTCATTTTCCCTTGACCGCCAATTTACACCTCTCCAGCCGTTACTGGTAGTTTCCTCCCCTTATAAAGCATTTAATTGATCAAGTGCTTGTAACATGTCCTCAGTTTTCTTTTTAGGTATGCCTATCAGCTTTTCTTGCACAGATATCGAAAGTTTCACCAACACTACTGCAACACGATCCTCCTCACTCAGTGGATTATCTAAATACAAATTTTTTTCACAGAAACGCTGACAATAATCTTTGTAACTATCGTCCCCACTCCCAAGAAAATTTCTCCCTTGAAAGATACTATTACATACATTACCTTGTGTACTAGTAGACCAATATTTGTCCAAAAATTTCTTAATAAATTCGTCATAAGTTTGGCATGCTTCTCCTGCTCTCATTCCCCACGACAGAACGTCCCCTTCCATTCTGCTAGTGACACAACCTATTTTTCTTCTGTCGTCACAATTTTCTGCAAAAACCCTTTAAATTGCTTTATATATGCTTTGGGATGTATCTTCCCTCTCGCTTCGAAATTATGGAAAGTACACACCCGGAGATAGTGGTCCTCATTATTAATTTTTCCACTATTATTAGCTGTTTCCATTAGATTTTTAAATTTAGCACCTAATTTCTTTTCTACCTTTTCAGCAAAGATATCAGTGCCTCTGTTTGTAAAATCACTGAATTCTTGCTGAATAGCTACCCTGTCAGATATCTCTTTAGTATTATTTTGTACCAAATCCGACAGTTCTGACTTTACATCCTCCACTCTCTCGTTTTCTTAGATATTTCCCCTTTTTGCTTTTTAATCTCCTTAGTAAGATTCTTATCGAAAGTTGTGGTACTTTGTTTAAGTTCACTGATATCTCTACTGTGATGCACTACTGCAGTCTCACCTGTGGTTATCCTCTTTGACAAATCACTTGCTACCGTTTTCCGCTCTTTTACTACTATTGATATCCTTCCCTCTATTTCGGTGAATTCATTGTCAGCTTTTTTGATATACTCATCTAGCCTATTCGTATTTTTCTTAATTTCCCCATTGATTTCTTCCCAAGTTTTCTGGTTAACTTCTATTTTCTTACTCTACGCTTTGTAACCATTCATTATAGCTATCAACATTTCCCTAATGCCCATTTCTTCACCTCTACTCTGTATAGCCTCCGGTACTGTGTTTGCACCATCTCTAACAACGTTTCCGTGGAAGACCAAGCCCCTGTTTCTGCCGTTTCTAAAGTTTCTACCATCTTTCACTGCTCATCATTCCCTACTACATCAACCATTTTACTTTCCGGTCGCTCTTAGACCTAGCAAGTGTTGACAATTCATCACTACTCTCCACTAAATTTGCGTTGGCTTGGGCCATATTTTGCTCTATATTTTCCGTTAACTCACTCATTTTAACGTTTTTCAAAAATGGTTCAAATGGCTCTGAGCACTAAGCGACTTAACTTCTGAGGCCATCAGTCGCCTAGAACTTAGAACTAATTAAACCTAACTAACCTAAGGACATCACACACATCCATGCCCGAGGCAGGCTTCGAACCCGCGACCGTAGCGGTCGCTCGGTTCCAGACTGTAGCGCCCAGAACCGCACGGCCACTCCGGCCGGCTAACGTTTTTCCCATTTCTCAACAACATACCCTTCTGCACCCGAATCTAGAATCTATAACCCCTAGAATGTTTAAAGTTTGAATTACGTTAGGTAAATTTCGTTGTTCTCCAGCCGTGGCATTAGTTTGAGGCTAGCTCCAGCGCTGCGCCCGAGCGTCGAACTCCGAACAGCTGCGAGCACGCCTCCGGTACACCCCTGTTATGCCGCTCCTTCGATCTGCCTGTCGCGCGCTGCTGCCTGCTCTGTATCTGTGGCGGTCCTTGCCACGTCCTTTGCTACCGCCTCCCTTTCCTCGATGTCTTCCCCACGATCGATCGTTCCACTAGCGACCGCGAAATGTTCGTAATCCTTAGACGCGATTTTTCCACAACACGACTTTATTGCGTTTCGCGACACCAATTACGCACTCCGCGATGCGTAGCGTTCACTTATAATGTTGCGACCCTCTACCCGTTGTAAGTTCACTATTCACTTACTGCTTCCGTTTCAGACACTTGAAATCGCTATTACTTGCTGATCGTAACACTTTTTACAAGACGGCACTCTCGAATGCAAATTTGGTATCTTCAATAATAATCTTCTTGATAGTATTCGTCTGCCCACGCAGTTTTATCCGACGTCATAGAAGCCAAGTGCAAACTTGGGCCGGCCGGTGTGGCCGAACGGTTCTAGGCGCTTCAGTCTGGAACCGCGTGACCGCTACGGTCGCAGGTGCGAATCCTGCCTCGGGCATGGATGTGTGTGATGTCCTTAGGTTAGTTAGGTTTAAGGAGTTCTAAGTTCTAGGGGACTGATGACCTCAGATGTTAACTCCCATAGTGCTCAGACCATTTTTTTGCAAACTTGGCATCCGTCTTCTTAATGCTCTTCCTCTCACACACCTTTATTCCACCGAAATGGATGCCAATTGCAAGATTTGGCAACTTTCTTCTTAATTCTCTTCCTCCCACGCAATTTTAATCCGTCGCAATGCATGCCAAGTGCAAGATCCCCTCGCTTCTAAACTGATACTGTTATTACTCAGCTTAGCCGCGAGTCCGTAGAGGGTGGTATATGTGACGTACAGTATACTGGTCAGCATTTCCACCTGGAATTTGCGAGTGTAAGTCGGACCTTCCTTGATCCGCCTTGGTGGGTCGTGTCGTCGGATTTCTTCCTACCTGTGCGCGGTGCAGCTCTCGTAAATGTCGTCCCGTGCATATTCTTCATTGGCGCAATGGATGTCTCTGTCTGTGGAAGCTAATTATCCGAAATTGCTGTCTATTAACTTTGGGATATCTGTTTACTCGAAATTAACACTCAGAATGCCGTAATATAACTTTTATTCCTATTAGATCAATAATGAAACACTCATGTCACAAACTACTTGTAACCGAGAGCATGGCTACCATCGAGCAAGACAGGAAGAACTCCTAACGCCGACTGCCGACGTGGGCGCGCAGTCCGTATCTCTTACTAGTTTCGTCACAATTCGTGGATTTCCGATGAAATTCGTACTTACTAAGATATGCATTTGTTAATCAACCGGTGTGATTTGTAACGAGGCCGAATTATGATAAATATTTTTAAACATCCAGAGGCACCTCCTAGTATTCATGTTGTCACAAATGACTTTAATTATTAAATATAAATAAACAAAATCGGTGACTTTGGCGCCAAGGTGGCGGTACTTCCTCGTCATGTATATTTCCCAGGCGGACGCTTGATTCTAAGGTCCAGCGCCGAGCCCAACCCCACTACGCGCGACATATGGTCGCTTTGTCACCTAGCCAGCCAACGTGGGAAATGCTCTCCAACTCATGGCCGGCTACGGACTACAGCACTTCCTAACTATCGTGAATACAACAATAAGACAAAAAAAATTATTAAAACTGGTAAAAATGTCTTCCTCACGTAAGAGGCACCTTACAAGCTCCATCCAGTGTGTTCACCATGACATCTGGAGTCCAGCTGACCTGGTACCTAATACTGCCACCAGAGGGTGTTGTTGTCCCTTCCCTGATGTAATCCAAGATAGCGGTCGCGAAGGGGGGAGGGGGAGGAAGAAATGGCGGGTAAATGGGCTTAACCTATGCTGGGCTGCAGGAGAGAGAAAATAGTGTACTTACTTTATTTTCAAAGAAGTTATTTAGGGACAGCTTTCATGTAGTTCATTTATTACACTAATACATACACTTGCCTGGGGTCACACTACAGACCTCCACGCTACAGATCTACCGACCTGTGAACTACTCGTAAATTATCGAAATAATGCAGTACACAGATTTACAGACTCGCGAACAATTCGTAAATTAGCGAAATAGAGCATTTCACATCCTACAGAGCGCCTATTTCCGGGTATACAGTTACAATTCTTCAAGTGTTATACTGACGTCACATGTCTATGTAAACAGAGCCAAGTCACCATCTGGACACGCACATGTTCACCGTTGCTAGCACGATGCATCTCTACCTGCAGTACAGTAAAGACCTAATTGCCGAGCGACTCATCATTGCAGACGCAGCTAAAACGTTCTTAATGTTATACTGACGTCACATGTTGTGCTATAGAAATCTGTTCCAATGTTTCCCAGAATAACACAGGTTACATTTTTCCTAGCGATCCTAACGTTACATGCGAGCGGCGCGTAGCCATGCACGCGTTTACCTCCCAAGCATGGCTGACACATTGCCATTGCCGCAAAATATTCGCGTAGCAACTCAACATCGCAGGCGAATCTAAAACATGCTCAATGTTACAATGATATCATGTGGCTATGTAAATAAGAGCCAAGTCGACCTCTCGGAAATGGTAAAGTGTCCCAGAAGTAGTTAACAATCGCTTTTGTAGGAGACTTCGTGATGTCTGAGCTTGTCTGCAGGGAAATTCTTTTCATAACAGAAAATAGCCCAGAATAACTCCAAATGCGTTGCTCCTGATATTCCTAAGTGGCACCCCGTGCGGCACGTGTTACCCTTCGTGGAAGTAGCTAAGTCTTGATTTCAACAAACATCTCCAAAATGCAAACGTTGTCACTACTATGTAGAGGCTCCGATGTCCTGGCACAAAGAATGTCTTGTGAATGAATAGAGCATTATGATTGGCTCTTACTGAATTTACCCACCAAATCACTGATGCCGCCGGTGTGTAAGCATTGTCCACCTTTCTTTTATTCTTTCTGCAGACGAGACTTTCAGAGGCAAATAACTGTTTTTTACATATCGTCATATTGCACTGACAATTAAACCCTACAAAAGTGGCCTACATATCGTCAGATATTACACTACTCTGACACTGAGGACGGAAGCTTAAATATTAGAGTTTGTAATAATCTCCAAGCCGGCAAAATATCACCGTGTACTGTGTAGATGTAGTAAACATACAATTCGTATCCTGCACCATACATAATCGCTCCTTTTGCATCATGCACTATAGCTATCGACCGCCAGATGCTCGTACATGTACTGTGAAGACAGAGCATAAGCACTAGATATTTTCCCGCAAGGTCGGACAGTCATCCACTGCAGCCGACAGTCTCAAGTCATCCGCTCCCGATGCGAGACCAGAGCGCACTCAATGGACAGAAGTCGCTCTCGGAACTGCTGTACAAAGTCGGGCTCGTTACCCCTGGCCCCGGCCAGAATATTATACAATTTACGCGATACTTCTCGATATGAGGCACACAGCATTATTGCTCGCACAGTACAATTCCAAGGATATAGACTGGAAATTATTTATCTACAAACCCGAAACTTTAGCGAAGTGGAGCGTGCTGTAAACTACTGAGTAACTAGAAACTTATACAGTCTGCGAAGAACTTACGTGAAAACTTGAAAAAAAAAGAGGAAATCGATATTTCGACTCACGAATACCGATGTCGATGATTCCAGATCACCCCCATAATTTACAAAGTCAACTAAGGTGTTTCTCATGTCTAGAGAACCACCAAATGGGTCTTCACCCATCTTTCACCTGCTAGATACACACACGCAGTCGATACCCCCACAACTAAATAAAGGCGCGAAATGTGTAGAAGCAGTCAACCAGACAATTTACATGAGAGGGAATAATGGTCCAGCATAAGCACACGTCCATATTGAATCTTCTTAAATTTCGATGGAATCACGAGAACTATCCAACACATACTAAGTATTACTTCACTATTTGGCCGTCTAGAGGACGACAAGGTTAAGTCAGCTACATTCCTGCACCCCAACAGGCCTCTCCATTCGGGCAGATCCTACCGTTGCGATCGTGTTTTTTTAACATATGGCAGTTTGTAAGACGATTATGTCCCTCTTTCTAAGACACAGTGGTATCAATCGCACGAAAAACCTATGAGACATGTCCACCCATCGTGATTTTCGGACAGTATTATTTCGTATCGTCGGTAATCAGTTGTTGGCCAAGTATTATATTTAACAGTAGGGGATGCGTGATAGGCTAGCCTTGAGCATCAGGCTTATAAAGTATGTGTGTGTTCCGACATGTGCAAAGGAAATGACTATCTCCAGTCGTAAGGAAGGTATGGATTTGACGTGGAATACTGTGACAGCAAAGGGAAGAACATGTCAAGTCATAAAAATGGTACAGATATTTCTATTTCCAGAGCCACAGCCGTCAGCATGGTGTATTTCCGATACTTCGCTCAATGTCGAATGTCATCCAATTGAGACCAAGATCGTAATATTTAATTTTAAGTACAGAGTTTAAAATATATTTGTGGCCGGTTTCCTAGGATGATTCTGTCTGCGCCAGAGGCCTGTGGCAGGGGTGGATTCATGTTTCCTGCTAACAGTAGGAGTTATGCAAATGGAGAGGCCTATTGGGGTGCAGGAATGTCACTGACTTAGCCATGTCGTCCTCTACACGGCCGAATAGCGAACTAATAGTTAGTATGTGTTGGATAGCAATCGTGATCACGTGGAAATTTGAGAAGATTCAATATGGAGGTGTGTTTACACTGGAATTTGTCTGGTTGACTGTTTATACACATTTCGCGCCTTTTTGTTTAATTGAGGGTCATCGAATCGGGTGTGTGCATCTAGCAGGTGAAAGATGGGTGTAAAACAAGTTTTCTGGTTCTCTAGACTGGAATCACTGACATCGGTATTCGCGAGTCAAAATATCGGTTTCCTCTATTTTTATAGAGTTTTCAAATAAAAGTCTTTGCAGACGGGGTAAGTTTCTAGTTCCTCAGTGGTTTACAGCACGCTACACCTCGCTAAAGATACAGATTACTAGATAAATATTTTCAAGGCTTTATCTTCGGAATTATGCTGCGTGAGTGATATTGCTATGTCCTTGATATCAAGAAGTATAATATGCTGGCAAACGATGTGAAATTACACATGTTCTTGTAATCTCAGAGTCTGGGGATGGGTTTACAAAAGCAAGCAAGCAAGCAGGTTGGGGCCAGAAACAGTAAAGCCTTTGTGCCGATGGGACTCGACCCTGAATTTGTAGAACAGTTATGAGAGTGACTTCAGTCATCTGAGGGCGCTCTGGTCATGTGTCGCGAGTTTATGATCGCCCGACCTCGCAGGAAATATCTAGTGCAACGATGTATATACCTACATAGCATGTGCTTACGCTGTCAGTTTTCACGGTATATGTACGAGTGTCTGGCCATATGCATGATGGAAACATAGTGATTTGGCACAGGATACGAATTGTATGTCTAGTACACCCTCGTGGTATGTGGTGATATATTGCCAGGTTGGAGATCAGTTTCACACACTAATATTCAAGCTTTCATCCGCAGTAGCAGAACAGTGTAATTGCGTAAGGGTCTTCCCACATTTGACCATCTATAGGACACTTTTGCAGGGTTTGTCAGTGCAATATTGCGATCTGTGCAAAATAGTTTTTTGCCACTGAAAGTCTCGTCTGCAGAAAGAAAAAAAGGAAGGCGGCCAGTGCATACACGCTGGTGGCATCGGTAATTTGTCGTGTAAATTCAGTAAGAGCCAATCATAATGCTCCATTCAATCACAAGACACGTTTTGTGCTGGGACACAAAAGCCTCTACACAGTCGTGAGAACGTTTACGTTTCGGAGATATTTGTTGAAAGCAGTTCTTAACGATTTCCAGGAAGGGTAACATGTGACAGATGGGGTGCCACGTAAGAACCATCAGCAGGAATGCATTCGGCGTTGTTCTGGGCTATTTTCGTAATCAGGTTCTGTTAGGACAAGAATTTCTCTGCGGACAAGCTCAGACACCACGAAAGCTCCTACAAGAGCGACCGTTAACTATTTCTGGGACACTTTACAATTTCCGAGAGTTCGACTTGGCTCTTATATACATATCCATCTGACATCAGTGTAACATTGAGAACCTTTTAGATCTGTCTTAGATTTGCCTGCTGTAGTGAGTTGCTACACGAACATTTTGCAGCAATGCGTCAGCCACACATTGCAGTTAAACATGTACACGGCTAGACACAGCTTGCATGTAATGTTAGGATTGCTAGTAACAATGCAATCTGTGCTATTCTGCGAAGCATTTGAACTGATTTCTTTAGCGCTACCAGTGACATCAGCATAACATTGAGAAGCTTTTATTTTTAACATTTATATGCAGCGACAGCAACTGATATTGTTTATATAAGAATATACAGCCTACAGTTGCAGGTTAACTTTATCGTTTACCTAGGTTTCAACATTAGTAATAACGTCTTCATAAGAACATAAAATATTTTTTAAATGTTTGCCTAAAAAAAGGCCATGTTGACTTAGAACATGGCTTTTTTAAGACAAATATTTAAATAATATTTTATGTTCTGAAGAAGACGTTATTATTAAACTGTAGGCTGTATATTCTTATATAGAGAAGCTTTTAGCTGCTTCTGCAACGATGAGTCGCTTGGCAATTAGGTCTTCGCTATACCGCAGGTAGAGATGCATCATGCCAGCAACGGTGAACACGTACATGTCCAGAGGGTGACTTGGCTCTGTTTATATAGACATGTGACGTCAGTATAACACTTGAAGAATTCTAACTGTATACCTGGAAATAGGCGCTCTGTAGGATGTGAAATGCATTATTTCGGTAATTTACGAATTGTTAGTGTGTCTGTACATCTGTGTACTGCATTTTTTCGATAATTTACGAGTAGTTTGCAGGTCTGTAGGTCTGTAGTGTGGAGGTCTGTAGCGTGACCCCAGGCAAGTGTTTTGTATCAGTGTAATAAATGAACTACATGAAATCGGTCCCTAAATAACTTGTTCTTAAGTAAATAAAGTACACGCCTTCCTCTCTCGAGTAGCACAACAGAGGCTGACTCCCTTTCTCGGCATTTCCCTCCCCCCTAGACCGCCATGGAAGGGTTTACAGCACCCTCTGGTGGCAATATTGAGTACTAGGTCAGTTGGACTGCAGACCTGATGGTGAGCACACTGGGTAGAGCTACTGCCTCAAACTGTTTAAATAAACACTGCATGCAAAATGAAGACTTATGTCCATCCTATCCAGCAGCCCAGTGTGTGCTGAGTCCTTTCCCCACCAATTCCTAGAAAGGGTGGCAGTCTAATGACTTAGGTTAGTGGACGTAGCCCGTGTGATGTTCGTTCCCACCACATTCTTAGGTAAGTCGAGGTAGCCCAAGAGACCTTTTTCTGCCAAAATTTGAAATACCTGCCACTTTCTAGGTGAGGGGGGGGGGGAGAGGGGGGGGAGGTGGAGGAGTGGTGGTTAGGTTTGTGGTAGTAGGCCAATTGACCTATTTTCCCACGAAAATTTTAACTTCCCTCCATGATGTCATTGTGACATTGCCATATCTATTACTGCCATCTTGGATCCGCCATCTTGAATAAATTTGGCAACAATGCAGCATGGTTTGGTGCTCTCTTTTCCCTACTACTCCTATGAGTCTGGTGACATACAGTTAGGGTTTTGGAAAAATATCATCCACACAATCCAGAAGATAGCAATGACAAATAAGTGCGAGAGCTACCAAACATCAGATAAATGGCTCATGCTCCCAACTTTCTGAGAAGAATTATATAGAGAAGAATGGGAGAGAAAATGAGGACCTTTTAGATGACAATCAGACCAGCTTTCTGAAAAGTGAAAGAACGAAATTCCACATCAGCTGCCTCTTCTATTCATCTGTATCGCACATTTCTGCTACAAGACAGGTCACTTATTTAAATGTTACACAATGGGTTATTTAATGCTGTGATAGAATTTTGGCACTTAGTACTGTTTCTTGAGTGCAGATATTCACATATTTTCATTAAAACTATTATTGAGAAAGAATTTAAATTAAAAAACATGACAAATGTAAATTAAATCTTTATTAGATACTTCATTGTGGAAAGTTAAAAGAACTAAACATCCCATGAAAGCAATTGGTACTGGTTAACGACTTCATTATCATAAAATTAAGTTACAGGAGACTATGTTTGACAAAGTTAGCGCATAGGGAAGTGGAGTCCTAGTAAAATTAGCCCCCTAGCGTAACTGGGTTAATACAACATGGTTGCGACTCGGTAACAGTGACTTTAGTTTTTTCAGCGACAATAATGAAGTCTGACATACCACTACGACTGTCCTGTCATTCCTGGGAAGGCTAATCGAAAACTCTCCTAATACTGCTCTTCTCCTATACTCCCACAGAATTGCTTCCGAAGTCGAAAGCCACCTTCAGAGTACCGAAAACCAATGTCGCAAGGTGAGACCCGAATCCAAAAGTGAAGTCAAAAGTTTTCTGAAAAGTGAAGCTATGAAAACCCACCTCAGAGATTGGTATCAAAGTGATGATAAAAAACTAAGTCTGAATCAGCTCTCTTTCCGGTTCGCGCCTAACAGTTGTACCCACCGTTCCGAAAAAGTTGTAACTGTTTCCAGCCAATGGTGTAATTGTTCAGTTGTTGCAAATCTCCCATCAATTTCTGAGAAAAACGACATATCGAATGAGCTGGCGTCCCACCCATCTATCTTAGAAACTGTGGCCTCCAACACTACATCATTTTGGTGTCAGCGAATTTCCGCCAGTCTGGTTCTTTATGGTGACCACCGAAGTTTTCTCGGACGGTGGGAAAGGAAAAGTAAAATAAATAGCTCTTTTCGCTGGTGTCGGGCTCTTATAAAATGAAAAAAAAATTAATGGACTGTTAGATGGATAGTCAGGCAGCAGTTAGAGTTGACGGTAAATTGAGTTCATGGTTCAGAGTAGTTTCTGGGGTAAGACAAGGCTGCAACCTGTCTCCACTGTTGTTCATATTATTTATGGATCATATGTTGAAAACAATAGACTGGCTGGGTGAGATTAAGATATGTGAACACAAAATAAGCAGTCTTGCATATGCGGATGACTTAGTTGTGATGGCAGATTCGATTGAAAGTTTGCAAAGTAATATTTCAGAGCTAGATCAGAAATCTAAGGACTATGATGTGAAGATTAGCATCTTCAAAACGAAAGTAATGTCAGTGGGAAAGAGAGATAAACGGATTGAGTGCCAAATAGGAGGAACAAAGTTAGAACAGGTGGACGGTTTCAAGTACTTAGGATGCATATTCTCACAGGATGGCAACATAGTGAAAGAACTGGAAGCGAGGTGTAGCAAAGCTAATGCAGTGAGCGCTCAGCTACGATCTACTCTCTTCTGCAAGAAGGAAGTCAGTACCAAGACTAAGTTATCTGTGCACCGTTCAGTCTTTCGAGCAACTTTGTTGTATGGGAGCGAAAGCTGGGTGGATTCAGGTTACCTTATCAACAAGGTTGAGGTTATGGATATGAAAGTAGCTAGGATGATTGCAGGTACTAGTAGATGGGAAAAATGGCAGGAGGGTGTCCACAATGAGGAAATCAAAGAAAAACTGGGAATGAACTCTATAGATGTAGTAGTCAGGGCGAACAGGCTTAGATGGTGGGGTCATGTTACACGCATGGGAGAAGCAAGGTTACCCAAGAGTCTCATGGATTCAGCAGTAGAGGGTAGGAGGAGTCGGGGCAGACCGAGGAGAAGGTACCTGGATTCGGTTAAGAATGATTTTGAAGTAATAGGTTTAACATCAGAAGAGGCACCAATGTTCGCACTGAATAGGGGATCATGGAGGAACTGTATAAGGGGGGGCTATGCTCCAGACTGAACGCTGAAAGGCATAATCAGTCTTAAATGATGATGATGATGATGATGATGATGATGATGATGACTGTTAGATGTATTTTAGGGTGACCGGGAGATGTTGGTATGCTCTTAGGACAGCAACCGATTCTCAGAAGTCTGTCTTCCTTAGCCGCAGGGAGCCCTCCTACTTGCTTGCAAGCTTGCATGTTTAGCTTCCCAAGATCGCCAGCAACGTAGCTTTAAGACCTTACCCAAAGAAAATTATCCATACTGTATTCACTTCGTTAACTAAGATTCAGAAAAGAAAAAGAAATGCTGTCGCCTCTACAGTCACTGTTATTACTTTGTCCCTGTACCAGAATGGGTTTATTCGGTCTGTACCACTTTAAGTGAGGCTAAATAAAATTTTCCTATCAACATCGAAAGAGAAGCTTGTCGCTTTTCAGAGGTACCAGAGAGACATTTCTGACGTTGCTATTGAAACCGGAAGCAAGACTTATGGGAAATCAAGTCATAGGATTCATAGGCTTTTCTGACTTGGAAAAAGCTCTTAGCGATGTAAAATGACGCAAGATCTTCGAAATTCTAAGACAGTTAGTTGTAAGCTGTAGGGAAAGACAAATAATATACAATATACATACCACAGCCACGTCCAAACGATAAGAAAGGAAGATCAAGAACGAAGTCTCTAGATAAAAAGGCTAAAAAGGCTATAAGGCAGGTACAGTTTTCGCCCACACTGTTCAACATATACACCGAAGAAGCTATGAAAGAAATAAAAGGAAGTTTAACGAGTAGAATTAAATTTAAAGGCAAGCGGGTATCATCGATAATATTCGCTGATAATATTGCTATTCTTAGAATTTATGGGATGTGTTGAATGGAGTGAACAGACTAATGAGTAAAGAATATGGATTCACAGTAAACTGACGGAAGTAAAGAGAAATAGCAGAAATGAGATCAATGATAAACTTACTTCAAAATTGGTGACTACGAAGTAGACGAACATAATGAATTATGCTGCTGTGGAATCAAAATAACACAACGGATTAAACAGAAACGACATGAGAGGGGGTTTGCGCAGATAAAGATAAAATTCCTGGCCAATAGAAAACTGTTAGTATCAAATACAGATCTTATTTAGAAAAATAAATTTCTGAAAATGTACGAACGGAGCCCAGCAGTGTATGGTACTGAACCATAGAGTGTGGGGAAACCGGAAAGAAGAGAATCGAAGCGTTCAGATTTGGTGATGTAGAATGTTGAAAATTATGTGGTATAATGAGGAAGGTCCCGTGGACGACGAGGTCATTAGAGGCGGAACATCAGCTCCAATGGTTTCAAGGATGTGTAAGGAAATTAGCCTCGCTTTTCATAGGAACCATCTAGGCATGTGTATGGATCGATTTAAGAAAATCACGGAAAACCTAAATGTTGATAGTCGGACGCAGATTTTAACCGTAGTCCCGCTGAATGCGAGACCAGTGTGTTAACCACTCCAACAACTCACTCGGTGATCAAAAAAAGGAATGAAAGGGTTTTCCGCAGAACTGGCGATGGAAAGGAACGTATGGGACACACAAGAATTAAGGAGAGGATAACGTGGCGTGTATTAAGATATCGGAGGTAACATCCATGGTACCTACTAGACGGAGGTACGGAGGGCAAACACTGTAGAGAAAGACAAAGTTGCAATACATCCAACAAGTAACTGAGTACGTAAGTTGCAAGTGGCATTCTGAGATGAAGAAGTTGACACAAGTCTCATCAAACCAGATGTCAAATGGCTCTAATAAAGAAAAAAATACAGCCTCACTGCCATACGTCCTTTACTCGTATACTTGAGCAGAACGTTCCGTTTCCTCGTTGACACAACCACCAATAGGAAGAATAGGGAGTCTATTCTGATGAAGTACCCAATACAGAACATGTGAAGAGTAGTTTCTGTCCAATTTACGTTATCCAATAAACAAACTGACTTGAAACAGGGGAACAACGCTTGAATGCCAGGAATGAAAGATTGGTATGACATTGTGAGGTGAAGACCCTGCAGTAATGATTCAGTCACGCAGCCTGAAAGATTTTTCTCCCTCTGCTAATAACGGCCCCTATCCATGCAGTTTCAAAAAATGGTTCAAAACGCTCTGAGCGCTATGGGACTTAACATCTGATGTCATCAGTCCCCTAGAACTTAGAACTACTTAAACCTAACTAACCTAAGGACATCACACACATCCAAACCCAAGGCAGGATTCGAACCTGCGACCGTAGCAGTCGCGCGGTTCCGGACTGAAGCGCCTAGAACAGCTCGGCCACCGCGGCCGGCTCCCACGTAGTTTATGAGAGTAGTGTCGCTTCAGTTCAGGTGGCAGCAATGAATGTCTGTATAATGCGACATCGTGTTTATTTTGAACGGTAATGAGAGAAGGGAAGGGGTGCAACACGGCATTGGCACATTGCCTAATCTTCTCGAACGGTGCCAAAGGGAGCACTGAACTCAACGTTCTCATACGCATCAAAATCAACAGCGTCGTATTCCCTCATACCTGCAGGCTCTAAGGGCAGATTTGTGACTTGACACAGAATATTGCCACAAAATCTGATGATGAGAAACTTTGAGCCATTACTTTTCCTCCCCTTGACAGTTCCTTTCACTGCCTGAATCGAACCAGCTACCTCAGAGTCAACGGCCACAGCATATGCTACATTTTTTAGTGTTGCTTTATATAAGTGGTAGTCAAATGGAAACGAGGCAGATGGAAAGAAAGTAAGTAAGCTGTTTATTATTTCGAGAATAATCGCAGTAACTCTTAATATATTTCTCCCACTGTGAGACAAGATGGTCAATGTCTTCACAGAAAAATGTTTGCCGCTAGCTACGAAACCATGACTACAACCACGCGTGCACCTCTTCATCCGAAACAAATCGACGACTGCGAATATCTTTCTTCTGGCTCCAGACATATGGAAATCGTATGGGTAGAGATAGGGCCAGTATGGAAGGTGTGTAAGGGCTTCCAAGCAAATCTTGTGCAGCATAGTAGATACAATATTGGCAAGATGTGGGCGGACATAATGGCTCCTGTCAACATTCCTGGGTGTTTGGACTAGACGGCGCACAGCAGTACATAAACACTTTGCAAACACTGAAGGGTGGCGTCAAGTCCAAACGCTCAGGAATGTCTTCAGTCATCGTGATTCTGATGCGGGATAATAGCCGCCCACAAACTTCCAAGGTTGTTTCGACTACAATGCAGAAGTTTCGCTGGGAAGCACAGGAGAAAGAAATGTATGACAGTCGATTTGCTTTGGATGAAGAGGTGCCCGCCTGGTTACAATCATACGTATGTAACCACAAACACTTTTCCATGAAGGCACTCAACGTCTTGTCTCACATTGGGCTAAATGTATTAATAGCTATGGCGAGGATAGTGGATCTATATGAGCCATTACTGTAAACATCCTATGTTCAATGTGGAAAATCTGTCAGGTGACAAAAGACTCACCCTGTGGTACGTCTTATGAACTTCAAACTATGTGCACGAACTTGTTATATTTTTAGATGATAAGTAGATAGCCTTTTTACACTGTAGGGAATGATAAATACTCTTTTCAGCCATTGGGATTGTATCAAAATTATATTTCCTTTATTAATATAATACACTACTCGCCATTAAATTGTTACACCAAGAAGAAATGCCGATGATAAACGGGTATTCATTGGACAAATATATTATACTAGGACTGACATGCGATTACATTTTCAAGCAATTTAGGTGCATAGATCCTTGAGAAATCAGTACCGAGAACAACCACCTCTGGCCGTAATAATGGCCTTGATACGCCTGAGCATTGAGTCAAACAGAGCTTGGATGGCTTGTACAGGTACAGCTGCCCATGCAGCTTCAACACGATACCACAGTTCATCAAGAGCAGTG